>NC_140452.1:38647542-39197542 GCF_963576455.1 Neolamprologus multifasciatus | reverse complement strand
CTTACATGTCTGAAGAAAATATATGTATGCAAGAGAATAATGTATGTGAATGAAAGAGTGTAGTGGAAACGGAAGGCTGGGTGTCTGTACCGCTGTGATAGGCTGAGAAGCACGCGCGGGTCACTTTCAAGTGTCTGACAGCATGGGGGGGGGGAGAAGAAACTCGAGTTCTTCAGCAAGCTTTCTATGGCGTTATTTTTGTGCCACTATTCTGAGCAAGTAAAAAAAAGTTTGCAGGTGCAAGTGTTGCATTTTGAGGAGAAATTTATTTTGAGCGAAGAGAAGAGAGCAATGTGTTGCTCGTACTTAACGCGATTAGTACCGTACTTCAGCTAGAAAGAAAAAAAGACAAAGCTGGAGTTATTCTGTCTGTACGTTGCACAGCTGCCTCTTCTCCCCTCATTCTCTCTCTCCTGTTGCTACTTCAATCATGAAACTGATCAATGATCAGTTGATCGTCTCTCTTGTTTGTTTATCTCCCACTTTGCGCTGATATCAGCTGATGTTTGCTGGAGCCACAGCTGGAAAAGCTGCTGCTCATGATATCGATTTGGAAACATGAAGATGATATAAATCACACATATATACCAAGACTGTACGTCACTGTCACAACAGCGTTTGTTTTAGTTCAAAGGCTTTATGGTTTTTCCTATAACACCTGGTGGTGTAGTCGGTGATTTTTTGTCAGTTGAGCTTTATATATATGTTTAACCCGAGTGACCACCCGGTCAGCTGGTGGGTAACAGGCATCTCCAAAAACATCAGAGCAGTTATGCAAATATGTGATATCTTCATAAATCGAGCAGGTATTAGAAGTTTACACAGCACCATTCTCACATGAAAATATCTTAAAAGTTTATTTTGTGACCCAGACAAAGTAATATTTCAAACTCCACCACTCTGTGTTCCTCCGCCACTGCCTCGTTTGAGTTTTGGACGAAATGGATTCTGGGATATTGCATTTCTTCATTTCGAGCTGATTGGAGACCAGAACAACCAATCAGATTTTTTTGCATCCAAGTCTGTGATTGGCTGGTTTTGTGGCACAAATATAACGGTGTAGAGAAAGAGGTGAACACGCACGGGCAGAAATGTTGAGAGCGCGAGCAACAACAAGAGGGGCTGCTATTGTGTGAGTGTGTGTGTGTGTGGATAATAGCAAACACTGAAATACATTTTTTGCATGCAGTAATGAATTTTGTTCACTCAAATTCAGCTTTTCTTCGCTCAAAATAAATTTCTCCTCAAAATGCAACACTTGCACCTGCAAACGTTTTTTTACTTGCTCAGAATAGTGGCACAAAAATAACGCCATAGACAGCTCGCTGAAGAACTCGAGTTTCTTCTCCCCCCCCCCATGCTGTCAGACACTTGAAAGTGACCCGCGCGTGCTTCTCAGCCAATCACAGCGGTACAGACACCCAGCCTTCCGTTTCCACTACACTCTTTCATTCACATACATTATTCTCTTGCATACATATATTTTCTTCAGACATGTAAGCATTCTCTTCTTACATATCATATATATATTATTTGTGAGATTAAATGCATATTGAATGCATGTAAATGAGAGCAAAATGTAGGAATGCATAAATGAAAATGCAGGTATGTTAGAGTGAAAGTTTGTAAATATGTACATTAAAATACATGTATAAGAGAACACAATATTGCAATGTGTGTGTTAAATATGTGTAAACATGAGAATAAAAATATCTAAATATAAAAATTAAAATAAAACTATGTGAGAGTGAAAGTATGAATTTTGGCTTGCACGGCCCCTCATACAAGATTTTTTATTCTAATTGTGTGTCTAACTCATGCCAAGTCTACAATGTTTTTCCACGGAAACTTGTAGCTCTTGATTGCAGTTGTAATATATTGTAAAGACCTCCAGCTTCATACTGTGCTTGTTACAGAGAACAAGCTTGTAATTGTAACTTCCCTTTTGTGTGTTTCCACTTTGTGGCTATGTGTAGAGCAGAGTATCTCAACTTTTCCCCATCGTGCACATGTGGCAGTTCCCTTTTCTGTGTTCTGACTCTAATCACCTGTCCTGCAGGACAAAGACCTGGAAGCTTGTGCAGTCAACCTGAAGCTGGAGCAGCTGGAGGCCGAGCTGCAGGATCTCAACTCCCAAGAATCAAAGGATGAGGCATCACTGGCCAAGGTCTGTCCTATTCCTGTTTTAGTTAGTCGAACCATCCACTCCATCTGTTTGTGCCAGTCCACACCTACAAAAAACCAAAACTGTTCTTTATCTGTTCAACTAAAATAGATATATGATGGTGCATTAATTTATTAATTGAATATCAGGTATTCATTTTGGAACATCATTTTTTTTCTATGCAGGTGAAGAAGCAGCTTCGTGATCTAGAGGCAAAGGTGAAAGACCAAGAAGAAGAGCTTGATGAGCAGGCTGGTACCATCCAGATGTTGGAGCAGGTACACACGAAAAAGGAAAAAACTAAAAAAAACTAAAAAAAACTCCAATTAAAGCGGTATTTTTGCTTAGTAAAATTATTTATATTCCCAAAAAGCTGGTCCTGTTCATATGGTCGTAGCATTTTCAGTGGGAGAAATGTTTCATCACTCATTCAAGTGACCAAGTCACTTTCTCGGATCATGAAGTCATCCAAGTGATGTCATTTGTGATGAAACGTTTCTCCCACTGAAACACTACGTCCATATGAACAGGACCAGCTTTTTGGGATTTCCTTAACTGGATGATTGAGCATGCATCAAGATATTTTAAGGCTATTTTTAGACTAGTATTAAGGATGGTAGTCATGCTTTTTAGATTACAAAGATGGCAGTTTGGAACAAAAAGGACATTAAGTGTGCATCCACATCCAAGTCCAGTATCCTGCAACTTTAAAGAAAGTTTTCAAAATCTGCACCAAAATGTAATGATTCTTGTTTTTGTACACATTCAACTCAATTCAATTCAATTCAATTCAATTCAATTCAATTTTATTTATATAGCGCCAAATCACAACAAATGTCGCCTCAAGGCGCTTCATAGATACAGAGAAAAGCCCAACAATCATATGACCCCCTATGAGCAAGCACTTTGGCGACAGTGGGAAGGAAAAACTCCCTTTTAACAGGAAGAAACCTCCGGCAGAACCAGGCTCAGGGAGGGGCGGGGCCATCTGCTGCGACCGGTTGGGGTGAGAGAAGGAAGACAGGATAAAGACATGCTGTGGAAGAGAGACAGAGATTAATAACAGATACGATTCAATACAGAGAGGTCTGTTAATACATAGTGAGTGAGAAAGGTGACTGGAAAGGAAAAACTCAATGCATCATGGGAATCCCCCGGCAGCCTACATCTATTGCAGCATAACTAAGGGAGGATTCCTTCTGAAAGTCATGCCAGTATATTGCTAGTATATTTTGTGAAATATGAATGGCATTGGACACATACCTCCATCAAAGACGGAACATTAACATTATGCTTCTTTAAGCCACAGTGAGTCCAGAGCATCTGGTCTGTGTTTCTTTCAGGGTAAGCTACGTCTTGAGATGGAGATGGAGCGCTTGCGTCAAACCCATTCCAAGGAGATTGAGAGCAAAGATGAGGAAGTGGAGGAGATCAGGCAGTCATGTAGCAAAAAGGTGAGAAAGTGCTTTTTCACATTTTGTAACACTTGTCAGCAAGTGTTTAGGAGAAGCAGGATTAAAATGTGTGGTTTTGGGCACAGCTAGAGACTAGATCCAGAGACACTGATGGAGAAATTAGCAGTAAGGGTATGCACAGCAAAGGATAAATGAAATGATGACAACAATATGACAAAATCCAGTCAAGCTGCTATCAATTCAGTGTTGTTTATGGTTTCTAGACACCACAGAAAACCATTGAACTAACATGTACCCTGTTTTAAATGTTTTTCCTTGATGCTTGAGTTTGTGTGCATATTTCTTTTAGGTGCACTTCAGAGAACAGCTATTGTTTTTAAATGTGCAATAGAATTAAAAATGGTGGATTTGACTTGACTCACAGGGTAGGATCAGTGTGTAATTAATCAAAACCTTCCTAACAGCCTTCACTTCTTGAAATACTCTGAAAGGTTTGAGAAAAAAGTCTTTTCTTTTTTGAGATTATAAACTTAACTCACCAAGAATCCAGAAACTAGCAAGATGAATTAAATGACACAAGATGTTAAATGGACTGGTGCTAGTACCTGCCTCATTCACCCATTCGCACTCATTCATATAACCAACGTGCACCTAAATGCTGTTGTGTCTTGTCCAAGGATGTTTTGGCATATGACACATTTCCATGTACACATGGGGGAAAAAGGTGTTCATACGGTGTTGGGCTATTACATGTTACATGTCACAAGAACAACTTCAGGTCCCCGTTTTGCTTTGGTTCTTTGCATCTCATGGGTCTCTGCGGGCCTAATGAGGCACCGTTTTCCCAAAAGTAATTCCCTCATTTGTCGTTTCAGTGATGGTGGTGCAGAGCGCCGTCAATCTTGTCCACAATTCTTCAATAAATGTTCAGTTGGCAGTCTAATAGCTGAAGGCCATGGCACACGATTCCCACTGTTGGCAAACTGTTCAATGACATGAACCCATTATTATGATCCCAGTTTCACTTTGTATTGATTTACAGTGACCTCTCTTTCTAAGTGAACAAACTGAGCCAAACCAGCTTTTATTGACTATTGCTAATCAATAAAAGCTGGCATGTGAAAATAATATGTCAATATGGTGACTGTGTAAAAGGTTCTTGAACAGTTGCATTACGACTAAAGCATCACTGTGTGTGTGTTTGTGTAGCTAAAACAAATGGAAGTCCAGCTTGAAGAGGAGTATGATGAGAAGCAGAAGGTGCTGAAAGAGAAGAGAGAGCTGGAGTCGAACTTTCTGTCTGTACAGGACCAGGTAAATACAGTGAACACAGTGCAACCAGAGCAGCATCTGTAAAAAAAGAAAAATACTGTAAACAAATATCTGACATGTATGACCTGAGGTTTTTAGTAAAATTTGGCTTTGTGGACTTGGATATGTAAATGTTCTTCTGCTGATTGCAGATCCAATTTTATATGAGTATGGGCAAATAAATTAAACTTAACAAGTTGTGTGAGGTGTTTATGTTTAAAATGAGCTGTGTTATCAAGGGATGTAAGCATCACTCATTTCGTTTCATGATATTCTTTTAGACTACATTTTTTAGACATTTTTGCAAATGTATGCTAAGGTAATAATTCATTTGTTTATTCAAACATACTTAAAACATTTGTAATGCAAAAAATATTGTCTTTAGTAAGTAAGAAACTACTAAAGTTTATCTAGTAGTTAAAATTGTTACTTTCTTTGTATGTAGTGTTTCACTGTAGCCAAATTTAATTTATCAATTCAGAAATTTCAGTTTTTTCAGAAAGTTCTATGTATGCTAGATAATCTAAGGATCCTTCCTTTAATGATAAAACATACTGTGTATTACCATAACTACCATAACTACCATAACTTGTCCCACTCAGTCAGTTGAGTCACACTTTGGTCATCTTGGTTCCCAGGTGAGAGGTGGTGACATAGAGGTTGAAAAGCGCTTGAGGAAGGACTTGAAGAGAACCAAGGCTTTGCTAGCAGACGCCCAGATCATGTTGGACCACATAAAGAATAACGCACCCAGCAAGAGGGAGATCGCCCAACTCAAAAATCAGGTACAGCCACAACTTCATAAATTACTGACAGCAGCAGTTTCAAAAACATGGTATCATCTGTGGCTCGTGGGAAAATGGAAAGAGCCCTAATCTAAGTAGACAGAAAAAGAATGAAAGAAGTCAAATACTGACACCAGCACATTTACATGTTAACACATTTTATGCTCCTCTTATAGTAATTAGCATAATCTTGGATTATTTTTTGTGACAGTTTTTCAGGCTTTAAGCTGTAAAACAGCCCCTGATGTGATTGAGTTATGACTCAAAGCATTAATGTCTGTGGCCTCACTTCAACTCCCCTGTGCCTTCTTACGGGACTGAACCGTCTGAAAACCTCTGATCCAAAGCAGAAGATTTTCCAAATAAAGCCCAGCCACCTGGATTCTTGACTGGGACCAGAATCCATTAAAAAACTGTAATATATCTACTGGGATCCTAACTGTGAAGTCGTCCTGAGCTCATTCTTTTCCTCAATGTCTGTGTGTTTCAGTTAGAGGAGTCGGAGTTCACCTGTGCAGCTGCAGTTAAAGCTAAAAAGTCCATGGAGGTGGAGATTGAAGACCTACATGTTCAGATGGAGGACATTTCCAAAACGAAACAGGCGGTCAGTACAGCTCACTAGATTTCCTTCTCAGCCTTTAGAAGGAGAGTTTTCAGCATGCAGTCTTAGGTGAAGGTTAGGATTCTTCCTAAGAAAAAGCTAAAGCTGTCTCAACCATGTAGGGCATTTTCTTTAAGATGTCATCTGTGGTGGTAGCGGGGTATCAGTAGATATGCTGAATCTCTACTTTTAGAGATTAGTGAGAGATTGAAGACATACCTGTTTCCTGTGAGACCCCTCTGAGCTCATCTTACTCTTTCTGGTCCTCTTTTTAATTTTTTTTTAAATATATTTACATATAAAGACAATATAATTTTCATGAACAGATTTTTCTTAGTCACTGCAAAATACAACTCTCTCCTTCTTCTAAGAAGCCATTTTTAGCTCTTTCGTTTTTTTCTTAGTTCGCTCCTGTCAGAAACGCTCATAATCTGTTTTGACCTTTATATTTTCTGTCCTTTTTGGAACGACTTATTTTACGTTAAGCCCAGTTCCCATGGTAATCTGGTTTTCACACATCGGTCAAGTGTGTTTTCTCCTTTCTCCCATGTTTCTCTTGCCTGTCATTTGCTCTGCTCTTACTCTCTGTCTCTGTGATGTTTAATCTCCTTCTGGTTCTTCTCCTGCTTGTTAAAAAGAAACGACTGTCTATCACACAATGGTTGTTCACGTATTGCTAAAACCAATTTAAATAACAAAAAGATTAAAGGTGAATATTAGTCAGTCAAATCGTGGAAGGATGGATGGAATTAATGAGCGGATGGCTTTACATATCAATACTTAATCATATAATTATATAATAAAAGTTTCCTTTGGCTTTCTATTAATTTGCTATACTTGTGAAGCCTGCTGCACACGTCTAGTCTTTTATTGATTTCATTGCACACTGTACTTGAAGCCAGATGTAGAGAGGTGCAAGGTCAGCCATTTGTTTGTACTGAAGGTGGTTTGAAGAGTTTTAGCTTCTGGTAGTTTCTGCATTTTCACATAATCACCATAGAGTGTTGCAGTGACTGTGTATTATGTAGAAGAAGCTTAACTTCTTCTACATAATTCTTTATAGTCAATGAGCAAAAAAATGAAATGAAAAAAGTAAAGAAATCAGTATAAATATATATTAATTACACTGCGTTACAGAAACAGCTGATCAGTTGTAAGAATAGAAAAGTGTCATATAAATACCAGTTAATTCTAATACACCTGTGTTCAGCTGTTTTTAGTCTTTTATTCATGCTGCACTCTGTGTGGGTATTTTTAGCTTTCTGCAGTCCTTCCTGGCTGGATGTGTAATATATTATTACTTCCAGTGCCCAACGTACCCTTTAACCAGAGCAGTGATGGAAAACGTTTTACTGCTCCCATGTTTGCTTATGGGTCCAAAAAAAAGGTTTTACCTTTTATATTTTTAAATATTAATATAAAGGTTTATTATTTACAATCTTCATCATCTAAATCTGCAAAATAATAAGCTAGTAAACCAGACAACAAGAAAAAAGCATAATTAATTTAGTGTTTCTAGTTCCCAGGTGAACTCATAACTGGGCTTGGTGAAAATAGCCACTGGCACGAACAGGCCAGCAGGTGGCTAGAAAACTGGCCCCACACGTTTTTTTCTTGTTTCCACAGCAGTGAAGCCAGGGGCAGGTGCTTCGCAAAGTAGTTTTGTGCCAGATTTGCTTCAGCAATGTGCATTCACAACTGTTTTCTGACAAAGTTCCAGCTTTTGTTATATTGACATCACCATGAAAATAATAGAAATTAGATTCTGGTGACTCTTTGTTCAGCTAGCCAACGGTGACCACCAGATGGCAGTAAATTACAGGATGAGTTCAAAGAAGCAACATGAGCTCATTTGTGGAGCAGTAAATGGTAAATGGCCTGTATTTATATAGCGCTTTACTAGTCCCTAAGGACCCCAAAGCGCTTTACATATCCAGTCATCCACCCATTCACACACACATTCACACACTGGTGATGGCAGCTACATTGTAGCCACAGCCACCCTGGGGCGCACTGACAGAGGCATTTGTGGAGCAGTACAGTTTAATCGATACCTATTTTTAGATTTCACTGGGCAGGCAGTGCTTGCCTTGCTTGTCCTGATGTATAAACTGGAAGAAATGGCACTGAACATTCACTTCAGTTGCTAATTATTTCTAATTAGTGTCATCGTGAATGCAGGTTAATGAAGAGCTTCGCTGAGAATTCAGCTGCATGAGCATTTAGAGCATTTATGAGCCAACACAGTTAAATCTGGACAAGATAAAAGGTTTTTGTATTAAACCCAGGTCATAGTTTGGAAAACGTCAGAGTGTACCCTATGTGACATTTTATATTCACACACTCTTTCAAAAATACTTTTGTATGAACAGCCGACTGGCAAAAAGGAGAGAAGATACCGTGTAATCAAAAGGCGATTTCTTAGTCTTTAGTATATTTTGTCACACTTGTGATGTTTCAGATCAACAAAGAGCATTTTGTATTTGATAAAGGTAACTTATACATGTATTTTCTTACTTTTCATTTTATTTATTATTACTATTACTTGAAAAAGGTTCTCCAAACCTACCTGACCCTGTGTGAAAAAGTAATTATTACCAACCTAATAACCAGTTGTCTGACTCTTTGCAGCAAGAACTGCGATCAAGTGTTTGATATTGGTGGCAATGAGCCATTCAAATTCAAATTTTATTTGTCACACACACACAACCATACACAGTATGACATGGGGGTGAAATGCTTGTAGCTGTGCAATGCCCGACCATTAAATGACAGAAAAACATTTTACAGTATTTCCAATTTACAGGTTACCACAAAAATTTACAAATTAACTTAGAAATTTACAGTAAAAAATGTGCAAATAGCAGAAAGAGATTATAAAGATTATAAATCATAGGAAGTGTGCATAAAGAAAAACCAGAGTGCGTGTGGTGATGTGATGTGTGGGAGAGTCCAGTCCTACACCTGGTTCAGGGCCCGAATAGCCTGGGGGAAGAAGCTCCTCCTCATTCTCTCTGTTTTGGCCTTAAGGGAGCGGAAGCGCTTCCCAGACCTCAACAGTGAGAAGAGTCCATTGTTGGGATGGGAGAGGTCCATCATAATCCTCCTAGCTTTGGTCTTGCACCGCTTGGTGTAGATGGACAGCAGGTCAGGGAGCTCTGATTGAATGATGCGTTCGGCCGAGCGCACCGCTCTTTGCAGATCTCGTCTGTCGTGCTTGGTGCTGTTCCCAAACCAGGTGCAGCTAGTACATAGTACAATGGAGGAATTTTGGCCCACTCTTCTTTAATTCAGCGACATTGGAGAGTTCTTGAACGTGAAAGGCCTCTTTAAGGTTATGCACAGCCATCTCAATCTGATTTAATTCTAAATTAAATCAGATTGACAATTCCAAAAGTCATTCCAAAGTCATTCAGAGGTGGACTTCTTGTCTTGGATCATTGTACTGCTGCATAGCCCAAGGGCTACAGCTGCTTTAGGGAACAGACAAATGGCCACCATTCTCCTTCAGGATTTTGAGGTAGAGAGCAGAATCAATTACGGCAAGTGGTCCGTCACACTATCCCCACCATATTTGCCTCTTGAAGTCTGTTTCTTATTGATGAACTCCTGACCTTAAATGAGACAGGTGAGGCCTGCAGTTCCTTAGCTGTTGTTCTGGGTTCGTTTGTGACCTCCTGGAGGATTTGGTGGTGGTCTGGTAGTGGTCAGAGGGCCCGGTGGCGCCTGTGTCCAGCAGCCTCGCCTCTGTCAGTGCGCCCCAGGGCAGCTGTGGTTACAATGTAGCTTGCCATTGCCAGTGTGTGAATGTGTGTGTGAATGGGTGAATGACTGAATGTAGTGTAAAGCGCTTTGGGGTCCTTAAGGACTAGAAAAGCGCTATACAAATGCAGGCCATTTACCATTTACCATTTGTTGGTGCGCTCCTGGAGTAACTTTGGTTGGCTGGCCACCCTTGGAAAGGTTTATTATTTTTTCAGGTTTTCCCTATTTGTGGATAATGGTGCTCGAAGTGGTTTGCAATCATTTCCGGAGTGATAGATGTCAGTTACTTTCTCTGTGGCATGGTGGTTATCACTGTTGTCTTGAATAAGACCCTGGATGTCTTAGCCATCATTTGTTCTTTCTCGGGTTGTTTGGCGAACGTTGAAAAGTGTTGTACTGCAGAAAATATTCATCTCGGGATATTAATACTGCTTAACTGTTGTGTTAAATGTGTAATCTATTCAGTAAAATGTGAAGGAGGAGTATATAAGATGAGATAAGGAATCAAGATCACTGTGCCAGCAGCTGTTTGTTTTTGAGAATGACCTCTTCATGCACCCAGCTTGCTGGAAAAGTAAAAGGCTGTGAGAACCGATAACAGAAATTGTAATTACATAAATGGAGGATTTTTTATGCAGCCCTAACTACACGAGACACTGCAATTCAGTAGAAATAAAATCATGCAAATGACATTTCTTTTAGATGGCTGCCGCTTGCATGCTTCTCCCATTGTAATTGCAGTGTTTTGAGAAAATTGTCACACATGTTTTCAACAGCTTTGTTTTTCCACAAAGAGCTTCTAGCAATCTGAGAGGGAAAATAAAAGAGAAAAAAACAAAGAGCCCGGCCATGTAATTGGGCTGAAATTACACTATCAGTCTATTGTTAAATGAGAGTTTGATGCTGGTTACTGGCACTTTTTTCAAGTATCCATCACATGCTCCAGAGATGGAGATGCATTCGCAGCTTTTATCAGCACTCAGCACTGATAAAAGCACTCAACAGTGGATTAAAAAAAGAAAGTGTGATATGTAAATGAATTTGCCCCAGATTCCACATGGATATTTTTAGTGCATCAAGTGCATCTTGGTACACCTAAGCACTCGGTGCTTACAATAAAAATAAAATGAAATCTTAGCTTTATGATCTAAACCCCGATTTTGAAGCTATGGATGTTTGGATCATTCTCTATCCCATTAGACTGTTTTTCACTAAGCGCTGAGTGTCACTAGCTCTTTGCGTTAACTCTGTGCCTAAATTGATTTGTTAACATTTTCACATTAGTCATGACTTATTAATCCATTGCCCTGCACCAACAACCTCTCCTCTTATTTTGTATATTATCCCAGTCATTACAAAAATAGGATTATTTCAGCACAGTTCCCAGGCTGCCAGTCTCTTAATTAGGTGTCTTGTTGTATCAGGGAGCTTGGATAACCTCTGGTGAGTTCTGTGATTAGAGCAGCATGTGTAAGCTCTACGTCAGCCACATCATCGGGACTGCATTGTGGCCTTTCACAGATTTAGCCAGTCACGCAGTCCATTGGAACAACTGTTGCAGATGACGTGTGGAGCCCAAGATTTATCCTGGTCATCCAGCAGACAGCCAAAGCACAATTTGTAAATCTTCTTAAGGTTTGTGGTAATTGGGTGACGCTGTGCTTCCGTCATGAATGAACCACACACGTAACAGAAACTGTCTGGATGATTAATACGATTTCTAGACATGGTAACAACTAAAATCAATCACAATTAATGCCGTCTATAACAAACACGGGGAACTGTTGTTAAATCTGGTAATACTAATTATTTTACACTAATTATCTCAGTCTTTTGGAGAGGGCTGGACTCTGTTCCAGTCTGGAGTAGGGATGGGTATCGTTTAGCTTTTATCCGATACCAGTACCAAACCGGTACTTTTGAAACGGTGCCAGTGCTTAAACGGTGCTCGAACCGGTGCTTAAAGAATGGAGAACACAAACTTTGTCCAAAAACCTCTCATGTTCAGCTGGTTTTTTGTAAAAAGATAACAATGTTAGCCTTTTCTGCAGCTATAGGGCATATATGGTAACACTCTGGGCTGGAAGCAGTGCTTAAACAATGGAAAAAACACCAACTTTGTCCAAAAACCTCTCATGTTTAGCTGTTTTCCACTTTTTCTTTGGTCATTTTAGCCTTTTTTTTGGCCAGGGTGAAGGGAGTATCTGCCATCAAACAAGAAGACAGCCGCATGTACTGTAGCTATGATGATGTTTGCTAGCATGTTACATGCATTAATGTAATAACATAGTTAGCGTACTCAACGTAAATTACACACGAACAACATTAAGCTACTCACGCAGAGAAGAACGGCTGCTGCTGCCATCATCATCCTCATCATTTCTGCTACACTGGCAGGGCTAGGGGCCAGGACTCTCCTCTTCGGGTTTTTGGGGGATGTTGCTAACTCCGGGTCAGATAACAGGCACCACACCCGCAGTAGATGTGCTCGGTGTGAGGTCTCGCAGCAAGCTATCAAATACAGTGCATTTTTCGGCTTTTAAAAAAAATGCTATGCGTCGCCAGGTGTTTCATCGGCTTTGAGGTGTTACCTCCTTTGACAGTATCACAGTATCAGCTTAAAGCACTTGTTGCAGCTGCTGAGTTTGCATCTTTTGCTGTGAAGTACAGCCAGACTTTTGACCGCTTCGCCTTGGGCATTTTTAATCTGTAGCTCTGCTCTAAAAGAACGTACGTACCTGGACCCGCCTACTATCCTCGGAAACATGAAATGATTGGCTAGAATCTAAAGTGTATCACAGCTCAGGAAAAAAAAGCATCGAAATAAAGCACCGAAATGTGCGCTGCTTTTCGGTCTGGTTACTACCGTTTATGTCAGAACCGGTGCCATCATGGCACCAGATACCGGTACCCATCCCTAGTCTGGAGGCAGCTGGCAGGGATGAGCATTTTTGTATCCCCCTGAGTGTGCTTCCTGTACATTGGGAATTTTGCCAGCAGATCAGAGGATTGTTTCCCTGCAACTTCAGATGTCCTACTGTCTTACTGGGAGACCCCAGTGCTCATGTGACCTGAAGGACAGTGTGAGGAAAAGCCTGTAAGATGGTCTATTATTAGACCTGTGCACATAACAGTTTGTCTGTCATGAACACCGTCTTTGAGGATGTCCATATGATCATGTGGCATCAGGACATGTGTTCTCGGTGCAGGTCAATTTTGTATGATTGTGACGATAAGATTTGTAATCATATCATCCACTCTGTCATATGTTCTGGACACTTGGGTGAAGAGAGGACCTGATCACCGCCCAGTGGTGAGTTGGATGAGGTGACGAGGGATGATGTCGGACAGACTTTGCACACCAAAAGGTTATTGTGATGGTGTATTGTGAGTAGTGTCTCTGGATCAGGGAAAAGTGACTGCCCCAAGTGGAGGAGTTTAAGTATCTTGGAGTCTTATTTATGAATGACAGGAGAAAGGAGCAGGAGATTGACCGATGAACTGGGCCTCTTCTACTTTGATGCTGACAACCTCACTTATGGTCATGAACTCTGGCTAATGACTAAAGAATTAGATTGTGGATATAAACTGCAGAAATGAGCTTTCTGCAAAGGGTCACTGGTCTCTCCTGTAGATTTAGGGTGTCTACACACATTTTATGTTAAAGATGGTACATCTGGTGCAAAAGATGCATAAGAAAGTTTACTTGCTCATTTAACCCTTTAAAACCGGTCAGAGCGGGAACGCTCCGTTTTGCGTAACTATTTTTATATTCTGGTAGCTCTGCAACCACGTGAGCTAGCGCAATAATTTTTTTTGCATATGAAACCGGAGGAGTTGTACTTACATCTTATGCCATCAGCTTGTCCTCGGTCACAGTTTCCTTCCACATATAGCTTTGCAAAAACTGCATAAAAAGCACTTGCAGCAACAAAAACATAATATTCCAGAAACACGCTTTGCCGATCCGATCAGGTGTTTGTAACACTTCCTATGTCCATCAGCACGAACTATCGCATGTCCGCCATGACCTGCCCGAAACCGGAAGACACGTCATTTTGCGGAAATGTAGTTTTTTTTACCATCAAGGCCTCATGAGCTTATACTGGTGTTTTTAAAAGTTATGTTTGACTTTATGACTTTCTGTGTCGTTTCTGGGATGCTTAGGACTCATATTGCACTGCTGGAAATAGTTTATTTTGATGCATATGCTGCTTTTTTGCAAATTTGCACTGTAATATTTATTTTCGTTTTTCCTGCAGTGTATAGAAATTGGTTTATTTCAAAAATAAAACTATGAAGACACTCAAAATAAATTTCCTGTGGTGGGAATCTATTTTGTGCAACTTTTTTGTATTTACAGTTTTGAGGGATAAACCTCTTACATTTCTCTAACTAGAAATATATGTTAAAAAACAAAAACGATTTTCAATTTTTTTGTAGTTTATTGCACTTTTTTGCAATTTATGTAATTACTATGCACTTAATGCATGCATATTATTAAAATTTAGGCTGTAATGGTTGTATTGATGTATATCAACTTGAAATGCTCCCAAAAATGGCTCCACAACATGTAAAAATATAATATAAGCTCTGGCGGACTTGGTTCTATGGTAGGTCTTAAA
The DNA here is from genome assembly GCF_963576455.1 of Neolamprologus multifasciatus. NCBI lineage: Eukaryota > Metazoa > Chordata > Actinopteri > Cichliformes > Cichlidae > Neolamprologus > Neolamprologus multifasciatus. The sequence goes on along the minus strand of NC_140452.1, from coordinate 39,182,876 downwards.
GGGTTAAAAAGAGCTTAAAAAGCTCTGAATTTTATAAACCACTCTTGTTACTTATCCAGTTCCAGATGCCCGTTAATGGGATTCATTATAATGCAGAAATACTGCACAGTGAGTAATGTTAATGTGTAATCAGTAATGTGAGCCATTTTATCTCCACTCGTTTTCCAACATTCTTTTATATTTTCATTCATTTTACTTTGAAATATATTCTGCAAGATCCTCAATTTCTCTTTTGGTAGTGTTGTTTTACAACATAGTAACTGATAATAAACGATTAATAGATGTTACTTTGAGTAATTGGACATGCAATATTGTAAAAAGGTATTTATGCCCTCCCCGATTTCTTTCTTTCTTTTTGCAAATTTTAATATTAGAAAAAGTTAATCTGAGTAAATGCACAATGAAAATGTTAGATAAAGATTTAATTTATTAAGGATATAAAGTTTTCAATCCTACCTGCTGTTGTGTGTAAATTTACTTTAATGATCTGAAACATTTACGTGCAAGAAATATACAACTAACTAAAAAAAAAATCAAGAAGTGTGCAAATATTTTTCATGGCATTGAATAGGACCGAGAATTGTATAGGATTTCCTACCTCATCTAAATCTTGTGAAGACAGTTTAATTTTTTATTTCTGGGGAAGCAGTTGCCTTCTTGCTCTGTAGATCTTTGGCATATCTTTTTTTTTTTTTTCAGCTGGAGGAGCAGCTGAGTCGTCTGCAGAGAGAGAAGAATGACCTGCAGTCAAGAATGGAGGAGGACCAAGAGGACTTCAATGAGCTGATGAAGAAACACAAGGCTGCTGTGGCCCAGGTATGATTTCTTTCTTGTTTAATGTACACTGGCAATAAAATGTTTGTGATCCATTTCAAATGATCATTAAATCCAATAAAATGTTGCTTCATGCCTTGTTTTCCATTTTTGGGGGTTTCAGTCGGCTCAGAACCTGGCTCAGATCAGTGACCTTCAAGCCCAGCTTGAGGACGCCCTAAAGGAGAAGCAGGAAATTCAAGAGAAGGTAGATGATGACTTTTGTTCTTGGCATAAAAATGGAGAAGTGGCCAGTGGTCAGCCAGGCTTTACTCTGTCTAAGAACAGAAAATGGGAATAATAATAATAATAATAATAATAATAATAATAATAAATAATAATAAAAATGATAAATGGTAGAGATGCAAGCAGTATGTTTTTGCTCTATTTGAGCACTCAAGTTCTCCAAACGTGTGAAAAGATGGGAAAGGAGTAGCATAATTTAAAAAAACAAAACAAAACAGGAGGATAGAGTAAGTGAACAGAAATTCAGTCCTTTCATCATCAAAACATAAAAATAAAAAAATAAAAATTTTGAATTAGAGACTCTTTAAAAGTCAAATGTGAACACTGTGTGTCGTGCCCAGGGCTGGAGTGGGACAAAAAATCGGCCCGGGCATTTTGACTAGAGACCGGCCCCCCAGGTATTATAGGAAAAACCATAAAGCCTTTGAATGAAAACAAACGCTGTTGTGACAGTGATGTACAGTCTTGTTGGTATATGTATGATTTCTATACATTTTACGTCAGATAAAAACTTTGGTTGTAAGCTTCAGATAACTATTTAATAAAAGCGAGACATTTTAAATGAGAATGAGAAAGAAACTTATTTCTTTGTGCCCCCCTCTCCTTGTTAATGCCCTACCTGGCCCCCCTGGCAAAACGTTGCTAGACCCGCCCCTGCACAGTTACCAGCTGTCAGCTACATAAAAAAGTATCCTGGTGTTATTTCTCAGAAACAGTTCATAACTTCACTTCAACTCATTCATGTCACCTAAAAGGTAAACCTGTTTCTCCATCACCTGTTCAGCTCTGATTCAGTAAGGACATCTCCTGGTTTCATCTTCATGTTTCCCTCTCACCAGATAACCAAACCGATATCATGACCAGCAGCTTTACAGCTGTGGCTCCAGCAAACATCAGCTGATACTAGATATTAATATTAAATAAATTGTAACAACAACTGATCAAGCTTAAACGTGCTGCTGTTGTTTAGCGCGACATCCGCTGGTTTTCTCTTTCTGGCGCGAAGTGGGAGATAAACAAACAAGAGAGAAAAGCTGATCAGCTGATCATTGATCAGTTTCATGATTGAAGTAGCAACAGGAGAGGGAGGGGAAGAAAATGAGAGGAGAAGAGGCAGCTGTGCAGCAAAGACGGAGAATTCTCCAGCTTTGTGTCTTTTTCATTGTAGCTGAAGTCCGGGACAAACTGCGTCCCCTCTCAGCTCAACACGAAACACGTAATATTTTCTCTGAATGCGGGACCATTCCATTTTTTACGGGACGGTTGGCAACTCTACTAACTAACCTTATGAATAAAATAAAATTCACTACCAGTAACATCGTAGCACCCACCCAGCTGTATAGAAACTCCGTCATGCTAGCTAGCACGCAGTACAAGTTATTGTAACTGACTGTAAAAAGTCAGCACAACGAAAATAAACTAAACCTAAACTTGGTTTATATCTGACCCAGATAGACTGACCTTGGGTCTCTCCTCCTCCTGCCTCCCCTTCCCTCATCCACCTGCTGGCCTCTGTGGAAGCTCCGCCATAGCCACTACCAAACAACCGAGTTAAATTTACACATCGGCCAGCATCTGGCCAGCCCACCACTTCCCATTGTCCATGCCGTTCCAAAAAAAAAAACCCAACTAAAAAAAAAAACATTGGCCCATAAAGACGAAAAATCACCATCGGGCAAATGCCCGGTATGCCCAGTGTCAGTGTGGATGCCAGTCCAGCTATGGTCGTGCCAGCTGGCACGCGTGCCCAGGGTTGCCGACCCTTGTTGTATGCTTTGATGCAGCCATGAGAGCATTCTCTTTCTAAATGAAGCCGTGTTTCTGCCACGTTGTGGTTGCCACCAATTTTCCTGACATTCAGCAGTAATTAGACCATTTACTGCTGCCTAAGAGCTCAGAATAGAAACTGTGAGCACTATATGGTCCTGTGACAATCATAGTTTCATACTGTAGACCCTCTGCTTTCCTCACACTGAAAGTTTCTAGAGTTTCTGCTACTGCAGTTCAGTGAAAAATCTCATTTACAGAATATGATTAATGTGTACCTCTGCTCAGCTTGTTTCCTTTGCTTTTGCAGCATTCTCTTGACAAATACAATCCTCAACATAACTAGCAAAAATACGACCTACGACCCTACAGGAAGTTTTTGCCAGGCCTACAGAATTTATTTGCTTTGTTCGTGTATAGAAATACAGAGGTGCATGTTAATTTATCATGTTATTTTTTTTGATGGCCAAAACAGGTGTTTATAAACACCAAACAAATAGTACATAAATGTGTTTATTGTTGTTAGTTTTTGCAAGCTACATATTCTTTGACAAAGTAATCAGTTACTAATCAATAATAATTAATTAGACTTTTTCACATATATAAATGAGAACACAAAGTTGCACTGCACTAAAAATAGTTTAACAAAATGTATTTAGAAACATACATGTAACGTAACAACATACATGTAACACATAGCATAGCCATTTATTTTGACATTACACCAAACATAACATGTAGAATATATAAGAGGACAATTCAGTCGCACTAGAGCGTAATGGTGTTCATTTTTAGATCATCTACAACAGCTCATATATAATTACTATAATAACTATATAATTGCAAGCAGTTAAGTGTTATAAAAACAATTCTCAAACGTTATATAAATGTTGATATTCCTTGTAGCCTAAGCAGTTTATATAGCACGTTTCATCCTAACTAGTTAAGGAGCAGAGATATATGCACACACTGTGATCATTATAAGAAGATGCATGTGTCATTCACGCAACATTGACACTGACAATATGGGACACAGATGGCCAGCTTCGTTTCCATACTCAGACAAGCACTACTGTCATCCTTGTAATGACTGCAGCTGCATGATCTTTTTTTCTTCATCAAACACATTAGTTGAACCGAAATAAAAGGAGAGGGAAATACGTGAACTTGCACACATTTTTGGTTCATGTGTAAAGAGGGAGAAAAGTGAAAATGGCACAATGGCTGTTTTAGGGATATTTTTGTTTTTCATTGTAGTTTAGTTTCACTTACTGTAGTTTCTAGTATGTTTTCATTGAAGTTAAATAAGGTGATTTCAGTGTTGGTGTTAGTGTGTTTGTGTTTACTGTATCATAGAAAGCATTCATCAGAGATCATATTTAAGGAGTTTGGAACAGCTATTATACTGAGACATTCTCGGTTCCAAGTACCAAGCATCCTCAAGATGGTTTTGGGTTTTGTAAAAAGAAACAAAAGAATAAACTGACAAGATGAACAAGAAGGCATCTTCTGTACATTTCTGTTAAGTTAATCGTTTATTATTAAGTGCTTTCACTTGCAGTTTCTTCTTAAAGATCAGTCATTTTAATTTTAGGTAGATTCTGTTTTAAATGGGAAACATTTTAGGACTTAAAAAAATAGATGCTTGAGGTGCAGTTTTACCAGGATAGTAAAGGCAGTGTTGAGGATGTGTAAATACCCAGTGCTAGGTGTGTCTCCATAGCCAACAAAGTTCTAAATGAAAATAGCTGTTAAACTTTTGGAATGAATTGAACTTGATTAGGAAAGCTCAGCGTTAGACAGTGTGTCGCACTAAACAGTAACATTAGCATATTTACATTTGTGTCTTAGATGCAAGCCCTCCAGAGCCAGATGGAGTTCCAGGAGCAGTCCATGGTGGAGAAATCCCTCGTCAGCCGGCAGGAAGCCAAGTGTCGTGAGCTTGAGACCAAGCTGGAGTTTGAGAAGACCCAAGTCAAACGCCTAGAGGTAAGAGCTAAACACAGGTTGGGTGCTGCTGGCATTGGTAGACATTTTTGAGAGGCTGGTGGGAGCATGAAAGATCCTAATAACGTCAGAAAGAAACTGTAGAAACAGAAAAAGGTCACCTTATGAACGTATTGCACTTCAAAAACATATCTATCAGTGTTGTGCTAAATCATATAATCTGTGATAATACTTATATATAAAAATGTAATGAGCAGCATGATGGTGCTTATATAGCATTGTTGCTTCACATCAAGAATATCATGAGTTTGAATCGACTAACAGCACTGTTCTGTGTGGAGTTTGCATGTTCTCTGCTTGTCTACATGGGTTCGATTTGAGTATGCCAGCTTCCTCCGACAGTCCATGCAGTTAGTGGTTAGCTTAATTGATGATTCTAAATTGACTGTAGGTGTGAATGTTTGTCTGTTTCTCTGTGTTAGTCTTGCAGCAGATTAGTAACCTGTTAAGGGCATAACCTGCTACTTGCAATAAACTCCCCCACTCATCAACCCCGAATTTGATAAGTGGAAGAATCAGTGTATTTTTGCTATAGCAACCCCATGTGTTTAAGTTCCCTGGTCCATGCTACTAGGTAAGGCATGTCTGAGGACAAGAGCTACTTGACAATTCAATTCATTTCAATTCAATTTTATTTATATAGCGCCAAATCACAACAAAAGTCGCCTCAAGGCGCTTCATAGATACAGAGAAAAACTCAACAATCATATGACCCCCTATGAGCAAGCACTTTGGCGACAGTGGGAAGGAAAAACTCCCTTTTAACAGGAAGAAACCTCCGGCAGAACCAGGCTCAGGGAGGGGCGGGGCCATCTGTTGTGATTGGTTGGGGTGAGAGAAGGAAGACAGGATAAAGACATGCTGTGGAAGAGAGACAGAGGTTAATAACAGATATGATTCAATACAGAGAGGTCTGTTAATACATAGTGAGTGAGAAAGGTGACTGGAAAGGAAAAACTCAATGCATCATGGGAATCCCCCGGCAGCCTACATCTATTGCAGCATAACTAAGGGAGGATTCAGGGTCACCTGGTCCAGCCCTAACTATATGCTTTAGCAAAAAGGAAAGTTTGAAGCCTAATCTTAAAAGTAGAGATAGTGTCTGTCTCCTGAATCCAAACTGGAAGCTGGTTCCACAGAAGAGGGGCCTGAAAACTGAAGGCTCTCCCTCCCATTCTACTTTTAAATACTCTAGGAACAACAAGTAGGCCTGCAGAGCGGGAGCGAAGTGCTCTAATAGGGTGATATGGTACTACAAGGTCATTAAGATAAGATGGGGCCTGATTATTTAAGACCTTGTATGTGAGGAGCAGGATTTTGAATTCAATTCTGGATTTAACAGGAAACCAATGAAGGGAAGCCAAAACAGGAGAAATATGCTCTCTCTTTCTAGTCCCTGTCAGTACTCTTGCTGCAGCATTTTGGATTAACTGAAGGCTTTTCAGTGAGTTTTTTGGACATCCTGATAATAATGAATTGCAGTAGTCCAGCCTGGTAGTAATAAATGCATGAACTAGTTTTTCAGCGTCACTCTGAGACAGGATATTTCTAATTTTAGAGATGTTGCGCAAATGGAAGAACGCAGTCTTACATATATGTTTAATATGTGCATTGAAGGACATATCCTGGTCAAAAATGACTCCAAGGTTCCTCACAGTGTTACTGGAGGACAAGGTAATGCCATCCAGAGTAAGAATCTGGTTAGATACCATATTTCTAAGCTTTTCAGCGCCGAGTACAATGACCTCAGTTTTATCTGAGTTAAGAAGCAGAAAGTTAGTGGCCATCCAAGTCTTTATGTCTTTAAGACATTCCTGCAGTTTAACTAATTGGTGTGTGTTATCTGGCTTCATGGACAGATAGAGCTGGGTGTCATCTGCATAGCAGTGAAAATGTATGCTATGTCTTCTAATGATGCTGCCTAGGGGAAGCATGTATAATGTAAACAGAATTGGTCCTAGCACTGAACCCTGTGGAACTCCATAATTAACCTCAGTGTGTGAAGAGGACTCTCCATTTACATGCACAAATTGGAGTCTATTAGATAGATATGATACAAACCACTGCAGTGCAATACCTGTAATACCTACAGCATGTTCTAATCGCTCTAATAGGATATTATGGTCAACAGTATCGAATGCTGCACTGAGGTCTAGCAGGACAAGCACAGAGATGAGTCCACTGTCAGAGGCCATAAGAAGATCATTTGTAACCTTCACTAAAGCTGTTTCTGTGCTGTGATGAACTCTGAAACCTGACTGAAACTCTTCAAATAAACCATTCCTCTGCAGATGATCTGTTAGCTGTTTGACAACTACTCTTTCAAGGATTTTTGATATGAAAGGAAGGTTGGAGATTGGCCTATAATTAGCTAAGACTGCTGGGTCTAGAGATGGCTTTTTGAGTAAAGGTTTAACTGCAGCCACCTTGAAGGCCTGTGGTACATAGCCGATTATTAGAGATAGGTTGATCATATATAAGATCGAAGAATTAATCAATGGCAGGACTTCTTTGAGCAGTTTTGACAGCCCTTCACTACCTAAAAGCATCAGCATATGCTGATCCCGCAACGGTCAGCCTGTCAGTCAGCTGCCTGGTTTCCAGCAGTCAGTCATTTGGTCAGCTTTTGTCTCAATCTGCATGTATGCAAATAGCCCAAGAGGGGGCAAATACTAATCATACACATTGAACAGGGCCCAATAGAGGATGTTGGACCCTTAGACTACCCTCTTGTTTGGTTCACCCACAGATTCTTTGTTTCTCTGTTTGGTCAGAGCCATTCATACTAGGGGCCTGTTCAAGGTCATTTTGCAGGGCTCTAGCAGTCCTCATCCTGTTTCTTCTTGCACAAAGGAGCAGATACCTTTATTGATGATGGTTTAACAACCATCTATAGACCTGTCCAATTCTCCAAGAGTATGCCCGTCGCCTGGAATCTCCTCTTTGCTCTTGAGACTGTGCTTGGACTTTACAGTAATACAAAACTCCAACAATCAGACAACCCCCTATGAGAAAGCACTTGGCAACGGTGGGAAGGAAAAACACTCTTTTAACAGGAAGAAATCTCCAGCAGAACCAGGTTTAGGGAGAGGCAGTGATCTGCTGTGACCACTTGGGGGTGAGAAGAGACAAGGGTGGACAAAAAAAAAGAATAATTACAAAGTTGTGTAAACCTTTTGGAAATGGACATGTACCATCCTGGTGGAACTAAATTTCCAGCTAATACTGTGTCATACTACCAGTAGTGACACTAAACCCAATCATACCATCAGCTGGGTCTAGGGATGCTGGTCAGTCAGAACATCGCTTTGGCCCCAAATTTGGCCAGCAGTGTTTTGCTATATGCTTTGATACAGATTTTCAACCACACAATTAATGTGTAGGTCCACCTCATTCCATAAAACAACATTGCCCTATAAAAACAGAAACTTCACAAGACCCCTGAAGGCATCCTGTTGTATCAGGAACCGAGACATGAGCAGTAGGTACTTGAATTCAAGAGGTTGGGCCTCCATGGATAAGATGTTTTTTTGTTTGTTTGGGTTTTTTTTTTGGGGGGGGGGGGGGGGGGGGGGGGGGGGGGGGGGGGGGGGGGGGGGGATTTTTTTGCACATCAGTGAGATACCTGATTGGTACAGTTTCTCTTAAATGTTACTTTCACCACCATTACTATACATCATATTTTTCACATTTTTATGCCATATCTATATATTTATAGTTTCAGTCTCTGTCTCTAACCATCTCCTTTTGTTGCTGACAGAGCCATTTAGCTCGGCTTAAGGAGAACTTGGAGAAGCTGACGGAGGAACGAGATCAGCGCAGCAGCGGTGAGATTCGAGAGAAGGAACAAAACAAACGTTTCCAGAGACAGATCCGTGACATCAAAGAAGAAACGGCTGAGCTGGCCAAAAAAGAAGCAGAGGCCAGCCGCAAGAAGCATGAGCTGGTAAGACAGCAATGAGAATAATATCAGTAAACTAAGCAGTGCAGTCATATGCTACTGACATGTTAGGACACCCTGCACAGCATCCACAAGCAATATATCAGCAACACTGAACTCATCAGCCTTTGGTCCAGACTAGCTGAAAGGTTCGTTTTATCTCTTGCTTCATTAACAGGAAATGGACATTGAGAGCTTGGAGGCTGCAAATCAGAGCCTGCAGGCAGACCTCAAGTTGGCTTTCAAAAGGATTGGTGACCTCCAGGCAGCCATTGAGGATGAGATGGAGAGTGATGACAACGAAGACCTTATTAACAGGTATGGGGCCACTTATATGTGTAACTGAAGCTGAGGTTTAAAATCACTCTTTTCTGTAGTGGTCACAATACGAGTTCTCAAGATTAAATCTGGAGAACATTATCAATATTTTAATGTGACAATCTGTTTTCACTGGTGCCTGCCTTTTTTTATATCTAACTGAAAGACTGTTTTCATCAAGTTGGTTATAGTTTGATAAGGTATCCAAGAAGAAAAATTTCACGTTTAAAATGATGTCAACAAACCAATCATTGTCTGTCAGCCAGGACAGCTGTCATGTTGAGCTCTCATTGACCATTGAACATCAGCTCCACTGACAGCTCCAATGAAAGTTGTTAAACAGTATACAATAGCTTATCCTTTTTTGACAGAGTGAGATTTGATCTCAAGCTGAAATCGCACTGCAGATTTTCATTCATATAAATTTAGCATGATATGCTTGTCTTTATAGACGATGCATTTCTTTTCTTCTGTGCTGCACCAAAGATTTCTCTAACTGTGACCCAAAAGCTGAAATGCATATCATGCTATTGAACCAAAATATACACGCTATATTATGGAGGTGCAATAATTTGTTTGCAGGGGAAACTCTTACATCCACATTGTAAAGACATTGTAAAGAAAGTTTCAACCGCTGGGAATTAAAGTCAAAGTTAATGGGCAGAGCATATAAAACAGTAAGGGACAGAGTTAGATACACTAAAGTGATCTTTGAATAATGAACTATTTCAAAGAATGAAAGAAAAATTATTTCTATTCATTCTGCAAGGTCAGATTGAAGTAGTCTGTTCTTTGTCCCTTAAAAGGTTCAGAGAAAAAAACTGGGTCGTCACATTAATTCCTGAAATAATTTGAATATCATTCACGTTTCATTTTTGTCATAATTTTTATTCAATTTTTTCTATTTGTTTCTTTTGTTTCTTTGTTGTTGTTGTTTTCTTTTTTTTTTTATTTCTCCTGCCCCCCCACTTCTTCATCATCACCATCATCATCACCACGGCCAGTTTGCAAGACATGGTAACAAAGTATCAGAAACGAAAGAACAAAATGTGAGGAACCTGTTCTCCTTATGCACACACACACACATATTTATTTACTTTATTTTCACCACTGGAAATGATGCATTCTAGTCTTTGAACATTTAGATGGATTTGGTTTACATCTAGTTAGTTTTTCAGTTTTGAAAAGACTAGAAGAGGTGATATTACAGATTGAAATAATATAGAACATGGATTTTGAATGAATGTATGAATAGACAAATTTTAGGTTTTGGTAGTTTAGAGTAATTGCTCCATTCCAAATGCACTGATTTTCTGCAGTTTGTGCAAACAGGAATGAAAGCGTCATGTAAGGAGAGATAAATGCATCATCAACAGTGCTCAGAGATTCCCTTATTAACCATGTTTATTTCACATTTTATTGCATGCCATGAAGATGCATGAATAACACTTATGATACATTATGAACCCTCAGCATGAAAGTTTTCTATTTTTTGCACATTTGATTATCGTTAAGTCTGCAGTGGTTTAGTCTGCCAGCCTCGTTGTGCTCCACATCACCACTTACAGTGAGTGTTCTTAGAATAAAAACAGGCGGCAGAGATTTGTGAGCTGAGTTGAAGAGAAAAACATAGTCAGGAGTGTGCAGATTATTGATTGGAATTTTATGCTAGAAGATTGATTTTTAGCCAGGTTGGCCACAACTTATAACAACAAAGTTATATACTTGACCAGCTTGTATGTTAATGTATCCCAGACACTGGAACAGTCTTTTGGTAGGATTAGATAGCACAGAATCCTAAAAGCACAGTCAATAATGATGGCTTTCTTGACTTTGTGAAGTGGTATCTGATTACCCATGATCCCAGGTACCTGCTGACTTAAAGAGATGCTGATTTTTATGACTCACATTTCTGCTTCTAGGTAATAGCATCAACACAATACATCATTTATCCTACTGTGACATACCCTCTTTAAGCCTGGAAGCTGTGCAACACTGAAATATGTGAAAACCCAACAGACTTTACAAAAAGATTATTTTAGTTCTGTTTCAGTCAGTTTATAAACTTACTTTTTGGTTAACCACAAGTGTCGGGATCTCTTTGGTCATGGTAAATGGACTGGTTCTTATATAGCACTTTTCTACTCTGTCTGAGCACTCAAAGCGCTTTATACAGCTAATTCATTCACCCAATCACACAAGCACTTCTAAGTTTAAGTGCTAAGTATCTAACATTCATACTCCGATGGATGCATCGGAGAGCAACATGGGGTCAGTATCTTGCCCAAGGATATTTGGCATGCAGACTGGAGCAGCCTGGGATTGAACCACCGACCTTCTGATTAGTGGCTGATCCGCTCTGCCACCTGAGCTACAGCCACCCCACCCCTCATCCCTCTTGAGGAGATCGTTGTCACAGTTCTTGTGGTCTATCCCACTGTGTTTATGTTCTGGTTTACCTGGAAAGTGTCAGTTCCTCTGTGTTGCATTTAAATATCAGTTGGTGATGCCTAGCCCCTCGCTCCCTGGGCCCTCTTAATATTTTATTGCCCTGCTCTAGGGCTGGATGTGACTGTGACTCAGCAGTGACTGCCCTCCTGACAGGAGAAAGGGATCGTGTGTTTCTCATCAATCTTTAAATTGCACTTGCTTAATAATGCAGAACCCTCAAATGTCTTACAAAAAGCTGTCGTGCTCAACACTCGAACAGTTAACCTCTGGTTCTCAGCTATTCCACTACCTTGTCAGATTACTAATCAAAGCAGGGAAGTGTAGACTTCTGGCTTTCATGCCTGACTTATCATTTTATATATCAGATACAGTTTATTCTTCATATGGTTCACATACTTCATTTATATAGTCATTTGCAAAGACCTGCACATCTTGTCCTACACCATGATTTGTTAAATTAGGTACCAGCTAGGGGTGGGGGAAAAAATCGATACTGTGTAGTATCGTGATATTTGGTTTGCTAATAATGTATCGATACAGGGACAGCAGAAATCGATATTTTGTTACAAAAAGGTTTTTGTGCTCTGACTTCAGAGCATGTTGATCCTTTTTCTGAGCAAGAATCCTGACATTCCTTCACTGTCCAAATGTGTTTAACTTGTTTTTGGCAGCAATAAACATGACAGTTTACTTATTTTAATTTAAGACATGTTTTATTTTAATTAAGTTTAAAACTTTTTTATTTAATGTAAAATTATATTTTGTTTTAATTTACTTTCAAATTCTTCAGTTGCTGAAGGGGCTGCATAGTTTTCATAAACTGCATAGTTCAGAATAGCTATAATTGTACCAGATGGTTGATTCAGTTAAGTTGGACTAGACTGTAATACAAACCGTTCAGTTTGTCAACAATAAAACTGAAATGAGAGAAAGACTGAGTGTGAGACTTTGATATTAGATAAAATGAATATTGATAAAGTTTACCTTTATGTACAGAATCTGAATATCACAAAATATTTAAAAAAATTGCAATAATATCGTATCGTGGGATGTATGGTGATTCCCACCTCTAGTACCAACAGTCACTAAGGTATATATTTGATTTGATTTATGATATATATTTGTTATATATATATTATTATATATATTTATATTTGATTTAATTTAGAATTGCACACTACTGCTCCCAAACTACACACTCTGCCCCAGTGGTGTGCAGAGGTTTTTACAGAAGTACTTCTCCCACCCCCTCAATAAATAAATAAATACATGAGAATAAAATAAAATAAAAATGAAGTGAGGAAGAAATGAAGAAGAAAATGTAGTCTTTAACCAGACAAACACACCGCTCTGACAACCCCTTACTTTACCCTTCCTCAACACTTCATCTCTGGCTTAGAATCTTCTTACTACTAAAGTGTTTACTATTAGTTGCATCATATTCTTTCAATTCATGTTTGCAACAGCTTTTAATCAGGTCAGAAACACAAGGCAATACATTGATTTGAAAAGCATTTTAAATTATTAAAACTTTTTTTTTTTTTTAAATCAGAGCTAAATTTAAATGTTTGAAAGACTGTGTGATGTGGTTAACTGTGAATATATCTAGAGTGGGATTAAACACTAATGAAAAATGAAGGTGGTGTATTAGTAAAATCAGTAGTTAAACTCTGTATATTTAGTCAATCAAGGGATTTTGTACACAGGCCCAGGTAGATTTGGATAGCCTTTTTTTCCTCCATGTAGAGCAGATGACTAATGTTTAGCTAGTCTTGTTAATCTGAGTGGGTTCAGGCCAATGCAGAACAGCACCAGGGACAGAGAATTTCCTTGGTAAATCCCGCACTGCAATTGGCTTGAAGCTGGCCTGTAGGCTTGTTCTGAATTCCTGATTAAGGCACTCGGGATCCTGTTGATCTTGTATAGTTGTACACATTCCAGGATCCATGTATTAGGCATTGAGTCATTGTTGTAGTCAATCCAGGCATCGCACTGGTTGATTAGTCTGGTGTTATAGTCTTGAGTAGGGATGGGTACCGGTATCCGGTGCCATGATGGCACCGGTTCTGACATAAACGGTAGTAACCAGACCGAAAAGCAGCGCACATTTCGGTGCTTTATTTCGGTGCTTTTTTTTCCTGAGATGTGATACACTTTGAATTCTAGCCAATCATTTACGTTTCCGGGGATAGTAGGCGGGTCCAGGTACGTACGTTCTTTTAGAGCAGAGCTACAGATTAAAAATGCCCAAGGCGAAGCGGTCAAAAGTCTTGCTGTACTTCACAGCAAAAGATGCAAACTCAGCAGCCTGCAACAAGTGCTTTAAGGTGATACTGTGGAAAGGAGGTAACACCTGAAATCCGATGAAACACCTGGCGACGCATAGCGTTTTTTTTAAAAGCCGAAAAATGCGCCGTATTTGATAGCTTGCTGCGAGACCTCACACCGAGCGCATCTACTGCAGGTGTGGTGCCTGTTATCGGACGAAGAGTTAGCAACATCCCCCAAAACGCTGAAGAGTAGAGTCCTGGCCCCTAGCCCTGCCAGTGTAGCAGAAATGATGAGGATGATGATGGCAGCAGCAGCCGTTCTTCTCTGCGTGAGTAGCTTAATGTTGTTCGTGTATAATTTACGTTGAGTAGGCTAACCACGTTATTACATTAATGTATGTAAGGTGAACTAGCAAACACCATCATAGCTACATGCGGCTGTCTTCTTGTTTGATGGCAGATACTCCCTTCACCCTGGCCAAAAAGGCAAAAATGACCAAATAAAAAGTGGGAAACAGTTAAACATGAGAGGTTTTTGGATAAAGTTTGTGTTTTTTCCATTGTTAAAGCACTGCTTCCAGCCAAGAGTGATACCATACATGCCCTATAGCTGCAGAAAAGGCTAACATTGTTATCTTTTTACTAAAAAAACAGCTGAACATGAGAGGTTTTTGGACAAAGTTTGTGTTCTCCCATCTTTAAGCACCGGTTCGAGCACCGTTTAAGCACCGGTACCGTTTCAAAAGTACTGGTTTGGCACCGGTATCAGATAAAACCTAAACGATACCCATCCCTAGTCTTGAGTGAGTGCTCTGTCTACCAGTATCTCGTTTTTGGTTCTGCCCCTCCTTTCTGGACCCTGCTCGTTCATGCCATGTGCCTACACACACACACGTATATAAAGATAAATCCAGGGTGTACCTCCGCCTCTCGCCCTATGACTCTATCCAACATAGATTTCACTTGCCCAGCCTTTTCACATATGGCAGGCAAAAATAATAGATTCTGTAAGATTCAGGGACACACAGAGAATCTATACACGCTAATGATGAATATAACAGAGATGTACAACCAGTGGCGAAAGAATGTCAAGAACAATTTATGTCTCCACAGCACGAGATGTGGAGAGATGAAAGATAAAAACAAAGAAAACGAATGGTGGCAAGTCCACAGTGGAAAAGATGAGGACATACAGTGGGTAGAAGCAAATCCCACAGATTATTTAATAGCTGAGACGTGTGCTGCAAAGCTTTTTATAGCTTAATAGTCTGTCGCCTCTGTCCTTCCACCAATCCCTTCTACATCATCTTTGCTGGGGCTGGGACTCAATTCAATGCAGCTCTCTCTAGTATGCGCAAAACTTGAAAACAGTTACCCACAAAACAACTGTGTGATGGAGATGTTCACTTCTTATACAATTTAAAAAAAACAAAAAAACCCACAAAATGCTAAATTGCTAAAATAACCAGATCTCCAGTTCCTTTGAATGATAATAATAATAATAATAATAATAATAATGTATACTTTATTTATCCCCATGGGGAAATTACTCTCTCTGCATTTGACCCATTCACTCAGTGAAGCAATGGGCAGCCACTAATCAGGCCCCCGGGGAGCAGTGTGTAGGGATGGTACCTTGCTCAAGGGTACCTCAGGGTAAGCCATTCAGTGGATTCGAGCCCCTTCCGATCATGGGGCGACCACGCTACCTACTAAATGTAACAAATACAGTACAAATTAAAATTCATATACACAATTTTTATTCCTTTTTGTACAATTGCCAGAAGGTTCAATAAACACTCAAAAACGGGTGAAATTTCTGGCATTGATTTCATGGTTTGATAACCATAAGTGAAGTCTTAAGGTGTTGATATCTCTGCAACCCTGACTTGACATGCATGTGTTTTTTCCCCCCCTAGAATAAATGCTACAGCCACCCTTCGCTGCCACACTAACACCACACACGAACATTACTACCTGTGCTAACTGCCATTTCACATTCATATTCCATCACCCTATTCTCCCACTGAATGGCAATATTTGACTTTTCTCTTTATCCTATTCTTTGCTCTCGTCTCTCCTTTGCTTCCGCTGACCTGTTTTCCTGTATCTGGCCTGCACCAGTCAAGGGGATTCAAACACAGATTCTGAGGTGGAGGATCATGTGGAAGGGGTGAAGTCATGGCTGTCCAAGAACAAAGGCCCCACCAAAAATCTCTCTGATGACGGCAGTCTCAAAGGCTTCAGGTCAGTACAAAGGTAGTGTAACACACGATACTTTGTTAGGATCTTGGGCTTATGTTCTCTAGGAATCGACTAAGGAGCGAATGACACACAGCTAAAAGAACAGTCAACATTTATTCAAAAACAAAACCAAAAACAGTCATTCAACAGTTCACAACAGTTCCAATACTCCATATTTGTCAGTCTGTGTATTCAGTTTTAGAGTTCAGAGTTCTTTTCAGTCTTTTCAGTTCAGGTGTGTGTGTATAGTGTTAATGTTAGTAGTACTACCCGGGTAGTGTATTGTTCTGAGATCTCATAAGCTTATCTGTCAAGAAATAACGCAGTTGTCACTTCTAAGTAGGCTGGAAATCTTTCCTGCATCGCAGCTGGGGATCCGGAATCCTGGCTCGCAATTTTAGACTCCAACAAAAAAACTAACCTGCACAGGGCAGGAACATATTTTACATGAATATCATATAACTTAATCAACACTAGTCACCAAATGCCTCTCACTCTTTGTATATAACAACTCAATGCAATCAATAATAAAAATGAATCAAAGAACCTTAAAACAATTTCCACATCATACAAATTTAACTCAAATCTCATATTTTGTGAACAGCAGTTACATCAATCCAATGAATTGAGAGAAAGCACATTACTGTACTATTTAGCCAAAGACTGCTCATATTTATCATCTCATTACAATAAATAAAACTTACCTACTAGCTTCCAAAGAAATATTTCCGATTGGTTTAAAACATTCACAAGTGAAGAAATAAAAACATAATACAGCACTTAAAAGAACACATGAAATTTACATTATACTAAGCTAATGATTAGCTAACGATTAGCTTGCTATGCTAGCGCAGTTAGTCAACTCACCGGAAATGAACAAAAACCACAAAAACAGAGGTACATCGGCATCAACAAAAAGTGTCCGTGTTTCCCAACAAGCGGAAGAGTAAAATCCAATTTGTGTCTTCACACATAACCTTTTTCTTGAACAAGGATTAAAGAAAAACTTGGTGAGTAGCTCCGACCAGCATACGTAGCCTTAGCACTATTCTGTATATCAACTCAAGTTCACAAGCACTAAACGATCTCATAGTGCCACCTACTGACATTCTTTGGGAACAGCAGTTCATTTTCATGAGGCAAATTTTAGGTGGGTTACAGTAGCAACTCTCACCGTCTCTTCAGCAGTTGGGAAACAGTCTGCCAAGACATTTGTTTTTCCTGAACTTAGCATATTTAAGCATATCTGCTTAAAAGGGTTAACATGTTGTGGCCTGAGGAAATAAAGCCATCAACACAGAGAATTTAACTGAAAAGAAGGGACTGCTATTAAATGTATTTTTCAAGCTGTTCTGTCTTCATTGTCACCCACTTGGTGAAGCAGGGCTTTTTTCCCTTTAGTAAAAGGAGGGGACCTTGGTAGTGGATTTATCGATATGCCCATAGGCCAGCTGGCACAGTTTACCTGAGCCGCTTGCTGAGATTAATGTCCGCGAGCTGACGGTTTTGATTGGGCCAGATTTATCTCCTTACCAGATTTAACTTTCCTCCCTCAGCTGAGCTGAGCTGAGTCATTCCCAACTTTAAATACTTGGTGTTTTTAAATTTCTCTCAGCAGCTTCACCCTATGGACACACACTTTCAAGTTCAGTGACTAACTGCCAGTACACAGGTACAGATACTTTAGAGTTCCTGTTGGTTTTTTAACTCATTATAAAACAACTCAAAAGAAAGGAAAAAGGGGAGAAAGGACTATGTTTTAAGGGAGAATTTAAGCTGTGGTGAAGTTCATTTTTCTGTGAGTTTCAGCCACATTATGTGAGTGAAATGCATACAAGTGCACTTTTATGTGCTCGTGAAAAAAATTATTAAAAGTCACACATTTTTATAGGACTGTATAGATGGGTAGACAAATTAGCCCTGAACCAAACCTGAGTGGTATTGTGTTACATTGCTTTCCTTGCTTTCATCTCATTTTGCTAAATTTCAGCACTTGCATTTCTTCTCTCATTTCAGTTTTTATGATTTTTGTCACATTTCATTCATTTCATTCTCTTCTTTCACTCACCTTTGCTTTTGCCTAATATCTCGTCTTTGTCATTTTCTCTCCCACTGTCTTTATTTCTTTTGTCTCTTCCTGTTTTTCTTTGTAGAAGTGCTGTAAATGTAGAAGCAAAGGAAGGAAAGGAATTGAAAGAGGGTAAGGAATGGAAAGAGGTGAATAAAGAAGGCAGAGAGGTAGAAACAAGCAGGCCAGTTTCAGTGATGAGCTCCCTAAGCTACAGAAAACGATCCAACCTCAGTAGCAAAGGAGATGCCCTCTTCAGTCAGAATGCTGAGTCAGAGGATACGCTATCCTTTTGTAAACCAAAACGCCAAGCTTCTGATTTTCAGAATGACGCATACTTAGCCAGCTCAAGGAGAAAGTCTCAGGTATTGGATGGCATGAATGACAGACAGTCAGTCATCTCCCAAGCCTATTCAGAAGCCAACAGCCAGGCTAGAAAAGGCCTGGACAGCCGCTGGAGCAACTTTAACAAAGAATCAACCATTTCATTTACTGCACCAAGTCGGGCCTCCACATTTCTTGGGTTAAACCCAGAGAATGATGCCAAGTCTAACGTCAGCTTAGGTATGTCAAGCCCACTTGGACGCCATCAAAGCACCTCAAGATTAGACAAGGGTAGAGGGAGCCGCTCACAGTATAGCAGTGGTCCCAGTAGCCCTTGCTATAGCAGACGTTTTGGAGGTTGTAGTCCCGGAAGTGTTAGTCGGCCTGACTCAGTGGCTTACAGCAGCCGTCTTAGTGAGTTTGATGTTGATATTGATGATAGTAGAAGTGTGGCCTTCACTGAGAGGTCAGCATACAGTCCACACTCTTCAACTGGACGCAGTATCTCCATGCCACCACCACAAGTCAGATCAAATTTTGAAAACGACGCAGTTGATAACTTGGATGTCAAAACAGTCAGCCATCGCAACTACCTTGACCCTGACCTGGAGAAAGCCATCAATGAAGTCCTGAGTTTTAAACCTATCCAATTCAAGCGCAGGACTTTGGAAGACTCTGACTGTGAAGAAGAAAAGTTCAACAATAATGAAGCTGACAGAAAAGATACTCACTCTGTCAACAGCCTCAGACGCTCTGCATCTGCTGCGGACTGCATGAGACCAGCCAGTAGCTGCAGTAGGTGCAGTAGCCGCAGTGGCCGCCATCGCCACAGTAGTAAAGGAAAGAGCAAGAAAAAGAAGAGAAGCCACAGCTCTGACTCTGACAGCTCAGAAGATGGCCATCGTCACAGAAGCAGCTCCAAGAGGAGATCCAAAAAATCTAAGAAAAAATCCAAAAGGAAGGATGAGTCTTTGTCCTCTTCCTCATCTTCCTCATCTTCGGAATCAGAATCCAGCTCTGATGCCTCCACTATTTCCTACCGAAGTTCCAGCAGTGTGAAAAGGGCACCAGCTCGAAAGGCTTCAAGTCCAGAAGTGGATGAAGAAGCTGGGTCTCAGAGCGAGACTCAGCCCCTTAATAAAAAGGATGAGAAGAAGAGAAAGAAGAAGGTCGACAGCCTGATGATGAAGTATTTGTACCGGCCGGAGAGTGACTGATGCAGGCAGTAGGTAGACTTACCTTGGAAAGAGTTGTTTGAAGCATGATGTCAGCTAACCAAACAAAGGCACTTCTATTAACTAGCACATTAACTATTTCTCATACAGTCTGACTTGAATAGTTTTAAATTCTAATTTTGCCTTTTTCACGTGTGACATTAGTGATGCTAACAGTTTTTGCTGTACACATTAGTGACAGTAGTCTGTGTGGTGGTCTCTTCACATTGATTGCTTTTATCCAGGAGTCCTTTAGACCAGAACCTCCTCCTGGTTTGGGGAAATGTTATCATAAAAGGAGACACAGTCGATAAGAAGGTATTATTTGTGGATATCTAGCTCAGCTACTCAATACTCCTGAGATATTCCTTTGATTTACAAAGGAATAAAAATTCCATTACAAGTCAATTAGCAAATTTATGTGTGATGCACATTTCACTGTAATTAACCCCAGCAGTTTACAATATTTAAATATCAATATGAAAAATTTCTATGTTTATTTTTAGTAGGTTTCTTGTTTTTCTTGCTTTTTCGGCTAATTGAGGTGTAAACAATTCTCAAAATGGGTTAGAAAATGGCCTATATTCGATTTGACCTTACAGTATAGCTGTGTGACAGTGTGAAGCCACTATGCTGGGTAAACAATATCATGACCCTAGAATAAATCATTGTCTCCTGCTTTTCCACATTTTTCTCCCCCTAAATTCTCATATTCAGTTCAGTGTTATTCATAATGGGCTAAATCACAACAACCGTTGCCTCAAGGCGCTTGAAACAGTATCAGACAGCATATGCTCTGAGACCAAAATATCTCTCACAGGCCATTGACAAATATTATTGTAACATTTTGAGATTGTAATCTCACCTGTCACTTTGAAATCCTTATCTTTAATAACAACATTAATATGATGTGTTTTGGATGGTAGCATGTTCCCACATTGCTTGAGATTGCAAGTTTTTGTGCCCACTAGATGCTAGAGCAATGGCTGACATGAATAAAATACTGCAGCTCTCTGATTAGAAGAATATAACATATACACACATGCATGTAGTCAAAATAATGAAAGCTAATGAAGAAAATCTAGTCACCATATGGACATAATACATCCAAAAATCAGTGAAATATATAAGACCTGAACTGTGAACTGTGGCAAAGTGTCTTTTACAGTATATTAGCCTTTTTTGATCAGACCAGAACCTTTCACAGCATATCACATAGGGCTGCCACAATTAGTCGACTAGTCACGATTACGTCGACTATCAAAATCGTCGACGACTGATTTAATAGTCGACGCGTCGTTTGAAGCTTTGTAAGATCACAAAAGCCGCAGAAGTAGTAGGATTTAAGAGTGTAATAACGGACTGAAACAGAAGATGGCAGCACTGCATGTACAAGGATGCCAGCTGCCGTTAAACCCCGAAGAAGAAGAAGAAGCTGTGTCCCAGAATTCATAGCGCAGCCCAGCTCAGTTTCCAACGATGGCGGCAGCTACTTAGTTTTAATATTACTGTTATTATTCTTTCTGGGTCACAAAATAAACGTTTAACCTATTTTCAGGCGAGAATGTAGCTGTGTAAACCTCAAATATCTGCTCAGTTTATCAAGACACCACATATTTTCAAAAGCGCTCCGACGTTTTCGGAGACGTCTGTTACCCACTAGCTCGATAGCGAGCCGGGGGCTAGGCTAACTAGAGCCGTGAGAACACCGGACTCCCGGCTTCAAACCCACCGCCGTCTTTCACTACTCAGGTTAAACATGATATATAAGTCACTTAGATAACTTAAAAATGTTATTGTTTGGCTTGTTTTAGTATTTTATTTGTTCCTGAGTAAATCAGTTTGAATGAGATTAAAGTTATAGTTTTTACACAGCTGAATAAACGTCAAGCAGACAGCTGATTATCAGAAGTGTGAGATGCTGGAGAATATACTCCGGTGTCCTGTTATATTTTAGATGGCAAGGAATTTATTAAACTTCACCGAAACAATCGGCAAATGTCATTAAAATTTAATAAACTATCATCTTGTCTTTATTTTTAGTTAGCACATACCTTAAACACTTAAAGCTGTAAGCTAATGATAGTTATATAAGAGCAGATGCTGCTGGTGCAGTAAGCTGTACGTTTTACGTCCAATGGATGATGATCTGATTAGTCGACTAATCGCAAAAATAATCGGTGACTAGTCGACTATCAAA
Source organism: Neolamprologus multifasciatus (assembly GCF_963576455.1). Classification (NCBI taxonomy): domain Eukaryota; kingdom Metazoa; phylum Chordata; class Actinopteri; order Cichliformes; family Cichlidae; genus Neolamprologus; species Neolamprologus multifasciatus. Next base: position 39,161,014 of record NC_140452.1, on the reverse strand, counting down.
ATAATCGTTTGTGGCAGCCCTAATATCACAGAGTGTTTTGTGTACATGTTGTTTGTACAGCTGCCAGAAAAAGCTTGTAAATTCTGATATTTTCTGTACAAATGTTATTGGATTTTGACTCAAGTACTAAAAGCAGATAAAGAACTAATTTAAAACAATGAAATCATGCCAAACCTTTTTATCTATTTATTGAGAAAATGTATCTGGTATTACAAAATTCTAAAAGGAAAAGGTGTGAACTTTTGGTGACTTTAGAAGAAGGCATGTTTATGCTTAACAGGCTGCAAAAGGCATAGAAACTGCTAGGAGTTTAAACTACACCAATCACAGTCAGGTGGATAAGTCAGCCGTGTTTTGTTGTGTGTGGAGGAAAGGGGGTAAAATTGTTTCAAGTAAACAACCAAGTCAGTTCATTTGGTTCCACTTGTTTTATTTGATTTATCTCATTTTATCACTTGTGTAAAAACGTGATGCCTGTTTTCATATTTCTACAAAAATACAGAAAATGTCATCAGATTCACAAGCTTTTTTTGCCCAAAATGAACAAATGAAATAATAACTGAGAAACATTCGAGGACATTTCTCAGATTTCAGCCTCCATACTGTTCTCTATTCGCTTTCTAAATAATAATTTAAAAAATCTGTTTGTTCTTCCTTGCTCCAGCCCACCTAGCCAAAGACGCTACCTTTTCGATAGATCTGATGAAGAGGAAGAAGAAGAAGAAAAAGAAGAAGGCGGGGCGTCCCTACACTATCCTCGATACAGATACAACACCAATGTGAAAGGTCGAGATGGCGAGGACAAGCCTTACGAGACTGCATCATAGCCTTATGAGACTGTGACAGCTGTGACATTTTGTCTTGCATGCAGAGATCAGCACATTTGTGGTCATATGGACACAACCACACACCCAAACACTCCTACCCCTGCAGGAGAACACAAACACTTAAAATCAATGCTTCCTGTGGCAGACCCTCACAGGACATAATCGAACAGATACTATGGTCTGTTTTTGACCGTGCACTTATCAGTCTGACCTCACTGCACAAACAGCAGCTCCATTATTTACGGCTCGACTGTGCTCATTGCATGCAAGCAGCAGTTGCTTTGCTTGAACAGCCATCTGGTATAAAACTCATCATGGCTGCAACTGAGCCAAAGAACTTGAGCTTGCAATAATAATGGTTCCTTTTTCTCTTTGTCTCTCTTCTGGATTTACATGTAATATACCACAGTAATATATATTGCCATACTACAGTGTATTGCCAAAAAAGCCTTTGTTCCAAGTATGTGAGCACACTGCTTTTCTTATTACCAGTCTTTTTCCTTCCTTCCTTCCTTCCCGTTTGGGAGAAGTGCCATTTGATTTAAGTGGGCTCCTCTACAGCTGGCTTCTCTGCAGCTGGGGTGCTTCATGAACTGCTGCATGGTACACTTAAGACGCTTTCATTATCATCTGCTCGCTTTTTGTTTGCCTGAATTCTCTTTTCTCTGCCTTTTACTGGCAAATTAATTCTTCCTTCCAGGAGAGCTATATCACTTAACTGCTCCACTATGAAACCCAAACATTTTTCTCACGTTTAATCTTTTGTTTCTAATGTACGACAGATGTGTTTTTCAGAGGATTACTGTCAAGCATATTCATTTACTTTCATCTTACTTCCGTGAAATGGTTTGAGCTAATTTGATTTGACAAAGCATTTCCCAGGCTTTGTTAGTGAGGAAGACTCTATGGCTTTGTCCTGTGTGTCAGGCTTACATGCGCTCTTGTTTCCTTTAGTTTTGAGGTTGATGTGCTTTCCTTTTTTTAAACGGAATAGACTTTGGACAACAGTCATTTGTTGGGTTCTTATAAAAACTGATCCTCAGCCAGCATATAAAAAAAGAAAAAATCTAGTGTTATGCTTTTTCTTCTGTCAAAAATGACAATGGTTTTGGAACAAAATATGAAGTGCAAAAGTTTGCACGTGCAGTAGTGACCTGAGGGTGGTATTGAGGTTCCTCCCAACAGGTCCTTGACACTAAGCTAAGAGTGAAACCACTTAATATGTAGCTGCAGTTATAATCCACAACAGTCAAGGCAGTTAAGATTTCAATGGCTTGTTCAATTAAACGATATAAAACTGTATTTATACAGCGCCAATTCACAACAGCATTCTCCTCAAAGCGCTTCATATTGTAAGGTAAAGATCTTCTAATAATACAGAGAAACCCCAACAATCAGATGACCCCTATGAGCGAACACTTTGGCGACAGTGGGAAGGAAAAACTCACTTTTAACAGGAAGAAACCTCTGGCAGAACCAGGCTCAGAGAGGGGCGGGGCCACATTTTGTCTGGTCAGCAGGGAGGACCTTTATGTTACCCACAGTCACAGCTGCTACTTCATTTTTGTACAGTGAGAGGAAGCAGTGACACATTCTAACAATCATTATAGACAGTCTGTTTGATGCCATCAAAGCTCTTAAACTTCCTACTGAAAACAGAAATCTTAAAAAAAAAAGCTTTAAAATATATAGTTTTCCTTTTAGAGCTAATTTTATTCTTTTAGCCACCTCCTGAAAGGTCAGCTGTGTGACATTTGCTTCTATCCAAACACTAGTTGATATCTTTATTTTTTTCTGATGTAGGTGGGGTTCTCCTGTGTAACATGAAGCTGATCATAAACACATAAGAAGCTTTGTTTCACAAACTGCAGTAAAACTCTGGGATATGCATTCTGAATGCTAATACTTCTAAAATGGACTATTGGCTTAGTAGACATCTCTTCATTGGAATGAAAGATATCCATTTCAGTAAAGCTAGTGCTAAGTTAAAATATCTAAATGGATTTTACTTCTATCAAATTAGGAATGTCGTCTCATTCAGACAAATAGGGAATTACCCGCGTAAACATAAACACACTTGGTGATTTCACACATGGACCAGATGTTTCAGTCCACAGAAGTAAATGAATCTTAATTTGGATGTCTTTCAGTGAGTTTTAATAATGAGAGTGTGAAACATCACCAAGGTTCATTTAACTGTAATGTCTTTAACTGGATACATTATAGCCTGTATAAGCAATACTGTGAAATCACGTTCAGTGTCATTCAAGCCTGTTCTGTTTTCAGTTTGGTGTTTCCTGAACAGCAAAAGAGAAAAAAAAAGAGAACAACCTGCATTTTATTTTTTGACTGAAGTGTTACATCACACCCTTTGGTCTTGCCTGGTATTTAGTGAGTGGCATTAGAAATGTTTGGAAGCAGTTTAAACTTCAGAAAAGCTTCACATTACAGGGGCTGAAAGAATCAGTGGGTGTTCGTCGTGGGAGGATTTTGGTGTGATTCTACTACACATATTGCGCTTTTTAAGAAATGTTTTATTTTTCTTCTCTATGCAGTCTGCACGAGTGTGGAAATGTGTTTTTTGACCTGATAACATGTTTTGTTTGAAAACACACACACACACACACACACACAATAAAAGAAAGTAAAAAGGTTGACCCAGTACTGACTGCACACACACAAACACAGTATTTATATATAAGTATGTTTATGATTCATGCGAGCTTTGAAAATAGTTCCTATTTTCATTACTATACTAATTGACCACTTGTTACAAATTTTGCATTACTTTTTAATATATTGTAAATAAATGATGGGGATTGTTTTGGAATGGCTTCTAGAATGGTTGACTTGAAGTGTTTTGCTGCTGTGGGAGTATCTGATGCACCTACTTTTGTATCTTCGTGTGTTGTGAGATAGCAGTATGGATGCTATGGGTGGCTGCTTTTAATATTTATTTCACTGTGTGTAATTTAAGGGAACATCAGCCCGTTTCTTCTGCTGCTTCTTTTGGCTACTCCCTTTAGGCTTCGCCACAGTGGAGCATCTGCTACCATCTAACTGTGTCCCTAGCATCCTTCTGGCCAGTCCCAATGAAAATCTTAACATCTCAACTTCTAGTTTGACCTGTATTTTGGTAGTTCCACTGTCTCCATATGTCTATACATCATAGCAAGTCTCACTGCCATCATGTAAACCTTCCTTGTCACTCTCACTGCTATCCTTCTGTCACAAATCAACACAGAAACTCGTCGCACTCACTTCACCGTGCCTGCACTCTCTTCTTGACCTCTCTTGTGCACTCTGTTGCTTTGGATGATTGACCCCAGGTATTTTACCTCCTCTATTTTATACTATCTCTCTCATTCACACACGTATTATGTCTTGCTTCTGTGGATCAGTCTCTGACTGGCCATTCAGATGGGTTGACAAATAAAAGAAAAAATCTGAAACTTTAACTACTAAGGGCATCTGTTGACTCTGTTATGTTGTGGGAGGCATACTGCTGGCAATATTTGGGTCTACTTGTCTTTGTAGAGGTAAAGCAGTTCCTAGTTTATCCTTTACCATGTGAAATATTTCTCTTCTGCAGCTTTTACTTGACAGACAAGCACAACACAAAGTGAAACACAAATCGAAACAATAAGGGCAATAAAATAAAATACAATAGGAAAACCAGATAAAATCAATGGATCTCCACCAGGGGTCACTTAAAAATACTGACATGCATGAAAATGTTGTACACATATGCTGTGGTTTTCCTAACAATGAGATCTCAACCCAGCTGAACTCCATTTGTCATCTTCAGCATTATAAAAGGGTTTACTATTTTCTCATTTGAATGTTGCTGTAGTTTTAATGCAAAAGTAAATTGAGGATGCAGTGAAACAAAGTCAATTTGCAGAAGTTGAGGAACCTCTACTCTGTAACATCATTGAGCCAGAGACTGATGCAGGAGCAACAAACATCCTGCAGTTCTTTGCATGCCATTTTTTGTGTTCTGGTGCCTCAATCAAATTTAGAGTATACGTCTAGCTACAAGTCTTAAAACAGGTTTCTGTTAGTTTTAAAGTGATGTTGCTGCTGGACTTTAACATCTTTCCGTCATGAACTGACACCAGCGAGAAGTCTTTCGTCTGCTGCGTTCAGTTTGAGAGCATATCCTTTGTCTTTGTTTCTTTGTGCTTCTCCAGAAAAGCTTAGACAGCAAAAATAGGAACAACTGTCTGCTTTGAAATGATTGTAGTAATTCTTGTTATTGTTGTGTTTTGTTTTGTTTGTTTGAAAAGTGGTTTCTTTCTTTCTTTATAGAAAGTCAAGATTCAAGGAATATTGCAGTATGTCCAAAATGCGAATACGTGGATATCTAAAGTATCTTCTTGTTACCCACTGTTCCTTAAACAAATGTATTTTCCACTGCAGTCAGCAGATTTTATACAAATAACTCTCACTGAGCTAACACAGCCAATCCCTCAGCATGTTTGTACTCTCTGCTCATATTGCCATACAGCATTGCAGTCAACAACAAACAAATCCTCCCTAACAAAAAAAAGTAACTTCAAGGCCAAATTGTATTTTAGTTCTTCACGTCAATAGACGGAATTTGAAGGTAGTGACACGTCTAAAAAAAAGAGGTTTGGATGAACAAAAGGTGTTCAGTTTGAAATGGTAAATGGTACTAAAAAGAAACCACTGGAGGACGTTTCTGCAACTAATTAAATGGTCATAGAGTGAAAAGGTATTTGATCCCCAAGCAAAATATAATTTAGTACTTTGTGGAGAAATCCTTGGCAAGCACAACACTAAGACATTTCTTGTTGTTGTCACCAAGTTTACACACATTTGCACAGGAGAGATTTTGGCCCACTGCTATTTGCCTAAACTCTAAATTCTTTAGCTTTTTCTGGTTGCTAATTGGCAGCTTGAAGCTTCAGCTGGCTTAAATAGGACTGATATCTGGGAACTGATGAGGCCTCTTGATTTCTCTTCTTTAGCCACTCCTTGTTACCTTGGCATTATGTTTTGGATCATTATCATGCCTCAAGACCCACCAATGACCCGTCTTAAGTCTTCTGGCAGAGGAAAGGAGGTTCTCATCTAATATTTGACCATATTTGGCCCCATCTCTTGGCCCTTCAGTGTGGTCATCCTGAAAAACAGCCCCACAGAATAATCCCTGCTTGCCTGTGCGGATGGTTTTCTTTAGGTCATCCTCCAAATACAGCCGGTCTGGTTGTCAGAGCGCTCGGTTTTGGATTCATCTCAATCTTTTAGATCTCCACTGCCAAACATAAGATGGGCCTGTACATGCGCCTTCTTGAGCAGTGGGACCTTGCTGTTGGTGACAAGAATTAATGCAAAAAATTCACAAGCAACTAAGAAAACTGAGACATTAATTAGAAATGAGCTATATTCTCCTCTGACATTTCATATTTATTGCATGTTTGGGAGAATGTGTAAAGGTTGGCCTCATGCAGTTTCCCTTCACAGGTCAAATGTGATTCGCCCTTCGTCAGTGGCTCCCCACATGCAGCGTAGTGCCACTGACAAGCAAAAGCCAGCAGGAAGCAACTGGAGGTGAGGTCAGATCATCTGTGGAGCTGGAAACTGAAATGGAATTCTCCTTCACTGAAGCTTTTTTTTTAAAAGGGAACATTCCCAAGCTGCAAACAGGCAGCTGTTCAGCTTCACCTCTCATAACACATCAGTTCGGCAGCTTGCTGCATCAGCACTTCCTGGTTGGGGAACTGGCAATTTCAGGCACTTCTCTCAGGTGTTAATAGCTTGTAGTTCTCTTCTGTCTGGAGTGAAATGAAAAGCTTACTGCCTTAAACAGCAACAGCCATTCTCTCTTTGAATTAGTGTAAAAATGAAGCATGAATTATTCCAATCCATCTTAGTCCTTCCCCTGGCTCATTGTCCTAGAAATCCTTCAAGTGGATTACAGATTACTGTCAGCAACCTTTGTCCTTCCTTAATCAAAATTACTTGAGCCCATTCAGTATTCAGGAGCTGAATGATGAGATTCGGCCTTTCAAACACTGTAGCACATCTCTGCGGGCTCGGGGGGAGGGGACTGAGGTGGACTCAGATGACAGAGGGAGCGATAGTGGAAAGGCAAACATGCCTTTTCCCTGGAGAGAGACGGTGACAAGAAGGTGCCATAAAAACATGCAATGCTTTCAGTGTTTTCTCCTGGATGCCTTGCCAGCTCATTACCCTTCCAAATGTAGCTGCTGTTTCTGGCTTTTCCCTTGGGCTCCTTGGCTGACAGTCCATCTTGTTTTCTGGCTGACTTGTAGCCGTTGCCTCTGACCTTGTGTCAAGCGTACCACAGGAGCCCCTCTGAACTGTCATCTGCTCTGGAGGATGAGATTCTCGATGGTGATTTTACAGTGGTCTCAGTTTGTCATGTATGACATCTGATTACTTATCATTATTATTATTATTATTATTATTGAGTATAAATTGTTTATAAAATGTCAGAAAATAGTGAAATATTATACCCTTGTGATATTTAGTATTTTTAGTTCACCTTCATCCGTTTTGTTTTCCCACAAAAAAATACTTTAACATCATGATGTAAAAATGTGAAAATTTTTACTAGAGGGCATTCTTCATATTCATCAAAGTTTCCTTTGTATCCATGAATCTGATTTATTTGAATTTGAATTCATGTATTTAAAAGGGACAGTGCAGTTAAACATAGTTCAAGTGCAAGACATGAAACTGATGTACCGCACATAGGTTTATAGCTACTGCTAATTTTCAACAATTGTCCCTTGTTGGGCTTACAATCTAAATAAATACATATTACAATAAAACATGCATTTTCATGAGAACATACATACATTTAGATAAAATAGTATAGAAGACAAACTCAGGTATCTTTCTTTTATCTGAATTTACTCACCCCGACATTGGCAATCGAATAAGCAGCTATACCAAGCTGGTTATCACCTCGGTAACTCAAACCAGATTTGCCTCTGTGTGTTCTCATGTAAGAAGTGGCACTGGCAGAATCAGACCAGTCTCAAACATGTACTGGGAGCAGAAGATGTTAAATGAACATTACAGGGTGAATACTGTAGACAATGCTACTGAAAACCTTTAGACGACATTCCTACTATCTACACAGGTCTGTGAGGAATTTCCAGGACTTTTATTTTTCAGAGAAGTTATTGATGAGCAGAAGATGATTTCATATTTCTTCATTTCTAAACTTGAACATAACCTGCCCCGGAGCAGGTTAGGTCTAAAAGAAGAAGTGACCCATCTTTGTAGTACAGAAAACCCAATGTAACTCTAAAGTTACCCGGATAAGCCCAACTCATCGCACAGGCCTCTGGTCCAGTATTCTGTATACAAAAGTATGATGTGAACACTTTGGTGCACAAATACTAAAAACAGACTTCACATTAACCTCCTAAGACCCGAACTCTTCCACGGCATTCATTTTTAATTTCTCTTTGATATTTGGGCTGATTGGGGCCTGATGAATGTAAAAACAAAGAATTACCAGATTTTATTTTTTACCTTATTTTTGTTTCTAAGAAAAATAAGAGCCACATATAAGGGTATTCGTTTAAAGTTTTGAAAGAACTGTAGCAGTATAATGTCCTTGTAGGTGGATATCAGGCCCTTCTAGAGCAAAATTGAGTATTTTGGTCTAAATAACCCAAAATGTGATGTCCACATATGTGGACGCAGGTCCTAGGAGGTTAAGTATCAGGCTGTCAAGATAAGTACTGCCCCGCTGGTTGCTGCAGATGGAAGACAGGTGGAGAGGTGTAGGTGTGGAACCAGGGATCCACCCCAAGGGTCAGATACAGGGAAGTAGAACCCGGATGGAAAAACACTGGACACTCACTCGGATCAAGACAGGGACGTCTATTCAATTCAATTCAATTTTATTTATATAGCGCCAAATCACAACAAAAGTCGCCTCAAGGCGCTTCATAGATACAGAGAAAAACCCAACAATCATATGACCCCCTATGAGCAAGCACTTTGGCGACAGTGGGAAGGAGAAACTCCCTTTTAACAGGAAGAAACCTCCGGCAGAACCAGGCTCAGGGAGGGGCGGCCATTAGGGCTGGGAATCGATTCAATTCTGATTCACAAGGTCCTGAATCGATTCGATGCACGATTCGATTTAATTCGATTCGATTCACTTCGATTTGAATCTGGGAAATTTTGACAGTCAGAAATATTATAATTCAGATCAGTACATTTACATATTTTTGTATCTATAAAAAAGAAGCTGACACTTTCCAGACTTTATCAAAGGTGTAAGCATCACAGCAGAGGCCTTTGTGTCAAAGTAGCTGAAGATAAAACACAGCAAACATGAAGGTGATTTTTCTGGGATTTTATAAAAATATTCTGCAGTACATCAAAAACGAAAGAAAAACATTAATCAACACATGAACGTTACTTCTGACGTTACAGCGGTTTTATTAGAGACACGGCTAAGCGTTTTGCATTTTGCATAATTTTAAAAAGTTTAAATTTGTTCAGTAGTGAACGGCAGAAATTAGGTTTTCTTTTCGGAAGAATATAAAACGAAAAGAAAAAAAAACGTTGGCCGACAGCCTGTAAACAACGGTAGACTTGTGCGTAACAAGCAAGCGAATAATGAAGAAAACAGTACAGAGAGAGAGAGAGAGAGAGAGCTGTGCATCGTGGTGGAAGCAAAACGGTAAAAGTCAGAGTGAATTCATGACGATGTTTATGTGAAGCCTAGTTTGGATCTTCTTTTGCTGCTGGTTCAGTCAATATTGTTTGGAGAGAGATCAAACTAACAGCTTTAGAATCAGCGCAAAAAGGACGTAAACACAAAGCTCGACCCGCCGACGCTTCAAAATCAGCAAGCTGTCGGCTTTCAGCCCCGACCGTGAGAAAGGCGACATCTGACTGATTCTGATCCGCGGGTCGCGCTGTGTGTTTAAGTCTTTGTCCTGCTGTCATTTACTGTCTTAGCTGTTTGGTGGTTGTTGAAATTTTGAGGTTTAACCTGAGATTCTGGCGTTTCGGGCAAAATAAATTTATATTAAAAAATCGATTCAGGATTTTAATGAATCGATTTTACGTTATCCAAGCCAGAATCGATTTTAATCGATAAATCGATTATAAAAACCCACCCCTAGCGGCCATCTGCTGCGACCAGTTGGGGTGAGAGAAGGAAGACAGGATAAAGACATGCTGTGGAAGAGAGACAGAGGTTAATAACAGATATGATTCAATGCAGAGAGGTCTATTAACACATAGTGAGTGAGAAAGGTGACTGGAAAGGAAAAACTCAATGCATCATGGGAATCCCCGGCAGCCTCCATCTATTGCAGCATAACTAAGGGAGGATTCAGGGTCACCTGATCCAGCCCTAACTATATGCTTTAGCAAAAAGGAAAGTTTTAAGCCTAATCTTGAAAGTAGAGATAGTGTCTGTCTCCTGAATCCAAACTGGAAGCTGGTTCCACAGAAGAGGGGCCTGAAAACTGAAGGCTCTCCCTCCCATTCTACTTTTAAATGATCTAGGAACAACAAGTAGGCCTGCAGAGCGAGAGCGAAGTGCTCTAATAGGGTGATATGGTACTACAAGGTCATTAAGATAAGATGGGGCCTGATTATTTAAGACCTTGTATGTGAGGAGCAGGATTTTGAATTCAATTCTGGATTTAACAGGAAGCCAAGAGTCAGACTCTAAAGAGCAGCTAAACTTATGAAATGAAAAATCTTCAAAAAATCCTATAATTTTGAATTGGGAACAGGGAGTGGCGTGTTCCATACTTGGATGTATTTTAATAATTTGGCTGATAGAAAAGGATGTGCAGTACATTACTACAGTAGATTTGAAATGAAACAATTCAACTGAGTTCAATTTTATTTATACAGCGCAAAATCACAACCACAGTCACCTCAAGGTTCTGTATATTGTAAGGTAAAGTCTCTACAATGAACATGCAATTAGCTTTAATTAAGAAGGTTAAACAAACATATTCAATTAACTGACAAGGAATGCTTACTATCTTTATACACAGCTCTCTAGTTTCAGGGGCTTACTCAAAAAACATTTCATTGACAGGTTTAAAATACTCCTTTGTGTTTTCTTAATAAACTAACCAGGTTTCAAGCCTGGAGAGGTTTTTACATTTGACATTCGGAACTGGAAGCTGTTTGGAATAAAATTACATGCAGCTTAATTGGAATTCTTGAGGTAAGAAGAACTTCACAAGTGGCCAAATACAGTTTTGATAGATTACTGAAAATAGTCCAAGTTAACCAAAATGATTTCTTATTTAACACTTATAATACAAAGTGTTCACCACATAACCCGAACACAGTAAAGGCTGATTGCACAAACGCTGAGTGAGAGAAAGGTACAGTACATTCTTGTTGATTTTATAGATTCTTCTGGGTGAAAATGAATGAAGTTAAGCAATGGTGCCATTTTTAATTTTATACACCAAACGCATAAACAAAATAAAATAAAAACTCATTAAGTGATGCCTGTTTAGTATGGCATATGAGAAAGAATCGTCGTGTGCATCTTAGCAGCATCCATGTAAAGACAGCCTCTAATGTCCCCTTTTCTATGCTTAAGTTTCTATCTGACGTTCACTGATGATGGATACATCAGAGAGCAACTTGAGGTTAGTATTTTGCCCCTGGATATTTGGCGTACTCCATGCTCCTCCTCTAAAATGTGTTTATATCCAAAATGTTTCTGCAAAGTTTTGGACGTCACTGTAACGTTCAGTAATCAGCACCTCCTTGTCTTCTGGCTGCATCCCAGGAAATTTAAAGCCTGTATTTAACCACTATTTTTTTGTTTTCAGATTCAGTTTTTAGTTTAGTTTTAGTTAACTGTAATAACTTTGGAGGTGAGATATCCCCACAGTTCACTCCTTGCACTTTGGGGTTTTACCTACTGGACAAGACCATTGGATCAAGACCTTCCCTGTGTCTTTGGGTCCAGACTGTCATTTGTGCCTAAGCAGTAAATGACACATCAGAGTATTTAGCCATCTTGGAGTCACTGGGTGGGATGCTGGAGAATGATCTGACTGGGCAACAATGATCTGACCTCTAATTTCCTGCTTTTAAATTCAGATAAGACTGAGGTTATTGTACTGCCATAAAAATCTTACTAACATGATGTCTAACCAGATACTTACTCTGGATGACATGACCTTGGTCTCCACAAACACTGTGAGGAATCTTAGAGTTTTATTTCTTTACTTTTTCCATCCATCTTCTTCCACTTATCTGGGGCCGGGTCGCGGGGGCAGCAGCCTAAGCAGAGAGATGTCTACATTACCTGTTACTTGATTGCACTACCTAGAGGGCTATAAACACGTATGTGTGACTGAAGAAGAAACACCTCCAGCTTGTCCGGGGGAACACCAAGGCGTTCCCAGGCCAGCTGAAGATATAATTGCTCCAGCATGTTCTGGGTCTGCCCCAGGGCCTCCTCCCAGTGCCCAGCAGGCATCCTTTGTCAGATGTCTGGACCACCTCAACTGGCTATGTGGAGCAGCAGCGGCTCTACTCTGAGCCCCTCCCGGATGGCTGAACTTCCCACCCTATCTCTAAGGGAGAGGCCATCCACCGTTCGAAGTAAGCCCATCTCTGCAGGTTGTATCTGCGATCTCGTTCTTTCAGTCACTACCCACAGCTCGTGACCCTAGGTGAGGGTAGGGACATAGATAGAAAAAAACAAAAAACTGCTAATAAAACTGTGAACTTGCAGGAAGGAGACTGAGGGATTTATTAGATATATTAGATTTATTAGATATAACAAGATGTCACCAGCATATAGACTGAGTTTATGATTGGAATTAGTTTTAATGCCTGAAAATCTCTCATGCTGTTTTGTATGAAAAATGCATTCTTGCCTAGTAACTCATTTTTAAATTAAAACTGACAGATTGGTTCAGGTAGAGGTGGAATTCATTAAGGGTCTGACTCTTTTTAACGTTTGCAATTCGATGGTGAGAACCTGAAAAGGTAAAAGTATGCTTTGGAAAGAAAAAAGAAAGAGTCGGTCGGAGAAAACGTGTAGGGATCAAGGGTGGGGAGAAAGCCCCTTGTAATAGAGAGTTCAAGCAGAGTGGAATTGATGGAGAGAAGAGAATAATATTAGGAATGACTTGCAATAGATGTCTACCTTACCTGTTACTTGATTGCACTACCTAGAGAGGGCTATAAACACATAGTGTGTGACTGAAGAAGAAACACTCAATGCATCATGGGAATCTCCCAGCAGCCGAGACCTATTATAGCATAACTAAAGGAGGATTCAGGGTCACCTGATCTAACCCTAACTATATGCTGCAAAAAGGAAAGTAGAAGAGGGGCCTGAAAGCTGACGTCTCTGCCTCCCATTTTACTTTTAAATACTCTGCAAGTAAGCCCGCAGTCTGACAGCAAAGTGCTCTAATAGGATGATATGGTACTATAAGGTCATTAAGATAAGATTGGGGCCTGATCATTCAACACTTTGAGTGTGAGAAGCAGGACTTTAAATTCGATTATGGATTTAACAGGGAGCCAAGGAAGAGAATAAGAATTCAGCTGTAATTCAATTCAATTCAATTCAATTCAATTCAATTTTATTTATATAGCGCCAAATCACAACAAAAGTCGCCTCAAGGCGCTTCATAGATACAGAGAAAAACCCAACAATCATATGACCCCCTATGAGCAAGCACTTTGGCGACAGTGGGAAGGAAAAACTCCCTTTTAACAGGAAGAAACCTCCAGCAGAACCAGGCTCAGGGAGGGGCGGCCATCGCTGTAAAAACAGAGGCATCGTGGTTTATGCATGAAAAAAAACAAACCCCGATCAGTCATCTTGTGATGCAACATACATCTTCTCTATTGCACGAGGGTGTAACCATTTCATTATGTACAAATCCACTCTTCCAGGTTTGTGTTTCACCATCTTTTCAACGTGCTATATCAAGAACCACACTGAGCTTATATACTAAAAGAGAAACAATTTCCTTCCTTGCTACTAAAACCGATTCTAAAGTACGATTTCACTGACTCAGACGGTATAGCAACTGTGACAGTTTGTCTTAAAACAACAATAATTTCACATTTTGACTTTTTTTTCTAAAAATAGATTTTTGACCATAATCTCGAAATTTCGACTTTATTCTCAAAATGATCAATAATATTTTTTTAATGTGGCCCTAATACTCGCAGAGATCAGTAGATCCCAATCCTCAGAAAACATTTCACAAACAGACTTGTTGCAACAACAGTGTCCTCCTGTACCATGCTAGGATTCAGCGCTTTAGAGCGGCCCATGGGATGGCTGCAGCTCAGGCAGTAGAGCACATCATCTAACTAATCAGAAGGTTGGTGGTTTGATTCTTGTCTGCATGCCAAAGTATCCTTGGGCAAGACACTGAAAACCAAGTTGCTCTGTGATGTGGTAATTGGATTGTGAATGCTAAATATAAAACAGAGTAGAAAGAGGTGCTTGCATGAACAGGTGAATGATGCATGTTGTATAAAGTGCTCAAGTAGAGAAGTACTCCATAAGAACCCGTCCATTTTAAAAGTCTTGAGTGCTTCACAAGAAGGCCGCTGCTCTTCTTTTTAGTTTGTGAAGATGTTTCACCTTTCACCTGAGAAGATGAAAAGTTTTAAAACAACTGATGGAGAGTCCCAGGTATTTAACACCTTGTGGGGTTAAAGTTCTTGAAGGTCATAATTTTGATAGCAATTGCTGTCATGTTGGGATAGAGCATTGAACCCTGTCCTAGTAAATGCAGCTGCTTTAACCTCTGAGACAAAGCAAACATGGTTTCCTTGAACTAACACACTTGATGGAGCTCAGCTATCTCCTATGCCATCTATCCAATTTACAAGTCTTTTATGCATATGCTGCATTGCAAAGTGCACTATAGTGATAGCTGGGTCCATTGTCTCTCCAGGATTTCTTATTTAACTGTATATGTATATGTAACTGTGTAGATGTCCTGCCGAAAACACTCCGTCAGGTTGGCCTGTAAATATTCATCATCACAACTACTCTCTTTGCATTTTGCAGAAATATCAGTTATGATCACTTACACTTGCATTGGCCTGAAACCATCATGACAGCATCTTCTCACCACAGTGAGAGAGACAAACTGACGTGACACTTGCAGTAAGCTTGGCCAAGTGGAAAATACTTCTGCTGTCACTCTCAGTGGCTCAGTGTCTGCATGTCTCTTATAGCTTTCCAGTCTCACAGCAATGAGTGGAAACTGAGTTCTGTTGGCTCACTCCCTTCTGGGAAATCGTTTTTTAAAGAAATGGTACTTCTGTCTGGTCCTCTACATTCTGGTTGATAAGTTAACATTTTAAACATATTAATGAGTGAAAAATAAGTCAGGAAGCCCATATCTGCAAAAAAATATTAAGTGCAAAAATATCTATTAAGTCAAAATAGCTGATATGCTCTTGAATGTCACTCCAGGAGACATTTTTGTACATCTTGAGATATTAAAAATGCCAAAAGTCAAATTTCGCACATCTAGTTCAAATGTAACACTGTTGTTGCTTCATCGGTACATATTATTGGGTGTCAGCACAGACACTAATAAGACCAAAACAACACAAAAGCCTTCATCACTTTGGAGGTGTGTGCCAAGTTTCTCACTTTTAAACTTTTTTGTCCCCTTAAATACTTCCTCTTTCTTGGTGAGTTGCCATGCTAACAGGATGTTTTCATAAAAAGCATTAGGGTCAAAAGTTCAGACCATGTTTAAGATGAATCCAGTCAACCTGCGAGGAGTAGTACACAAAAGCATGAAACATGACGCTGCATGTTTCTACCAGGTTACACTCCAAATATTTCTATTGGCTTATAGTCTTGGTATATATTGTGACTGTTGTCACAAGTTGGACGTTATAATTCATCAGAAGTTTGGCAAGATTGAACAATGTATGTGTGAATGACAGAAAATTACAGCTTTATGGTGACTGATTGAACATGCCCCACAATGAAAAGTCAACAGCTTTACACTTTGCACTAGCGTCACCAAAGTCTGTAGCTGAGACAGACCAAATATGAAGTTTTCCTTTTGATCCCTAGAAGAAATCTGAAGAAGTACGCTGTCTGAAAATCACAATAAAGTCTTTTTAAAATCAAAATGGTCCTTTTGAGTTTGGTTATTGTTTTGGGGTTTGCGGTGTTACACATTTGTGCCAGATGGTGGAACAGTGGAGCTATGGTGCCATTTTTACCCTCCCTGTTTGAAACCCATCAAGATACGCAGGTTTTCATCTATTTTAGAGCATATTTTGGTCCTCAAAATAAAAAACAGAGCAGTATCTGCTCTGGTTGGTTGTTGGTACATGGGACTTAATAATTACATTTAAATAATTCAAAAGTTATTTTTAGAAGATAAATTTTGTGTTTTTTAGTATATCATGTCTGTGAAGGTTCTCAGTCATCCAGGTCATCGTAGTCAAAGGAGCTTGCAAAGAAAAGCGTCTGGACTTCTTTAAGTTACTTGAAGACGTTTCACCTCTCATCCGAGAAGCTTCTTCTGTTTAGTATATCATGAATATTTCTGATGACTTGATCTTTTTTCTTCACTTTTACCCTGCATACAGGACAACTGGACAGAAAACAGAACAAAGCACTTTCCTTGCTGCGTAGGTACTGTTCATTGTGTATATCAGTGCTTTCATCACTAAAAATATTTCAAGGATGAATGGTAAAACCTTCTGTAGAGTTGCTGTTTTTTGTTAAGTTTTTGCTTGCTTATATGAATCATTATTGGTAGTTATACTGACACACAAGGCTCTGGACAATAAGTAATGCCATAGGTGAACCACGAGGCATTACTTATTCAGGACCTTAAAAGGTGCCAGAGTTATATTAGGGTATCTAATGGTCGAGCCATGAATACTCTTCATATACAACAGTAAGATGTAATTTTACGAGCTAGATATTGTTCTGTAAGCAATGTTTCAGTTGATGATCATTCGTAGTTAAATATTTGCATTTGAATGTTTAATGTAATTCTAATTCTTGCATTTGTATAATGTCTCTTTGCTCCCATTTGCAGTCACTTAGAGGCAAGGGAGCAAATGGCTCGGTGATCTCTGTCGTTTCACTGCATAATTTTCCCATTCCCACTGATGGCCTTGGATGGCATCCATTGTAACAGGGCCTCTGATTAGTGATTAAAATGTTTACTGGTAGATGGGGAAATGGAGCTGGGCAATAGTCCACCTCCATAGCCTAAGCACGCAGCTCTAAGCACGCAGCTAGCTTCACACAGACAGATTGCTCAGTGGCTGATATCTTTTTAACACCATTTAGTTGATAAAATGATGGAAATCCAGGGAGGGTGGGTCACTGATGCATCATCCACCCATCCATGTATACACGCATACATATAATGAATATGTCATTAATTGTTGAATTTACAATAGCTCAACAATGTGGGATTACAGTGTTGCGTTGTGTTGTTTGACCAGAAAATAAAACAACAGTGATAACAGGCCTCATTGAAAACCTTTACAGAGTCTGACCCTGGTGTGTGTGGTGCAGGATGGAGGTGAGCGTGACACACTGTAGCCACTAGTCTCACAGAGTGAATGAATTAATAAAAGATGTTTCATAAAATACATTTAAAAAGATGCCTGACAAACAGTTGTAAAAGGTAAAAAAGTATTCCTCTTTATTTAAATTAAGATGGGATTATGTCCCAAAAAATGTTCATGTGAAAATGTGCTAAAGATCAGTGTTGGTCAAGTTACTTGAAAAAAGTAATCAGTAACTAACTACTGATTACTTCCCCCAAAAAGTAATCCCGTTACTTTACCGATTACTTATTTTCAAAAGTAATTAATTACTTAGTTACTTAGTTACTTTTTAAAAACACGATTTACAACCTGACTAGGTGATAAAGTGATAGATCTTTCAGCCCAATTCTACTTTTTCTACATAATCATCATACAAAATGTAATCAAATGGAAAAGTCTCTTTTTAAAACTTGTTTTATTAGTTTTAATCTTTTAACTTTATGCATCAAGTAAAAATTAAATTATATGCAACATTCTCTGACTGGAAGAAATTTGTTTAACATTTAAACCTATTTTCTGCACATTCCAGCACATAAAATAATTTTTTGTGTGTGTTTACACTCAGTCTTTCAAATAAATGCAAGTAAAACACAGCAGAGAATAAATAAAGTCAAAGACTAGCGGTCCTGTTGCTCTATTTTCACCTGTAAAGCAGGAGTGGGGTAGGCGGAGGTTTACCCTGGTGCAGGTGTGCAGCGGTCAGTGGAAGAATCCGCGAGTTTCTCTGTGAGTTTCCCATTACGTCGTTGCGCACTCGGAGCTTGTTTAGGGTTTTTTTTCGCTGTAAAAAGAAGTTTTCTTCCCACGCACAATGGACACTAATGTTTTTGTCACTTTTTATGGAATCAAACTCAAAGTAAGGTCAGTACTTCCACGCTTTAAACGCTGCACGCTCATACTCTCTCCCGCACTTGATATATGATCCATTGTTGATCTGCACACAGCTGTTGTCACCAACGTGGCACTCGCTTACGTCACTGTCATGAGACATTCTCGCAAAAAAATATCACGTTTTAGTAACGCAGCGTTCCTACGGGAATGTCACGGTCTGCCGGGGCAAGCCGTGTGGTGATTATTTAGGACCCGGACGCGGCAGCTCTGGTGCAGGTGAGTATTTATTTACAAAAGTAAATACAACAGAAATGGCGCGGGTGAAGCTGTAACAGAAAACCTAAACTGTGCAAACTAACAAAACAAACCAGAACAAAGATGCAGGGAGGTCCGGGGAAAATATACACAGAGAGATGGATGGAGAAACGCAGGGAGACCGAGGGGAAACAACACAGACGAACCAGCAACGACTAAGACAGAAGACACGACTTAAAAACACTCAGAGAACACAGGGAGATTACACACAGGTGGGGGACACAGCTGGGAGTGATTAACGTGACGAGACTAGGGAGGCAATCTGAAAACACTCACATAAGACGCAGACCTTCACAATAAAACAGGAAACACACACACACGCAAAGACACAGACTAGGAAACGCGGACTTAACAGAATCACACTAAACAGAAGGAACAACAGAACCAAAATCACTAATAGAAAACACAAAACGCTGGGTCAAAAGGACCCAGGATCATGACAGGGAAAGTAACGGTAATCTAATTACCGTTTTTGCAATAGTAATCCCTTACTTTACTCGTTACTTGAAAAAGGTAATCAGATTACAGTAATGCATTACAAGTAACGCCCATCTCTGCTAAAGATAAATATAACTGAAGCAGAATTACATAAACTAAGTAAAACACGCAATGAATTCTATCCATGTCTGACTGAATGTTTCAATGTGAATTCTCTATGTTAAGAATAACAAAGTGAATGTAATGAAATGATTTTAAAGTTTAACCTTTGTGTTTGTTAACTCTTGTAAGTCAGATAAGGTGTGGGTGGGTGGTGACTGGATGTCAGCGACTTGATTGGACGGCCAAAATGTGTCCCCCACCTCAGCTCCAGCTGAGCTCTTCATACCAACCGACTGACAGAATCAGAGCTATCAGGACTTTTCAGTCAGAGCCGAAACCAAGAAAAACTGTTTTTTCCCCCTCGCTCTTTATCCAATGTTTTAAGTAACAAGAACCTTTTGTACTGTGTTTGGACCACTGTCAAGCTGAAAAATGAAGTTATTCCCAATCAGATGCTTTCCAAACCACATTGGACAATAGATCCAATGACGAATACGTTTCTGTAAGATCACCAAAACACTGGCTAAAATGCAACCATGAGCCTCCACTGTGTTTTACAGATGGCTCACTCACTGTTACTTACCTTACTACTGACTCCCTCCATTTGAACTGGGCCTCTTCTCCCAGTGTGAAGACTGTCTGTGCTGACTCCTTTGCAAAGGTTTCTTTTAATAAATCTCAGAAAAAACTGTTTGGCTTCAACACTCAATTTTATTTTTCACAACACCCTCAGGTCCTGTGTCAGGTCTTTGCTGGATTTCCCCCACATTCATTAGGAACATGACTTTCACCAATCATCTGCCATAGTGTTTCAGGCCTGCTGCATCTTTTGTCCTCAGTTTGTCAAGTTTCCTCAAACCTTTAGGAATATCTTGCACACCATGCAAAGATGTGCCATGTTTTTAGCTAACAACTCTTTAGTAAAAAGGAACATATTTAAGCCTGTCAAACAGTTCTGACATTTTTCTTGTAGATTCAACTAAAGAAATGGGAACAGTGTTTTTGTGACAGGCTGCTGATAACAAAGTGCCTAAATACACAATTTCAAATGGGTTCTTTGTCAAGTTGTCTGTTATACGCAGACACAACCCTGATTCCTGTCATGAGTCAGGTGCCTTTTTTGCTTGATTCACATTTAGGTCTGTTAGTAGCGTAAGAAACAAACAAATCCTCTGAAAATGGTCAGACACAAGAACTGGCCTGGAAATGAGCGAAAGTTTTATCAGAAGTCATTCAAAACTTTCCATGCTATCGTGTTTACAGACAGAATTACACATGCGCACTAATGCTACCATAAACATGAGCCTCATCACAGCTCGTAAACACTCTACAAGCACTACTTTGTGCAAATCAACTCAGGAGCTTCAGATCAGAGGATTGATAGAGCCCATCTATAATGTTTGTATAGTAATTATGGAAATCACAAAATATTAGTTAGAAATCAGATCATGAGAAAAAGTCTATAGCCTAGTTACATGGATAACAGCACACATATTCATTATGCTTGAAAGCATTTGATTACACTTAGTGTCAAAACAACACAATCATAGAATTTAAACATAGTGATTAAATGAATTTACTAAAATTATAATTTAGCTGTTATTATTATAAAACACTCGCTGTGTTGCAGATCTATAAAGCTGAGTTCGTTTTTGTCTGGAAGCGTCTTATGTGGAAAGGTGAAAGGTCATAGGAGGGCACTTCTCCCAGGCTGAGTTCACACAGAAGCTTGCCAATGATTGGTCCGAACTTGAAGCCATGACCTGGAAAAATAAAGAAGCCGTCATAGTGAGCAAAGCACAAACATAGGTCATCAAGCTGTGTCAGATCAATTGATGTCTTGATGTGAACCAAAGCCAGGCACCTTGCAGTTAGAATAAAAATAGCCTGTATTTCTTGGGCTTTGTCTGAATAAGGCGCTGGGTTTGAGATTCACATGAGTGAACACATAAAAGAAAAGCAAAGCTGTTGCAACTCCTGTCACTGAGAATATACTCACTTTAGTGAACAACACCAAATACTAAATTAGGGGAGAGTTGTCCTTTCTCGGCGTAATGGCTTCGTGTGCCTTAGCTCAGGAGTAAGATGAGAGAAATACTATTTTTAAAATGAGGCGTCATGATTCATTGTTTTTAGGGTCTGAGAAGGAAATTGTGAATATCAACAGGGCTTGAAGGATGCAGCACAGTGCCATCTGACAAAGGTCTCAAGGCTCCTGTGGATTCTGTCGGGCTTTGAAGTCATAAAAAGCTGCCTTCGACAGTTTGGACCTGTGAATTTTCATCTTGCCAGAGAAGGAGAATGGAAAACCTAGGCCAAGCCTACAGGACGATATTGTAGCCATGGCAACCGTTCTCAGTACTTGCTTGAAAGTACTTATGTCACGCATTAATGATGAATGCATGAAGTGAAGGAGAGAACAGAAGGAAACACATGTTTCTGTGTTACGATTAAGGCATGTGAACTTCCTCAAAATATGAACTTTGTGAGTGGAAGGATGGAGACTGAGCACATCCTGTACACTTAATAATTAACAATTAGTAGTATTAGTTATGATTGCAATTGGAAAATCGTATTTTCTCTGAAAACATGTTATCAATTTTACTGAAAGAATAAAAAACAAACAAATGAGGCCACTACACAGTAATTCAGCCCACTATTTGGGTCTGTATTTAAGTAATTTAATCATCGGATGGCTCCCCTTGTAACTTGGTAGCGACAAGCAGGACCACTGATGAATCCCACTAGCCTTGGTGATCTAATAGATTTTTATTTAGTGCTACTGTGAGGCTAACATTTTTGGAGTTTCCTCTAGAAAACTATCAGGTTAATACATTTTGACTTAATATTGGAAGGTCATTTATTAGCATCTACTTTATGGTCAAAGTCTGGCATGGATACTAACTATTGGGTTGCCAAATGCCACTAGAAAGGCTTTAGTTTTTAATGACACTTGCTGAACTCTGTTCATAGACACTAATTTCTGGAAGTGTTCCTGAGCCCATCTAGTGAGTTTCACAATCGTACATTGAGGAACATTTTTCTGAAATTGTTTGTACAATTTATAGATGCAGCTTTTGCAGGTTGGGAAATCTGTGACCATCTCTACCTCTGAGAAACTCTGTGTCCACCTATTACAGGAACACGCTTGGTGAGTTCTTTAAAACAAACTATTCTTTCACAAATGTTTACAAAGGCAGAATGTATAGCTATGTGTTTTTGTTTTGTTTTGTTTTACACCTGCTGCAATGAGTCTGAAACACCCAAATTCAAAGATGAAGTGTGGCCTGATACTTCTGTCCATATATTAGAAGAGTGGAGTGTAGAGAGAGCATAAACAGATAAGACAAAATACAAACTGGGAGGCAAACAATCTTCATTCTCACCAATAAATCTGTCTTTGATTTAAGGCACATAATTAAATTAAATTAAATTAATTTTGGACTTCCACAAGATTTTGGATACAGTATACATGCTTTTCTTAGGCATTATCATTTGAAGGCATACCATACATTTTCATTGCATTGATACTCGACTTTATCCATGCAGCCAGATGACACACATTAATTCGTTATACTGCAGGAATGGCTTAAAGCCAACAATCTAGATGACTTCTAATTTCCTACTTGTACATTCAAATAAACAAGATGTTTTGTTCTTGGCCCTAAAAATTGTAGCATCATGATGTCTGGTTGGCATTAACACTGACAAATGCTGGACTCATTCCATGTGCATGTTACACAAACATGTAGACTGCTTTTTGCATTTGTGCAATATCTCTAAAATGAGAAACATCCTACGTCAAAGTCATGCTGAAAAACTAGGATAAGCATTTATTACTTATCCCCATCTTATCTTAATAAACTCAGAGTATCCGATCACCACAATAGACTACTAGCTTATTTGCGGTCCCTAGTTTTCAGCTTCCAGGCCCCACTTCTGTGGAACCAGTTCTCAGCTTGTTTTCTATGAGACAGACACCCACGCTACTTTTAACTTCAGGCAGAAAACTTTGTTTTGAGAAAGCGTATAGTTACGTTACAGTAGGTGCTGGAGGCTTCCCATGATGCACTGAGTGTTTCTTGTTCACTCACCTAAAGCGGCTTGAGGTGACTGCTGTTATGATTTGGTGCTATGTAAATAAAACTGAATGAAACTCAAATACACACATGAAGACTTGCAGCAAAATATTCCTGGTGAAAAATGGCAGCAGTGCATGCTGGTGCACCTCTGCAGCACTTGATGCTCAGGCTAAGTACAGACCTACCATTTCCTCCATGGCTGCACATGTGCATTTGGTGTGAAGCTCTACATTTTTAGCTTCATTACTCATACACCTCTAAGAATAAGATAAAAACAACAACCCCATTAATACGTAATCTATATTTGCAACATTTTCTATTGCAGGCCTGTTAGCCCAGTGAGCGCATACTTGTCTGAGAGCAAAGCACTGGGAGCAGGATATTAATTACAGTTATAATTAGGTAAAGGACACGACTGCATGAAGACATGGAGAGGTGCCAGGAGACACTATAGATAACTGCAGGAGAGGAGAGGTGGAGTCGAGCAGGCCGCATGGGAGCCTCTGGCATGTTAATTAAAGAAGAACACAAATGTAAGAATAACAGTGGTTAAGAATCCTGATGTCTCCTGTGAGACTGAGGATACAACTATTAAGTAACTGATGGGTCCTGGAAAATCTGTCACTGGGCCCTAGAAATTCCCACTATAAATGCAGTTTACCAATCAATCAGTAAAGCTGCAATAATTTTTATATTGACCAAAAACAAATAACACTTCTGATAACTGATTCAATATTTGAGAACAAATGATAATACTGGAAAGTTTTGTGCAGTAATAAAATTAAGATTTGAATGTATGAAGATGGGGATATTATTAGACTTTTTGAATATTTTGATAAAATTATTGCTAATTACAGCTACTCAGTGATGTGTATTAACTAATTCAGACTTGACAAAAAACGTACACTATTATTACACTTGTCAATAAACAATATTTCAGACTAGACCATCTTCAGCTGTTGCTGTCAAAATGTCATAAAGAATAGCAGATTTTTGTGCTGGACTTCTTATTACTTTCTCCAAAAGGCTCCCCGAAAAACCTTCAGAGATTAGAACCAGATATGAAAAAAAGCTACATTTTTATCACATTAACTTCCTGTTAATTGAGAATTGAGTGCACAAATCCTGATGTTCAGGAATGGCTGGATGATATGAGATCATGATCAGTCAACATGAATATCAAATCACGTCGTTATTTCTGTCAAACTTAAAGGTTCCTTTTTATTCGTAAGTGCAGATGTGAAAATAAAAGGTTAATTTTGGTTAAAATGTTTATTTATTATCTGTCAGAAACTAAACTGGCCACTTTTGCCACCGATCTGTATTTATGGGAACAATGGCAACCTCATACTGTGCATATATCTCATATTGTGCATATGCACAATATAAGACAAATGTGTTACCTAGATGATAGTACAGATTTTAATATCTCTGGAAAACTGCATCTCCATTCTTGGAAGCTCTCAGACTGTAGATAATAAGAGGGTTTTAAGTGCATTTAAAGTCTTTAGACAATAGTAAGAAATATAGATTATTTTCTTTCCTTTTGGTTGCAAAAAAAAAAACAATTATATTGATCTATATAAATTATTAGTTAATCCTAAAAAATATGATGTCCCTTATTTTTGTTAAATAACATTAATTAAACTGTCTTACTTACATTTACTAAATCTGGCTCCTCTTTCCTTCTGCTACTACTCTTCCTTTGTTTTGTCCTCTTTAGGCTGCTGCTCTGACAGAGGTTAAACCCTTGATTCCCCGAGTTCCGAGTAACACTGCTGTTCTTCCTGGAACAAGCGATGCTGATTAATTTAGCTGCTGCTCCTGCTGTTTTGGAGTTGGCACTCATCTGCACACATCTGGTGTACACAGTGCCAGCACACTTCTTGCTGTTCTTTGTCTTGAGCTGTTGACATTTTCATTTTAACGACGCCGCTGACTCTGTCGACTGAATCAAAACACAGACATTGTTTGTTTTGTTTGACTGCTGTCACGGAGTTTTGCCTTTAATAAGCGATTGTGAGGATAATGGCTTAATACAGTAAAGGTGTCAACAAGCCTTGTCAGCTAGTGTCATGATGCTCAGATGAGCATCTTTAGCTGATAATCCAAAAATGGAATAGGGAAAAAATATTTTAAAAAACAAACTATTATTTCAGTGTACTTTTTCAAAAACCATTTGTACCAATTTATTTGTTTAAAAAAAAGAAGAAAAGAAAAATGTAAAAAAAGCACAAAAAAAAAAAGAAGAAACAGGCTGTGTATGTAACCAAGGTGTGTCCAAAGGAGGTTTGATGAGATTAATGCTGGCGGAAACTCGTTGATCTTGTAAAGTCTTCAGTAAATTTATCGTTTTTTTAAAACTCAGTGCTACTGTTTCTTTGGTAGCACAGCTTCACATTTCAGCTCTTAAAATGTAGGTTTGATCCTTTAAACATGATATCTAAGTGCATCTAGAGACATTAATGAATTATATGTGGAAATCAGTTCATGTGAATATTACTGACCAACTCTACAAACCATTAATGCACATACGTCTGATATGATACTAAAATAAATTTAAACCAACGCAGAGATTTTTCCAAAAATATTTTTGACATTGTCTTGATAAAAATTGTTACTTGTGTGAAAACATTTTCAGGTCGTTTAATCTCACGCCACACTGAGGTAGACTGTGGGCGATACAAGCCTTATTTTATATTTCACATTACAGTACAAACACGATTCTCAGGCAGGTTCTGTCCCATGATGCTTACAGAAAGATAATCTGTGTCACACCTTAACTTACATATTTACATTTTGGACGTAATAAAGCAGCCATAATGATGCTGGTGATTATAGGATAGTGGCTGATGTGGAGTGAAGCCACGGTAATGACAACGTGTACAACCATTGCAGATGTGAGCAGGACAGACAGAACAACTGACGGGAAAAGTGTGGACTTTATACCAGTTTTTAAATTGTGTTGATCGGCCACGTAAAACCAGAGTTATGATAAAAAAATCTGCAATGTTTGTTTTTTTCCTGAATACTATCGTTGTTTATATTTACTGCGGGAAGAAATGGTAAAAACTGCGTTTTATAAGAAAAGCGCTCGAAAGCACGACCAAAACACGGCGGTGTTTTGAGATGTAAGAGATTTGCGACGTTTAGCGTTTGTGTAGTTAGTGTGTAGTGTAGTCAATAGTTTTGTTGTGTGTGTCAGAACAATGAGGCGACTGCTGAATGTTACAGGAGTTACAGCAGTGATACATCTCCTGTTGTCAGGCCTGCAGGTATCAGGCTGTTGTTCTCCTTTATCTCATAGTGGACAGAAATCATTTTTGGAGTGACACAAATAATTTGTGTGGCATCAGATTTGATGCAGAACAGCTATTTGTTCTGTAAATAGTTTGAAATGTTTATTTAAAAAACTGTCTTGGCTGCATTTTTAGATAAACAGCTGCAAAAAACTTTGTTTTCAAAACTGAGTTACTTTTTTGGAGAAGTAACTCTATAATTAATTGCCCAACATTGGTCATTATATCCTGTATTTTGCAGACAGAGAGTTACAGGACTCTCTCCCAGACCACAGACTCAGACTCATGATACAAGTCGGAGCTTTATAGAAAAAAAAAAGAAGATAAAAGAAAGAAAGTTGTGTTTTCAAAATTGGAGTTAAAGTTATTTTTACTTCCAATAGTGTTAACATACTGCACAGGCCATGAACAAGATTTTTTAATATTTTTATTGTAAGTGGGCTAAAGCACTTAATTAAAAGTAGTCTAACATAAATGTAAATGCTGTAATTTAATCATTTTAATAAACCATGTGACTTGGATGGATTAGATGCTGGTGTGATCACAGTGCACACGTCTGCTGTCGCTCACAGTGGTCCAAGGGATCGCTCAGGGAGTTTGTGTGTTCGCTCAGACACATGAAAAATTAGAGGGAACATTGGTCATCCCCCTGCCAGGTGGGCAAGCAGGCAGGCGAGCACTGCCTGGACACTCAAGATTTTGAATGTGATAACTAGAGAATGAAGCGATGTAGAATTTTGAAATGGCAATATTTTTAATATCACTCCAGGACCAAAGTAGTTCAGTAGGGTGATTAAATCACCCAGTGGTACACAGTAGTACTTATCTGCTATAATATGATAATTAAACTGTAAATAAAGCTAATGCCAGCATTCAATTTCCCATTTTTATAAAATGAATCTCTTTGCTCAATGAAATATTGTTAAAGGGACTTTTTCCAAAATGATTTGTTGAGGAAAAACAAACTCAGTTGAAGCTCATATTCATTGCGTTAAATCATTATCACGAGCATCTAAATGGAACTGCTGCAAGTTTATCAACTACAACAGACTCAGAAACTAGTTCAGGAAAATGTCATTTTGTTTTGATTTTTTGTGATTTTGTTTGATTTGATTTTTTTGAAGAATTAGAAGGGATTAATGCAGAGTGTCCACAGCTGCAGGGTTTCCTGAGTGGAGAGGATACCTGTCTAGTGTTCACGATTACTTAGAATCCACTTTCCCACAGAGCCCATGTGCCTGAGGCACCTTACCTTGGTTCTTCGTTTTCAATATTAACTATTAACACAGATCTGGTTACGCTGGAAATGTCTCAAAAGGAAACGTCTATATTAAGAAATTAACATCTGCATTGACAGCAAAAAAATATTACCATTCCTATCTATACTTTGGTTTTTTGTGTGGTTTGAATAATCAATTAATTAACAGTAGTTTTGAATGAATAGAAGCTATTTATCCTGACAAATATGGCTAGAGTTATATGTGCTACACATGTTTTCTTTCATTTTTTTGGAGCCATATTGTGCTGTACCTGAAAATCCTGCTCCAATCACGATGTTGCTGTATGCAGGGTGGTAGTCCAGCACAAAATGATGGTCAGGCGTTAGCTGCAAAAACAATAAAATATGAAGAGTTAGTAAATTTTAAAACAACAACAACAAAAAACAAAGAAGTCTATTTCTTCTTCAGTCACCTTTCTCACTCACTATGTGTTCACAGACATCTCTGCATTGAATCATATCTGTTATTAATCTCTGTCTCTCTTCCACTGCATGTCTTTATCCTGTCTTCCTTCTCTCACCCCAACCGGTCACAGCAGATGGCCCCGCCCCTCCCTGAGCCTGGTTCTGCTGGAGGTTTCTTCCTGTTAAAAGGGAGTTTTTCCTTCCCACTGTCGCCAAAGTGCTGCTCATAGGGGGTCATATGATTGTTGGGTTTTCTCTGATGTATTATTGTAGGGTCTACCTTGCAATATAAAGCACCTTGAGGCAACCTTTATTGTGATTTGGTGCTGTATAAATAAAGCTGATTTGAACACACTCAATCTTTACACATCTGCTCAGCAGATCAAGTACATATGCACTCAGCACCAGCACATCCACATCTACATATTGCATCCCTATGGAACATCCTATCAAACGTTCTTTTTTCCCCCTCACCTGACTGATGTATGTATTTTTTTTCCTCATTTATTTCAGCGTCACATGCAGTGTGCAACATTAGCTGCACACACACAATTATGGGCACACTAAGGTTTGTCACATGGAAAGTGCATGGAGCTGGCTCCAGAGAGAAGAGGTTAAAGATAAGACACTTAACCACCTTAAAAACACTACAGGCAGACGTTGTTTTATTATAAGAGACTGATAGACCTGCTGCAGCTACAGATGAACTTAAAACACCTGAGTTTCCTGATGCGTTCTCAGCCTGCTATAACTCTAAGCAAAGGGGAGTAGCAATTTTAATACATAAAAATGTTAATTTCACAGTACTCACAGTTATAAAGCCATTAAATTATCTATGCTTAACAAAAAGTTATGTATTGTAAGTATATATGGCCCAAGTGTTGACGACCCCTCATTCTTCCATGCTTTTTTCACTGCACTCTTTGAACACCTAGATTGCTCACTTGGTCTTAGGGGCGATCCCAACTTTGGACTAAAGGAAGAAATGGACAGGCTCAATAGAGCAGGAACTCCTACTCTCTTGAGCCTCACTCCTGGAGCTGATTTGCTCTTCACAGTCCACCAGCTGTGGGACAGATGTGGTTGGGTATCTGTGAGCTAGCCTTTGTTCTTTTCAAAAGAAACAAGGAAGTGACCTCACCCCTTACGTCTTAGATGTAGTGGTAGTAGGGCTTCCCATTATGAGACTCCTCACTTTGTATTCAGAGAACCAGGGTTACCCTGGTAACCAAACTTTGAGTAAATTAAATAAGTGTTATTTTCAAAAAAGCAGTGAGATTTAATGCACATTCATTCAAGAGTGCTGCAGCCTCTTTGTTCTGCTTCTTGTGGCCTTGTGAGCTGTTCCTGTCAAAGTCTTTATGAAAAATGTTTCAAAAACCTGTTTAACTCGATAAAGAAGCCCAGTGTATATGCATAGTGACCTCTGACAGAAGACCAAATATGAGCACAACAGAAGAGACTAGTTATCTTCTTAAGAATGACTTGTTAAGTGAGAAAAGAGTTGTCAGGATTTTCAGAGATATCAGACAAGGTGGCCAAAATTTTATTGTCCTATTGCTTCAGTATGTGATCATGTGTTGGTGAGCAGCTGCAAAACCGCTTTAAAAAAAAAAATACATAAACCTAGTTCTGCACAGCATAAGATGAACCTTAGAACAGCATTAAAACCTGACAAGAACCTAAGTACAGACAGAAACTCACACACTTCACATTTTTTATTATAAACTTCATTTATTCTGATAAATCCCCTTGATACTGGATAGAATATATAATCGATCCAGAATGCAGAATAGAATAGAACACATTATCCATTATGGAGAAAAGTCTGCATTTTTCATTTTAGCATTATAAATGATATTTTCATTGTTGGCGACAGACAGGTTACCTTCAGTTTGCTTTTTGCTTAAATACCAACAGAATTTTTTAAGTTTAAACTAGTTTTTGACAAATTACTAAAACGTTGGTGTTTTCTTGTTTTTATGACTGGTGGGCTAACACATTTGTTGATCCCTGTCTGTGGTGACGTACAGCAGACAGAAGAAGACCTTTTTAAACCTTATTTTGGGACACAGCTCTGTTTACTAGATTTGACTGGTGAGTCTATAAACGCAATACACAATTTATGCAGTAAATTTTCACTATAGTTTTTTTTTTCTCTGCACTTTCACAGATGAAGATGACAACAAAAAACACAATGTTAACACTGTACCGTATACAAGCAGCTCTCCACTATAGCAGGTTCAGGGATGAGGCCAGGAAAGCAGCGGGCGATGTAATGCTGGAGAATCTCAATATCAGACTTGTCTTTCTGCAAATCTCTCTGGTCTGGGTCTGTCTTGCTGCCCATATGGTAGCACACCTGTAATCACATCACTGGTATTAGTTCTATATGAAAGTACCAAAAACAGCATATTTTCAGTGATATGAGGAGCAGAAGGACAGCTGCAGTATTGTGAATAGAATAGCTTTGCATTCTGTTATTATGTCATAGTAACAATATTGCATCTGAGCATTTTGTGTTATGTGACCGTGGAACTAATTGTGGCGTTGGTGTTTATATCAATTGAATGACAACAGAAACACAGCTTGAATGGAACTATGCACAAGTTCACTGCAAACCTGGTACTTTTTAAAGGTGCAGGTGCACACAAGAAGGTCTTTGTTCACCATTTTGCAGTTTAGCAGGCTGTCTCAGATTGTTTTTGCAGCACCGATTGGGGTTATTCAGAACTCAATAAAATGCTTTATATTAAATGTAATAAGGCACGAGCATGTTCCACTCATTTCAGTAGCTACTGTCGGTTAGGATGATCTACAAAAACTTCCAAAGCATCTTTTCTTTGTGATGTTTTTATAATCCAGGTTTGACACATACAGTCTTGCTCGGAGACTAAAGGCAAAGTGAGAACCGTGAGAGATTAAAAGAACTACTGCTTTGACTTTTTTCTTTAGGTTTTCTGCTTGGCAGGTCCCTGCTTTAAAAACAAACAAACTACAGATGAGAAAATGCCACCGTCTTCTGCTTCATTTTGGCATTCTTTCAAACTGTTAAATGGTCCAAGCATTGCTAGCTCTGGTGACTGTGTCTTCGAGTGAATAATGCAACGTGGCATCACCATCTGTCTTCCCGTTCTCTTCTGTGCATGTGGTCTGCTATTAGACTGTGAGCTCCTGCTGGCTTGCCATAATGCCCAAAATAGAGATGTGTCATCGGATGACATCAACTCCAGCACAAACCTTACAACTAATATGATGCCGAGGGAGAACAAATCACATTTTAAAGTCCACTTTGCAACAGCATTTCTGTTTTTAAAGAAAAGCATTAACAGTTGTGTATAACAAAACATAAAAAACACTTAAAGTTATCTATTAATTGCCTTAATTAAGTTCTTTAAAACAATAAAATCTAAAACCTTTTTTTCCAGCTTTGATAAATAATGGTCAAATGTTAGCAAGACTTACTTGTGAATTTGGATATACCCTCCAAACATGCATAGATTCATAAACTTTTAAAGAAAAACAGAAAACGTCTGAACAGCAGATAAAATGTGGAAAAAAAGAAGTGAACAGTGTTCGGCAACAATGTTGAAGAATGACCCATCTCCTAGAAATGTACACTTAAAACTTAAAACTTAACATTAATTACAGTACCAATTAATTTTGTCAGAAGGACAATTATATTATTATATGCAGTTCATATGTATTTGTTTAAAAGAGAACTCCACAAGTCATAACCCTACAAATACAGAGTATTAGGGCTAGAGATGGACCGATCCGATATTACGTATCGGTATCGGTCCGATACTGACCCAAATTACTGGATCGGATATCGGTGAGAAATGAAAAATGTAATCCGATCCATTAAATATCAAAAAAGCACCTCACAAAACTTGCTACATGGCGTAACTCGGCTCATAACCTTAGCACGTCGCAGCAGTGTGCATCACGTGATAGAGCAGCTGTGTGTATTTATAGCCTCGCTACCAAACCAGCATTTCATCTCCGAGGAAGTTATCCCAGAGAGAAGTAAAGCAAGTGTGTAAGTTCATCTCTGAATGTTTGTAAAGCATTCCCACGTTAAGCTTAACAACTGATATATGGAGCGACTGCCTCTTCTCTCTCTCTCTCCTGCTGCTACTTCAGTCGTGAAACAGCTTAATGATCAGCTGATCGGCTTTTCTGTCGCAAGTCCGTCTCTCTTCTTAGTTTTTGGCCCACTTCTCACCAGAAAGAGGAAACCAGTGGCTGAACAACAGCAGCACTATTAAGCTTGATAAGCTGTTGTTAGAATTTATTTAATATTACTTTCTACACCAGGATCTTTTTCTACGCAGCTGACGGCTGGTAACTGTGCAGGGACGGATCTAGCAAAGTTTAGCCAGGGGGGCCGATAGGGCATGAACAGGGAAAAGGGGGCACAAAGACATACTTTTGTTTCTTATTCTCATTTAAAATGTCGAGCTTTTAATAAATAATTATCTGACTCTTACACCCAAAGTTTTAATCTGATGTAAAATGTATAGAAGTCCATCACTGTATATAGTAACTGTTGAGTCTAATATACCCTAGTAAGCTATAGTACTTTTTCCTTTGGGAAGGTACAATCTGTGCAGTCTGCAATTCTGTTGAAGAAAGATGTTGAATCTATTTAATATTTCTTGAAAAATAATTTATTTTTGTGCATTTTCCCCCTGCATCAAATTAAATTTGATTACATCGATTAAGCATCATGAGATGGGGGGTGGTTCCCTATTTTTTTTTTTTGCTGGGAGTTTGCAACCCTATTAGTTAGGTTGCTTAATATATCTGTTAAGTACTCTTTAAAATACCAGAATAGGGAGGATGGAGCAGGTTTAAGTTTATTAGATTGATCAGTGTTGCTGAACTATGAAATATTTTGGGCGCAGTGTATTTTTTTACATACAGGTATAACAGAATAGCTTTAGTGTTGTTATTTATTTAAACTTGAGTATAAACTTATACAAAATGCAGCAAGATATAAAAAAAAAAACGTTTTATTGATTAAAAAACACACTATATCGGATTCATATCGGTATCGGCAGATATTCAAATTTATGATATCGGTATCGGTATCGGACATAAAAAAGTGGTATCGTGCCATCTCTAATTAGGGCCACAATACTGATCACCTGAGGCGGGGTGGTGGCACAAAAACCGCATCTGGTCAGAAGGAAAAACACAAACTTGGAAGAGTTGGTCAGATTTGTACAAGATAAAATGGTTGGCAATGGATAGATGCAAGGCTGGTTACAGCTTTGTGCAGTAAATGCTGGATTACAAGACATGATAAGACAGTTGATCAGTTTCTTTCACTAAGATACCACACCCTTCTCCTCTGCCCAATCTACACATTATTGTGGATGTTGGGATTCTGAAACACTCCATCTACCATTTGTTTCACCAATTCAATTCAATTCAATTTTATTTATATAGCGCCAAATCACAACAAAAGCCGCCTCAAGGCGCTTCATAGATACAGAGAAAAACCCAACAATCATATGACCCCCTATGAGCAGCACTTTGGCAACAGTGGGAAGGAAAAACTCCCTTTTAACAGGAAGAAACCTCCATCAGAACCAGGCTCAGGGAGGGGCGGGGCCATCTGCTGCGACCGGTTGGGGTGAGAGAAGGAAGACAGGATAAAAGACATGCTGTGGAAGAGAGACAGAGATTAATAACAGATATGATTCAACACAGAGAGGTCTGTTAATACATAGTGAGTGAGAAAGGTGACTGGAAAGGAAAAACTCAATGCATCATGGGAATCCCCCGGCAGCCTACGTCTATTGCAGCATAACTAAGGGAGGATTCAGGGTCACCTGGTCCAGCCCTAACTATATGCTTTAGCAAAAAGGAAAGTTTTAAGCCTAATCTTAAAAGTAGAGATAGTGTCTGTCTCCTGAATCCAAACTGGAAGCTGGTTCCACAGAAGAGGGGCCTGAAAACTGAAGGCTCTCCCTCCCATTCTACTTTTAAATACTCTAGGAACAACAAGTAGGCCTGCAGAGCGGGAGCGAAGTGCTCTAATAGGGTGATATGGTACTACAAGGTCATTAAGATAAGACCAACAGCATCTATACCCTGTGGGTCCTGTGCTTTCATTTGGAGCACTGCCTAGTTATGTTGCTTCATCAGAGTCTTATTGCCAAAGGTCAACAAGACCAAAGGACAATAAGCACAGATACTCTATTCCATAAAGGTAGTGACCCTTGTAACTTAAATAATCACTGCCCCATCTCAAAATTATCTTGCCTAGCAAATCTTAGAGTCTCTCTTAGTGTCAGTTTCACATGTATAGTTCATTTACTCTGGTCTAAATCAGTTGATGATTTTGTTGCTTTTCCCTGTGATTTGACTTATTTTCACACAGAGTTATAACCTAAGTGAACTCCAAGCACACCATAATGTCTCACCACAAACCACGTGACAATGTTCAGTTCAATCATTAGCAAGATGTGTCTGGGTGGCAGCAATAAAACTAAATACAGCAAAAAAAGTGCTGTGTTCTGAACTACTGGAGAACATGGTGTTCTCTGGAGAACATGGTGTTCTCTGGAGAACATGGTGTTCTCCAGTAGTGTTTGCCCTCTTACTGATTTACTGTTGGATCCTTGTTTACAATTAAAAGTTCATATCAACAAGATATTAGATATTAGACAAAGCTAACAGGTAAACACAAAACACAGTTTCTAAACCTACACAGCCCTGTGTGAAAAAGGGATTTCCCCCTAAACCTAATAACTGTTTGGGCCCTTAACAGCAACAACTGCTACTTTTGATACATTTTAGAACTCTCTTATCACACAAACTTTAAAACTTTGTTAAAACTAAGTACACGATACTTACAAGGTCACCTAAAAATATCCAGCCAACAGTTCATATTCAAACATTCATAGTCATGAAATTTACCATGCGGATGACCTCTCAAGAAAAGGCTTAAAGGCTGCATATGTCAGCAAGTATGCCACACTCACCCATTCACACAAGCACTGTTTTTATGCTTTGAAGTGCTTTCTAACTACCATTCACACACATTCATACTCTGATGGATGAATCTGAGAGCAACTTGGGGATATTTGGCATGCAGACAACCTTCCGATCAGTAGATGACCTGTTCTACCTCCTGAGCTACAGCCACCCCAGTATGTGTTTCTTATCACAAAACATTTTTTGCACTTTTGTTGGACAAATAGATCTTGATCTCAATGAGACTATTTAAAGGATGCTAAAAACAATAATGATGACCCTAAATTAACTGTTTATAGCAGTTATGTTTATTATTATTTAATTAAAAAGTTATATAAAGTTCTTTCAAATAAAGGGTAACCAGTTATCCAACATGATTTCTACAATATAAAAGGATAAATCATCTGACAGAACTGAATATAATTTCAGTAATATGCCGTTTGGCATTGTTGTTCACTAGTTAGTACAGTCATCTCACAGCAGGGTGGTTTTGAGTGCACTGAGATTCAAAAGCACAGGGAACACTAGGCTGAGTGGCCCACAAGAAAATTAATAACATGGAGATAAGGAAGTGAAAAAAGAGAATGTAGGCATATGAGTGAATAAAGAGCTCAATGAACTTACAAAGAAGATTAAATAACTGTTTGTTGGTAATTTTATTACTCATATTCTTTTTAAAATATTAGTTATTTTTAATTTATGATATATTCAATAAAAAGCAGAGAGGACACCAGTGAAGACGTGCAAGTAAAAGGTCAGATTTGAACCAGACCACTGCATTTGGCCCTGTTTTTGCCCACATGTGACCCAGCATTTTGAGTTTATTTTTGTGATTTCTTATATTATATTGAAAGGATATCAAGTTCCAGTATTATTATTAGTTTTCCTTGAGTTTTAGGTCTAGTTTAGGTTCTTCTATGTCTCTTTAGTTATGAGTCTTTTCCGGTCCTCTATGTGGTCTGTCTTGTCCTCAGTGCTTTTCTTTCAGTCATGCCTGTGTGCTTGTCTACCTGTGTTCTATGTTCTTATTGTCTAGCTGGTGTTGTCATGTCTACATCTCTCTATGTTTCCTGTTTTATTTTGAAAAGCCTGGTGTTTCCATGGTCGTGTCCAAATTGTAGACCGATTACGTCACAGACGTAGACTCCTCCGAATGCAGCCGACAAATGCGTCCTCCTTTTCCCCGAATTTGAAGGATGGGTCAGGTTGTCCTTCGTGGCCTACCATATCCCAGAATTCATAGCGCGGCTCAGCCAAACTTCAGTTTCCAACAATGGCGGCCGCTACTAAGTTTTAAAATTACTCTTACTAATCTTTCTGGGTCACAAAATAAACTTTTAACATATTTTCAGGCGAGAAAGCAGCTGTGTAAACATCAAATATCTGCTCGGTTTATCAAGATATCGCATATTTGCAAAAGTGCTTCGACGTTTTCGGAGACGTCTGCTACCCACCAGGTTGATAGCTAGCCGGGAGCTCGAGGGTCACTGAAGCCGCCGAGAATATATAAGTCACTTAGACAACCTAAAAATGTTATTGTTGGGCTTTTTTCAGTGTTTTGTTTGTTCATGAGTAAATCGGTTTGGCTGAGATTAAAGTTATTTGATTAGATTCGATAAAATAAAACTTTATTAATCCCCCGGGTGGGTTCCTCCTTGGTTTTTACACAGTTGACTAAACGTAAAACAGAAAACTGATTAAACAGAAGTATGAGACAGTCGAGAATTTACGCCAGTGTCCTGTTATATTTTAGACAGCAAGGAGCAGACGGCTGAGTTTATTAAACTCCACCGAGACAGCGCTGACGCTAATCAGAAGGCTAGACCGTCCAATTTCACAGCCGTTTACTTCCGGCCTACCCGACCTTCTGAGGACCCGGCCCACGTAGACCGCAAAGGCCGGGTCCTCAGGAGGATGCAGCCCATGAATTTGGACACGACCTGCGTGAATGAGGTCACTTTCTTGTTACCCATATGGCGCAGAGTAACGTGTACTCAAAACCGGATCGCAACAAATTGGCGCTTTCGCAAGTACGTTTGCTGATAGTAACGCCATGTGATTCAACTAATAACACAAGGATTTCATCATTATTGAATCTGTGCATTCATTACTGGATGTAATACCGGTAGCTTAGCTGTAGCATTTGTAGCTGAGGGCTTCAGCTTCCGGGTAACAAGGAAATGACGTCATTCACATAGATTACTGATTGACATGGCTAACTCGAAATTTTGAGTTAATAAGTCGAAATTTTGAGAAAAAAACTCGAAATTTTGAGAAAATAAGTCATGGATTCTTTTGTGTGTGGCAGAGACGGGCTTCCACAGAATTGATTTGAACACATATGAAAGTATAGCAGGGAAGAACCGTGGAGTTTTCTGCCTTCTCTCTTGTACCTTGTGGCTTCTAGCCTATAAAATGACAACCTTGCAAACAGCATTTTTAGTTTTTTGTCTGCTAAACATAACTTGAATTTTCTCAATAAGCCCATGAATTTGGACACGACCGATGTTTAATGTGTTTAGTTTTACTTCCCCTGTGGCGTCATTATGTTTATTCTAGTCAGCTGTTTCCCCATATGTTCCTACTTCCCTACACACAAACACTGTTTTCCTTCAGTCTTTGTCAGGTCGTCTGTGTTTCCTCCCACCACGTCACGTCAAGTTCCATGTACTTCATGTTTCATGTTCTTGTTCATCATAGTTTCTCGCACGTTCCTGGTCAGAATAATGTTGATAATGTTTGTTATCACAGTTACCCAGTGTTGGGACTAACGCGTTATTAAGTAACGCGTTACAGTAACTACGTTATTATTGTGGTAACGAGCACGGTAACTAGTTATTATGCCAAAATCAGGAACGCGTTAGTCGTTACTGGGATTTAGATAGGGTCGTTACTCGTTACTTCGTGTGGTGGCTATCGCGGAGCTTCCACAGATTCAGTAACATTAGCAAGTGGTGGAGGCAGCAGGTGGAGGAGAAGGAAAAGAGACCCGAGGCGGCCGCCGGTCCAAGTGTGAACTTCAGGTAAGAAGTTATGACCTGCAGTCTATCTGAGTCAGATATAAACCAAGTTTAGGTGGAGTTTATTTTCGTTATTCTGACTTTTTCCGTACTGCGTACTAGCTAGCATGACGGAGTTTCTATACAGCTGGGTGGGTGCTATGATGTTAATGATGTTGAACTTTATTCTGTTAAGTTATTAGAGTTGCCAACTGTCCCGTCTGGTATTCAGAGAAAATATTATGCGTTTCTTATTGAGGTGAAAAGGAACAGTTTGTCCCGTAATTCAGCTACAATGAAAAAGGCACAAAGCTGGAGTTATTCTGTGTCTTTGCTGCACAGCTGCCTCTTCTTTCATTCTCCCCCCTCCCTCTCCCGTTTCTACTTCAATCATGAAAACTGATCAATGATCAGCTGATCGGCTCTCTTGTTTGTTTATCGCCCACTTTGTGCCAGAAAGAGGAAACCAGCCAATGTTGCGTTAAACAACAGCAGCACGTTTAAGCTTGATCAGCTGTTGTTAGAATTTATTTAATATTAATTTCTAGTATCGGCTGATGTTTGCTGGAGCCACAGCTGTATAGCTGCTGGTCATGATGTCGGTTTGTTTATCTGGTGAGAGGGAAACATGAAACCAGGAGATGTCCTTACTGAATCATCAGAGCTGAACAGGTGATGGAGAAACAGGTTTACCTTTTAGGTGACATGGATGAGTTGAAGGGAAGTTATGAACTGTTTCTGAGAGACAAATAACACCAGGATCCTTTTCTAAGTAGCTGACAGCTGGTAACTGTGCAGGTGTGGATCTAGCAAAGTTTTGCCAGGGGGTCAGGTAGGGCATTAACAGGGAGGGGTGGGCACAAAGAAATACTTTTCTTTCTTATTCTCATTTAAAATGTCTCGCTTTTAAAAAATAATTATCTGAATCTTACAACAAACGATTGATAGATTGATGCATATATACCATCAAGACAGTGTACATCACTGTCACAACAGTGTTTGTTTTCATTCAAAGGCTTTATGATTTTTCCTATAATGGCCGGTCTCTAGTCAAAACGCCCGGGTCGATTTTTTGTCCCAGTCCAGCTCTGTATGCAGCTCATCTGCAGTCTGGTGTTACCTACATCTTCCTATTCAGAAGGCAGAATTTCAGAGTTCCGAGTACAATCAAAGCACCACGACTGCAGTTTTTGTGTTGGATGTAAAAGGCGCACATGACGCTGTGACGTAGGCTAGAATCATGGCAGCAGTCAATGACGGTCCAGGCGTGGGATTTCTCTCGTGGAAATATGCACATTATCTTTTCCTTTCTATTGGTAGGTGGCACAGTGCACTTGTGGCAAGTAAGCAAACTAGAAGACTGGCAAAGTTATGGAAGCAACACATTAACAAGAGAATTCTGAGTAAAACCAAAGTTACTTTCCCTAGTAACTAGTTACTTTAAAAGTAACGAGTAACTTGAAGTAACTGAGTTACTTTTAATAGAAGTAACTAGTAATGTAACTAAGTTTCTATTTTAAAGTAACTTACCCAACACTGCAGTTACCACAGTTCAGTCATAGTAATCACAGTTTAATTTTTCCCAGTTTAGATTTTAGTTTAGTTTTCACCCTGCTCGCCTTTGCTTTATTTTTTTATTCATTGTTTTCCAGCCATAATAAGTGGCTCGCTTTTTGTTTAAATCCAGTGTTTAAACTCGTGTCCGCTCTTGGGTCCTCCTTTCCACTCCCACAGTTCAGCCACTGAACTTAAATAACACCCCTGTTATACATATCCATAAGCTATCCTCTGGTGTCGTTGCCTTCATTTGATTAAAAAAATGTATCTGGTTGAGTACACAGCACAGATTTATATACCAATATTGAAGTGCTTGAAGCATTTACTGAGACAACAAAACCAAACGAGGAACAACAAAATCACATGTTGAAATCAAATTTTGAATTGATCTTTTATAAAGTCTAGTTCCTGCTCACAGTTTGTATGTTAGAGGCAGGTATGCAGTAGTTTCTGTGTAAAACTTCACTTAAAGTCCCAGTTACGTGACGTACCTTCATCAGCCCTGGGTACTCATTGGACGGAAGTCCGTAGATATTCACTTTGGACTCCAAGCATTCAGTTTGTATGAAGCAGGGAAAGCGCTGCTTCATGCTATAGGACCCAGGGACCTTCTCCTTCCAGTAGCACACGTTGATCTTTACTACCTGCAGTAACATAAAGTCATTAGCAACACAGTCAAGGACCTCAAGACTGACTGTGTATTTATACAGCATTGACCAGCTTGACCAAAAAAAATAAATGAATTAATGCAAAATGCCATGCCAGTCTTGGTACTTGTTGAATGCAGGGTTTCCCCACATATGACTGAATTGAATTTATTATAGTTTAAACATATTGTATAATGTATAGTCTAAATTTTAAATCTGAATATGACACATTTGAAACAAAATTAGCACGTTGATATCAGCTTCCAAACACCATAGTAGCTAAAACTTAAAATATACTCCTGCATAACACCGCCTACTGCAACCTACTCAGATTTATTTCCTCTGAAACAAAAGTGCTATTACAAAAGTAGCTCTGCAGTGGCGAGGCGAGAATTAGGATTTAATGAAACGTACACATGCTGTGTGTAGCAATAATGGGTAGCAATAATAAGGACACATTTTTCAGGAGCTTTTAGCGTAATGAACTAATAGGCCGTACACTCATTCCCCGGGACAATAAAAATTCTGACAGAAGTGCTCTGGTGAGCCAATGTGCTCAGAGCTTGTGCTTTTCCGCCAGTTCACTCAAGCATGGCATTCAACACCTTCAACACCTTTCACCCCACCACCACCCCGCCTGAATAATGCAATTCCAATATCACCTCCACTTCTCCACTCTAACAGCTGTCTGCTTGTTTTCTCATCACCTTCTCTTTTCAGGCTGTGTGGCATATTGCAAAATGGAAAAGACTGACTTGCTGAATCAGGTCTCTTGAGCTGTTTAAATGTGGAAGAGAAATGATTTTGTTTCTGTGGCATCTTCAGATGAAAATAAGAGGGTAGGAAGGACAGTATCCCCGTGATGAAAGGGGTGGGGGAGCTGAACGGGATTGGATCTCATGCACTGCATGAAAAAAGTCATAAGTTAATATTCTAAATTAATAATATTAGTCATAAGGTAATACATATGGTGTGTTTGTCACAGGCATCACTAATTACATGCATCTACAGTCAGGAAATAATTTTTCCTCCCAGCATTTTAATCTTCTAGCATCTTTCATTTTGGAGAACAAACCTCTCAGTCCATCAGAACTACAGGAGCTATGGTGCTTTCTTCTCTAGAGGATGTACTTGTGGTTTAGTTCACATCATCTGTGATATGCCCACCAAGAATTTATCCGAGTCCACAGATTTGCTGTTTATGCAAAAGGTTGCTCATGTAAAAAATATTATTTGCAAAATTTAATTACAATCTTTTTTGTTTTGCCCACAATAGAATTATTTCTAATAAACCTGGCCACAGCTCATCAGCTGAACCACCACTGCTGCTGGTGACTGATGCCCTTATTTACATTTGGATTTAGCAGGTTTTGCAGTTCAATGCAAAACTGACTCAACCAAGCTAAAAACGAGCACACAGTTAAAATGATTTGGCAAAAAACACAGAGCCTATAAAGCACCACTGAACCAAGGACACACTGAATTTTGTTAGCCAAGTTTACGTTTCTGAACATCATTTTACAGCTGACATTAAATGACACGTGAACGGTTATGACTCCATCACACTAGAGTAAAAATAGAATGGCAAGCACCTAAAGGAAGTTACCTGGTGGTTGTATTGAATTTTGTCACTTTCAACAGCCCATTGCAAATAGCTGTTGCAACCAAATGTTCATTTAGAGATTGTGAGTGAAACACCCTCAGCCTCTGGCTGACCAGAGGTCGCAAAGCAATTACACATGTCACCTGGTGGGAGGCAATTTCTTTCTAAATAACTGCGGGCCGACTTGGACTGATTGCAACCACTGACAAATTGACAAATGTCTGCAAATAATTGCTGTCTAATTTGAAAAGCCAGACAAATTCTGCAACAGGGAAAATAAATCCATCCATCCATCGGTCTGTCGATAGAGCCTAATCAGAGACACCCACACTGCCCGCTTAAGCTTATCCAGCCTAATACAGAAACCTGGTTACAGCAGGATGATTATGTTAGGGGTATTTACTCATATTTAAACTGAGTCATACGAACTGTCAGAGTCCTCGAAGCACAGGCTGAGGAGTGGCACCAAACTCCAGCTTATTAATCAACCAAAGGCCTTGTCCACCCTAATTTTATTTGTTGTCATCAATCATCCGCCCAGCCCTCACTCAGAATTTCTGATTTCTCTGACTTTTTATCTGATTTACTGCTCAACTCAGATAAAATAATTATTGTGGGTAATTTTAACATCCATGTAGATACCAAAAACCCTGACTGATTATTTCTAATAACATTTAAATTAACAGTAATGAATTTCACAGTAGTGGGCAATACATTTTATCACAGTAGATGTCTTCCTGAAAGTGCTGTAACTAAGTTTAACCTCCTCAGACCCGAACTCTTCCACAGCATGCATTTTCAGTTTCTCTTTCATATTTGGGCTGATTGGGACCCAATGAATGCACAAACAAAAAAAAACAAGACAAAACCAAAAAAAAATAAATTTAAAAAAAAAAAATCACAAGATTTTTTTTTCAGTTATTTAGAAAGGAATTGCCTCCCACCAGGTGACATGTGTAACTGACCTCTGGTCAGCCAGAGGCTGGGGGTGTTTCACTCACAAAAAAAAAAAAAAAAAAGCACAAGATTTTTTTTTTACCCAATTTCTGTTTCTAAGAAAAATGAGAGGCACATATGTGGCTATTCGTTTTAAATTTTCATAAAACAAAGGCAGTATAATGTCCTCATGAGTGGATATCAGGCCCTTGTAGAGCAAAATTTAGTATTTTGATCTAGACAACCCAAAATGTGATGTCCACATATGTGGACGCCAGGTCCTAGGAGGTTAAGGATATAATTCTGCCACTTATCTTCTTCAGTGCCATGTGCCAACACATGAATAGAGCAGACAGAGCAGCTGTCAGAACTCTACTCCAACAGAGGTCGATTAGCTTGTTAACAGTATTACATCTTCACTGCGTACAGCTCTGAACACTGTGACTTCTCTGAAAATGAAAGATTCAAATCAGAAGTACTTGATTCTCTGGTATAACTCAAATGTATACCAAGGCACATCACTGATTGAAGAAAATAAGAACAACACCAGGTTTCTCTTCAGCACTGTAGCCAGGCTGACAAAAAGTCAAGCTCAGTTGAGCCAACCATTCCCTTCACTAGAAAAGACTTCATCAGTTACTTCACAAATAAAACTGTAACCAAAAGAGAAAAACTTACTCATAACCATCTCACAAATGTAATATTTTGTAGAGCTACTTTCAATACCATTTATATTTATATAGACCTTTTATCTCCAATTGATCTTAGGTAATTATAGACTAATCTCAAACCTTTCTCTTATCTCAAAAATTCTTGAAAGAGTAGTTGTAAAACTAATAGCTGATCTGATTCCTGCAGAGGAATGGTTTTATTTTTTAGTTTCAGTCAGGTTTCAGAACTTGTCACAGTATATAAACAGCAACAGTAAAGGTTACAAATAAGCGCCTTTGACAGTGGACTCCTCTCTTTGCTTGTCCTGTACATCTTAGTGCAGGGTTTGATACCATTGACCATATTTTATTAAAGCAATTAGAGAATGCTGTGGTATTGCGCTGCGGCGGTGTGAATCATATTTCTCTAATAGACTCCATTCATGTAAATGGAGAGTCCTCTTTACACACTACGGTTAATTATGGAGTTCCACAGGGTTTCGTGGTAGGGCCAATTCTGTTTATATTATAGATGCTTCCCCAAGACAATATCATTAGAAGGCATGGCATACATTTTCATTTTTAATGGAGATCACACCCATCTTCATGTGTGTCATCTGCAGTCCAACGACATAACTCCTGGTTTCACTGGGACCACAAACCCCTCCTCCACAGTAAAGTGGTGAGTCACAGAAGGGATCTGGTTGTATTCTGGTTATAGTCCAATAGAAAATCAAGGGTGCCAACTACTCAGCAACTACATTATTTCTAAAAGAATTATGAATTTCTGTTTCAAGTCTGTAACATGAAACAGAAATCTATGTCATAGAATTTCTATTTACATTAAGAGTCCAAAATTTCTATTTATTGTGACTTAAATTAATTAAAAATCACAGTTAATTTCCATTTAATGGGGCAAAGTTGTCAAAATTCCATCTTATTGCTTTTTGATGCACCAAAGACAGCAGCTCACTTGGCCCCATTCTTTGAAATAACAGTTTCAAAAGCAACAAGGACACTAATAACTTTCTTATATTCACCCTGAAAATACAGCAATGCATGTACAGCCATATAAACATTGCACATTGTATACTGAACATTTTAATACCTCTAGTGGCAACTGTAAACCAGTGTTGGCCAGCAGTTTATTAGCCCAGGGTCCAGCGGTGATCACCAAACTCTTAGCATGATAAACACCCACAGAGGTTGACACTCTTACAACAGGGCCAGGCTTGATGTCCGTTACCTTCTCGTTGTCTCTTATAACTCCACCTAATTTCTGAAATTGCCCCTGTAAAAGAAGAGAGCAGCAAATCATTTGAAATTCCTGTTATAGCTGTTAAATGGTACAGTAAGAGCTACTGGAACGAATGCAAGAAATGTATATG
The DNA here is from genome assembly GCF_963576455.1 of Neolamprologus multifasciatus. Lineage (NCBI taxonomy): Eukaryota > Metazoa > Chordata > Actinopteri > Cichliformes > Cichlidae > Neolamprologus > Neolamprologus multifasciatus. The sequence goes on along the minus strand of NC_140452.1, from coordinate 39,116,067 downwards.
GAACTTTGTAAAGTGGATGATGATTAATGGACAATGGGTTCAAGTACATTTAATTTATTATGAAAAGACAAAACAAAAACAGATTCCTCATACTGACTGTCTTTGAGCATGCAGTTAAACCACATTTAAAGTCCTAAAAATATTTTTGGAATGCCTGGACTTGTTTTTAGTAACGATGATATCATTTTTACTTTTTTATTTAAAACATTTCATTTGTTAAACTGGATTTTTTAGACTTGATTCTGTCAAATTTCAGAACAAACCAAAACATCTGCATTCACACGCTCAACACACGGCACAAGTCCGTATCATGTTATCAGTGGTGTACCTGTACGGCTTTGAGTGTGCGGTCAGCAAATAGAACTCCAGCAGTTTTATCCACCAGTGCTCCGTCTCCCTTAGCCAAGTTGACATTGGGAATGTGCTGACTAAAGATGTCATGGGTCAGGACGAGCATGGGAATCTTGTTTGTTTGAAGGGTGTCCTTAATATTTTGGTAACTTTCACTCTTCTCTGGCCCCATAAACAGGAGCCCCGTTTGTCTGAAAGTGGAAATTAGGGGAAATTTAAGGCGGCATCTTGAAAAGAAATCTTCAAAAAAAAGAAATTAATAAACTAGTAAGTGACTTTAATAGAGTGCAATGTTAACTTTGGCATTAAAAAAAAAGAAAGAAAAGAAAGTATCATAAAGAGCTTTGTTTAACAAACTGCACTGCTCAAAAAAACAATAAAAAAACCCCACTTTAAGTATAGCATCAAGTCAATTAAACTTCTGGGATATTGATCTGGTCAGTTATATAACAGACAGGATTGTTAATCAGTTTCAGCTGCTTTGGCACACTAGACGAGTTTTGGAGGTGGACAACTGACATTTTTTCCTTCCTCATCTTTTCTGACCTTTTTTTTTTCAATAATTTTGATTTTGGCTAGGATCAGTGTCGTAACTGGCAACATAAAGTGAAACCTGGACCCGGCATGTAGTTAGTGAAGGATATCTTGACTAGGCCCTAGAAGGTGCTTCACCCATCAGTAGGTCTGGTGTCTGCTCCTTTATGCAAGGAGGAATGGGATGAGCGATGGCGGAGCCCAACAAAACGACCTTCAACAAACCAGTAATGTGAATATTCTGAGGGTTATGAGAGCTCTACGTCCTTGAATGGGCCCTGTGTTCACTGCCTGCCACTGTGGAGCTCAATTGGCATTTTCCATAAATTAAAAAACCCAAGTACTCATATTCCACCCTTCATACAGCTCTAGGTTACTTGCCAAGTGGTGAGGACCCTTTACGGTCACACAGTGACTTTGAAGTGGTGGGGGTCAGACATGGGTGGAGCCACACAGGTATATCACCTTCCTAAAAGCACAGAGAGAGGCTGAAACCACATTTCTAGTTAAGGAAAAAATTCAACCATCCCCGCCTCCCTCAATTACGATAACTATCTCACAATAGAGAGCAGATATTGCTGCATTGCAACAGCGCTGAGGTGTTCTCTCCCCTGCTCGTTCACACCACTTTCATAGAGATACATTTTGAAACGTCCCTAGTTGTGACAGTACATTCTAGGGGTGGGGAAAAAAATCGATACTGTGTAGTATCGTGATATTTTGTTTGCTAATAATGTATGGATACAGGGACAGCAGAAATCGATATTTTGTTACAAAAAGGTTTTTGTGCTCTGACTTCAGAGCATGTTGATCCTTTTTCTGAGCAAGAATCCTGACATTCCTTCACTGTCCAAATGTGTTTAACTTTTTTTTGGCAGCAATAAACATGACAGTTTACTTATTTTAATTTAAGACATGTTTTATTTTAATTAAGTTTCAAACTTTTTTATTTAATGTAAAATTATATTTTGTTTTAATTTACTTTCAAATTCTTCAGTTGCTGAAGGGGCTGCATAGTTTTCATAAACTGCATAGTTCAGAATAGCTATAATTGTACCAGATGGTTGATTCAGTTAAGTTGGACTAGACTGTAATACAAACCGTTCAGTTTGTCAACAATAAAACTGAAATGAGAGAAAGACTGAGTGTGAGACTTTGATATTAGATCAAATGAATATTGATAAAGTTTACCTTTATGTACAGAATTTGAATATCACAAAATATTTTAAAAAATTGCAATAATATCGTATCGTGAGTTGTATGGTGATTCCCACCTCTAGTGCATTCACGGCCTTATTGGTTACCTGAGCATAAAAGACAAATTGTTCATACAGAATTTGGCTGAAAATAAGTAATAGAGGAGTCATACAGTGCGTAGTGTAGCTCCATAGTTCTTGTGTTATATATGTTTCTGTGTCAACTACTGCAAGGTGAACAAGGTATCACGGTTTGACTTCCGTTCAGCTTGTTTGGAGCCCCCGCCACTTTTCAGTGCCTCATGGACCGGGTGCTGCGTCCACACACTGCATATGCTGCCATCTACGTCATCATCCACAGCAACACCACAGCGGAGCATGTGCAGCGGGTGGATGCCACCCTGGAGTCCCTGTGGCTGAGGCAGTACAGCTGCATCGCATCCAGTATTCACACTCTGGAAAGTTGCTCTGCAGTGTCAACTTTGTGAAGACAAAACTCAATATTCAGTTTATATAAATACAAGCACGAAAAGTGTTACATGCCGTGACTACGGTTACAAAGATACTGCACAGTTTAACGAGAGATGGACTCAGCCAGTAAACTCAAGTTCACTAAAAATCGAAACGGTAAGGACATTACCCGCAGAATATTAAGTTATCGTATACCATCAGTTCTTTGATGCATTAATTACAGATGGTGAACAAAACTATGAAACCAAGTAATAAATGGACCCATTAATATCACCTGTGACATCATAGTGGCTGGACATCATTACTAGTGGCTGAATCAGACCCTCTCCTATAGTGAGAGGGTCTGATTCAGTGATCTGTCTGAAAGATAACTGACCCACCCCGCGCCAGCACCACTTTCACAAAGCCATTCCGAAATCTGTCAGCAGCCATAAGTCACTTGCAACCACAGCTTAGCCATTCATCACACAATGTAATGTGTGTGGTTGTGTGCTTGCAAATGTGTGACAGAGAAAGCAAAAAAAAATCATGTAGACTCATAAATGTGATACGTCATCTGACCTGACCTGACATAACAGGTGACGCGTGGTACAGCTTCAGCTGATGGATGTGCTAACAAACTGTCATATACATGACAGGGAAAGGAAGATAGTCCAGAGGGTAGATCTTAGCTTAGCTCTTGCTCTTTTTTAATGGCTCATATTCTAGAAGCAGCTGCTCAAACCAGCCTGGCTCGAACATTTCTCATTGTGATGCAGTCATTTTTTTAACAGCTCAAGGGCACAGGTGGCCTTTACTTGCAGACCCATCAGTCATAAGCTGTGGACCAGGAAATTCACAGTATTTCTAAGGAACATAATGTGAGTGTGTTCTGGTACAACAAACTCTTATTTTGAGACACAAATAATAAAACAATGTGCTATTAAAATTACTGGTAATGAGACAAAATGGGACAGTTTAAAGGAATATGATCAGGAAAGTGAAAGTGCTGATTTATGCCACTGTCATGTTTATAAACAAACTAATTCCTCCTCACTCTGTGAATGAAATGAGGCTCCGAAAGTTTAAAAAAAAAAAAGAAAAGGAAAAAGACAAAAAGGCACCGTTCCACATGTAAGAGCTTGTTCCCTCATCAACCAGGTGCTAAGAAACTGCTTTCAACTCAGTATTGCACCTTAATAGCCGTTCTTTTTCCCATTCCCATCCATTAACCACAGAGCACACCTTCTCTCTGTGCATTAAAACTCACGCTTCTATCTGGTTTGCTGTATGGTTTACGCCACTTGATTTACGGGACCATGTCGCTCTGTGACTTTCAAAATAAAAGCATCCACTCCAACAATATAATAGTCACTCATAACTTTACAAACGACTTTACAAAATATTAATGAGGTTATTTACACCACATTCAAAAGCATAGGAGCTGTCAACGGCCAATTCAGTGATGTAATGGTAAATGGACCGGTTCTTATATAGCGCTTTTCTACTCATCTGAGCACTCAAAGCGCTTTACACAACTTGTGCATTCACCCATTCGCACAAGCACATCTTTCTAAGTGCTTTATAGCTAACATTCACACACATTCATACTCCATTCATTACTCGGAGAGCAATTTGGGGTTAGCATCTTGCCCAACGATATTTGGCATGCAGACTAGGGGAAGCCAGGAATCGAACCACCAACCTTCCGATCAGTAGATGACCTGCTTTACCACCTGAGCTACAGCCACCCCACTGGAGGTGGGGTAATGAGAAAGTCATGCATTTATAGCTCCTGTAGATTGAGTTGTTGCTCTTGTGCGTACATAACACCTTGAGCGTAACAAATCTCCTTGTTCTGGGTTTTCTCTCTGTTCTTCTGCTGACTCCTTACCTGTACAATTTCACTCCTGCCTCCCTCTCCAGCTGAGCCCACAGTTCATAGCACTCCTCCATCATGTGGGTGTAGAAGTTCTGCTCGTAGGCCTTGCGGATGATGCGGGTCTGGCCATGGGAACTCCCTCGGCTGTGGGGCAGTACAAACTGGAAAATATAAGCATGAAAACAACTGGTTAAATTACTTCTGCATTGAAGTAAGAAAATGCTCAAAAGTACATAAAACTGCAGTCTCGTGACAGTCTGCAAATATCATTATGACTCATTTACTGTACATTTTTGTATAAACTAAAGACAACAAGGCCAGCTGAGGAAAACCAGACCCAGTCAAAAAGTATATAGAAGGGGAAGTCTGAATACCTTTGAAATGAACCCTTAGCTGTCTTCAGATCTTTGTTACGTTGTAGTGTTTGAGTGTGTTCCTCACGTGTTACCTGTTTAGGACTACTTTTGACTACTTCTGGACTTGCTGCCTTACATAACTAAAGCTTCTTTTTTCATTTATTGAAATCTGTCTTGAAGTCTGCATTTTGGGTCCAAATTCTCCACAATCATCACAGAAGGACACAACCAGTAACATGGACACAGTCAATGGTGAGGGACTGACAGCGACGCACTCCAGACAACAAATCCTAACATTATGGGACTCACTTAGCTATTGGAGGACTTCAAAGATACTGATCCCCTGCAGCAACTACCATTTCCCTGCCCAATCCTCTGGTGATAAGAGTGACTGGTCTCTGCTTCACACCAGCCTTTCTACTCTCCACTCACTCTCTAGCCTCTTCAACTGTCTATTCTCCTCCACCACTGCCACCTGTATCCAGGGGAAAATGGTCTCTGCCTAGGCCGCCTTAACAACGCCAGACTACTCGATTGGGGTTTGTCAGAGGCACTTGCTGCTTCTGCACTCCAGTCCTCCTTTTCCTGGAGAAAGCACAGATCCCACTGCTGCTCCTCACCCGGGGCAGCACTGCCTAAAACCCACCTCTGTAAAGCCAAGACACTTTACTTTTTTAATTCATTGAGGAAAACAGGCACAAGGTTTCTTTTGAGAATTCTAGCCAGGCTGACAAAGAGTCAGAGCTCTGTTGAACCAAATATTTCTTTAACTGTCCCACAGATGTATCAATAAGTACGCCAGCTCCAATAACTGCTGATATTAGATATGTCTCTACGTGGGGTGGCTGTAGCTCAGGTGGCAGAGCAGGTCAGCCACTAACCACAAGGTCGGTGGTTCGATCCCAGGCTGCTCCAGTCTGCATGCCAAATATCCTTGGGCAAGATACTAACCCCGCGTTGCTCTCCGATGCATCCATCGGAGTGTGAATGTGTATGAATGGTAGATTACTTAGCACTTAGGTCAGAAAAAAGTGCTTGTGTGATTGGGTGAATGAATTAGTTGTATAAAGCGCTTTGAGTGCTCAGACAGAGTAGAAAAGCGCTATATAAGAACAAGTCCATTTACCATTTACCATCTCTACTATCAATCTTTCTAAGTTAACTTCAGTAATTTCTTCCTCTAAACCATCAATGTGCCTTTTAGACCCCATTACTGCCAAGACTGCCCAAAGTCCACCATGAATTAATTCTTCAATTTTAAAGAGGATGATCTGTCTTTATTGACAGGCTTCGTACCACAGGCTTTTAAGGCAGTGGCAAATAAACCATTATTCATAACGCCATTGTTTGATCCTTAGCTAATTACAGGCTAATTTCTAACCTTCCCTTTACCTCAAAAACAGTTTACTGATCATTTGTAAAGTAATGTTGTTTTTTAAGAGTTTCAGTCAAGATTCAGAAAAAAACAGCACTAGTGAAGGTTGACAGGGGATTTCTTAAAATCACCCCGCAATTCTTCAGCTGAGACACTTGAGTTAGAAAACACAAACACTGCAGTTGTCTTTACTCGCGAGGACAAGTGACAGAGCTCTCCTACACGTAAGAGACACTCACGGACTTGTGCTCTGTCACCGTCTGCGTTCTTTATTTATACAAGAGAAATTAATACATTTGTTCAGTGACATGAGCATGTGCGTATGTGATTATGTGTGTATGTATGTGTGTGTGTGCAAGGTCAGAACTGCTTGTTCAACTTCTTACTATCGCTGTAGAAAGATTCAGATACAAATATCAGAACACGTTTCATAAAGAACAATCAGTTCTAAACAAGGAAAAGGTCATCATGCAGTATTCTATCATCAATAAACTTATATCACTAAAAGCTTATACTGACTACTCAGTACAATTTTCTATTGACAAAGGTTATGAATGATATTTTTTGTGGACAGTGGACTCATCTCTGTGCTTGTCCTGCTAGACCTTAATGCATTATTCAGTACCACTGACCACAATATTCCACTGCAGATATGACACTGCTGTGAAATAGGAACTTCGCTGCAGTGGTTTTGTGGGGAGTCTTCCTCGTACACAAAAGTAGTCACAAAGTTCCAAAGAGTTATGTGGTAGGAAAAAGTACAGTTTACACATACTTCCTTTAGGCAACATTATTACAAAACACTGCATAAATTTTAATTGACATCATTGCTATAAAAAATTCTCTTTTTTTTTTCTTGGGACCAGAAAGAGAGAGCACATTTCTCCCATATTAACTTCTACTCATTGCCTCCCTGTTCAATTCAGAACTGAATTTAAAATCCTTCTTCTTACATACAGAATCTTAAATAATCAGAGCGCGTCATATTTTATGACCTTATAGTAACTTTTTAACCCAACAGAGCACTTTGCTCTCAGACTGCAGGCTTACTGGTGATTCCAAGAGTTTTCAAAAGTAGAATGGGAGGCAGAGTCGTCAGTTTTAAGGCCTGTCTACTCAGTTCAATTAATTTGATAAAATATTATTTATGTAGTCAAATCACAACAATTTTTGACCAAGGCAAGTTTCCTCTACTATGGAATTTATAGAAGTAATAACCAGCAGCTTGATAAAAATTATAAAGTCAGAGTTAAAATACAATACAGTTTGCATGATTAACTCCTTCAACACAACCAAGTTCACAAGTGTGTACGCTTCTAAATGGCCCCCCTCCTCAGGGTTTGGGAGCTTCTTTTTAAACTGTTCACCCAACCTGAGAAACTCTGATACCGTCACTACATCGGAGTTCAAACAAAGGAAGACCAGGACCACCACCACCTCAAGGACTGTGGTAATGTTCTGTAATAACATTGTTTTTCTTTACTCATGTATTTATTTTTAATTTCTATACCCCTCTTGGCTCTACCTTCTAATATGAGACTTAAGTCGATGCACAGACACAAATATTTCATTTCAAATACAAGGACTCACCTTTGTCTGTGCTGTATGTGACTTATCTGCTTATTGTTTCACGTATCTGTATATTGTTTTGTTTAAGGAAAAATAAAAAGTACACTAAACTTCACTGCCTATCATACTCGTGAATTAAGTAGTTTTACTTTTGATGGTATTTTCCTAACTACTCTTTCATACTTTCTTCTTTCGTGACATTTTCTATGCATTCTATGAACTTGTAGTCAATTATAAGTAAACTGTAACGGAGTACTGTTACAGTGGAACATAGAGAAACCTGATTAAAATGCGATGGGTCAAGTTAGACTCTTGACTCAAAATTGTTTCATGACGCACCTGCTCCAACAGCAGAGTCTTCTTGTTCTTTTTTGCCAGCTGATAGGCCGTAAAGGAGCCCTGGACGCCTGCCCCGATCACTATGCAATCAAAATCTCCGCTTGTCGACATGTTTAACTCACACACAAGCTCACAGCTCGAGGTCACGCGTTTTTAAAAGTGCGCCACAGATCCGCCTACTAACGCCAGGGGAAGGAGGAACAAAAACATCCAGAAGTTTGCCCTGAGTGTTGGCGGTCAGGAGCCTGGAGTTCCGAGCAGGAACCGAACACTCAAGAGGCCTTTCTCAATATGCATACTTGTGCGTACTTGCGTTCTCGTGTACTCGTGATACGTCATCAGTCGGAGACCAAGTACTGTTCCAATTCGAAGTACGCATCAAGCCGAGAACGCGAAAAAGTCCCGGATGTGTTCTCGCTCCGCCCGTTTTATCGAGCATGCATCGGTGGTGACTTGTGTGGACTTGGTACAGCTAAATATCCCAGAATGCATTTCGTCCAAAACTCAAACGCGGCAATGGCGGACGAGCGGGTCTAAAAACGTTTAAATATTACTCTTTCTGGGTCACAAAATAAACTTTTAAGTTCTTTTCAAGCGAGAATGTAGCTGTGTAAACTTCGAATATCTGCTCAGTTTATCAAGATATCATATATTTCCAAACGAGGTCCGACGTTTTTCGGAGACGTCTGTGACCCGCCAGCTCCATAGGAGACAGCGAAGTCGAGGATTATTACAGCTGGCGAGAACAGCGGACTCTCGGCAGATCGTTTTCAACCCCCCCGCGGTCTTTTCGCTACTCAGGTTAAACAAACCCCAAACCCCAGTAGTTGTCTATTGTATTGAGTGTCCACTAAAATAAAAATAAAAGCGTTCTAACATCTCACCTGCTTGTTTTTATTAAGGTATGTACATGTACACTATTTTTATTAATAGAGATTTCACTACTGAGGTTAAACATGATATATAAGTCACTTAGATCACTTCTAAATGTTAATGTTTGGCTTATTTCGGCTTTTTATTTGTTCCTGAGTAAACCGGTTTGGCTGTGATTAAAGTTAAGCTTCATAACATATTACTCACAGTTAAATTAAGGACGGCAGTAAAAACTCCGGACCTGTGACATCATCAAGTACGCTGGTGTTCCAATTGTACAAATCGCGAGTCCGTGCTCGCGTTCTCGGCGAGTCCGTACTCCCGTGCGTTCTCGGCGAGTACGTACCCGCCGAGAACGCGAGTACGTACTCGCGTACTTGAGAATTGAGAAAGGGCATTAGTCTGGACCGAGCTGAACTCTTCGCGGTTATTATCAGAAGTGCGTTGTGTTGTTGTCTGGATCTACGTCAGGTCCGTTTTACAATAAGGCACACCGCATAGCAGGAGTGCCTGAAAATCTTTCTGTAGGGAAAATATTGCCACCATATATAATGACAAGGAGCCAACTCTGCAGCTCAGCTGTACATGTTCAAAGTTGTTTTGGGCTGTATTTGGTGCCTCGTTTTCTGCTCATAAATCAGACGGACTACTAAGAATATATGATTTAGCCAAGGCCACTGGGAGCAAACTGTAGAATTAATGGTGAAATATATTTCGTTTAATTTGTATTCTGGGACAAAAATTTCGGGAACAAAAACACACACACACAAAACCAAAATATTAAATAAATAATAACTGTATGTAATAATAATAATAATAATAATAATAATAATACTAATACCTATTTGAACTAATACTTTTGTTCTAATAATCATTTATAGGAATAAAAGAAGTGTAAAGACAAAAAATACTGCAGAAAATAACAACATATTTAATATTTTATTCCTTTATTTGTTTTACTATTTTATAGTGCAGAACAAAACTGAAGACAGTCTTTCAATTATCTAAATAAACAAACAGAAACAAAAAACTGAAAACATTTTCAAATATTTCAGAAGAAGCAGCTTTAATAATTCATTCACACTTCAAAACCTAATGATGAACTCATTTTACAACAGAACTTAGGCAGAATTCACATTTAATAAAAAAGTGTCTTCTAAATGGTGCAAGTAAACACTTCTCTGAAATATTAGTTAACATATTGTGGGCAGGCCTGGTCTGGGACTAAAATCATGGGTCATCTGTGGCAGGGTCCTTCCAGTTTTATCTTGCTTTATCTTTTCCAGCACAGCTAATGCAACACTCAGCAGATCAAAGTGCACCTGTATCAGTTATATAACCACAGAAAGCCTACTCAGGCCACAGGTCACTTCTCTGCAGCCCTGGAACAGACAGGTGGAAATGTAATAATTTCATTGTGTAATATTGCGGCACAATAAAAAACAATAAATGACATAAACTTTGTAAAGTTTCCGTAGCCAGCTGGAGGTTTGTAAAAATCATGTACAGCCTGATAATAACAGTGTGCATATATTTACATATTTACAAGCTTAAAAACACATATTATATGTTATAATACATTATATATTGATAACCATAGATATTTCATTTTCTTTTTTTTTCTGTTTTTTTAAATGTAGACTTCCCTACAGAACAGTATGACTAGGCTTGGGCGTCCATTACCCAAACACAGGCTAAATGAGTAATGTCCTACAACTGCAGATGAAAAGATAGATTTTTTTTAAATTTTTGTTACCAACATCTTGATCTTTAACAAAACTGAACCAAACACCTTACCTGACCCTAACTAAAGTTATCTGTGTTATAGTAGTTCCCACAGACAGAGGACAGGGACAAGTAACACATGCTGTCATGTGAAAAAACAAACAGTAGATCCTCCTTCACTTGTACATTTTGAAGTTGAGGTCATACCACACAACACATTAGACCATGTCAAAAACCTGAACCAAAATAGAGAAGCAGTGTGGGAATAACTTCACACCATGATTCATCTTTAGCAGCCATAAGTTTAAGTAATTATGATGTAATGAGAGACCTTGTCTGTTTCTCTCTTGTGGATGAACTCTTTTTTTTAAATCACAGGCCATTTGTTTATCTACAGCTCTCTTAATGCCTTGGCAGAGCAACAAGCCTCGACTTTGACTTTTTTCTTTTTCAGGTATTGGGTTATATTTGCTGGTGTGCTCAGGATCACTGACATGTTCCATGACGTAGTTTTGGCAAAAATCCAGCTGCCAGACAAACTTGGATCACACAGAGGAGTCAGCTCATTTTTTTCACTCTACTATTTACTTGGTTTAGGCTTTACAACTCTTTCCAGATTAATGGGGGGCATTATTTGTTTCTTTACGAGCATTGCTGATATCTTTCCTCCTTGGCATTGTGCACTGCTTCTGCACTTTTGGCATTTTGTAAAATAAATAATGGTTCACTGTAACATGTCATGGATTATTGTCATCTGAGACTGTAATTAAATAATTTTCAAAACGGGTAGGAATCCAATTTAAAGTGCAATGTAAATACCACTGAAGTCAAGTTTCTGTCTTTGTATGTAGTTCATGCATTTATTTTTGTTTAATGTGTTCATTTCATTTTTGTCATGTCCTTGGTCACAACAGGCCGTCCCCAGTCTGGATTCAGATGCTGTTCTTCATGGACCCAGTCCTATTACAGGATGTTGACTGACCATTTCAATTATAGTCTATTTTTCAATTAGTTCAGTTTCACATATTCAGCTCCAAACCATAACAATATTCAATTCAATTCAATTCAATTCAATTTTATTTATATAGCGCCAAATCACAAAAAAAGTCGCCTCAAGGCGCTTCATAGATACAGAGAAAAACCCAACAATCATATGACCCCCTATGAGCAGCACTTTGGCGACAGTGGGAAGGAAAAACTCCCTTTTAACAGGAAGAAACCTCCAGCAGGACCAGGCTCACGGAGGGGCGGGGCCATCTGCTGTGATCGGTTGGAGTGAGAGAAGGAAGACAGGATAAAGACATGCTGTGGGAGAGAGGCAAAGGTTAATAACAGATATGATTCAATGCAGAGAGGTCTATTAACACATAGTGAGTGAGAAAGGTGACTGGAAAGGAAAAACTCAATGCATCATGGGAATCCCCAATTCCCAATAGGAAGCAGTAAAACAACCTCAAGGGGTTATTATGGCAAGCTTATTTTAATACGGCATTCTAACAGCATACGCTAGAATGCTGTTCATAGACTTCAGTTCAGCATTCAACACGATCATTCCCCACAAACTGGATCTGCTGGGGATCTGCACCTCGCTGTGTAACTGGCTGCTGGATTTCCTGACAGCAGACAGTATGGTCGGCAGCAGCACCTCCAGCACAGGAACACTGAATACAGGGGCCCCCAAGGATGTGTCTCTTCACTCTGCTGACCCACGACTGCACACCATCACACAGCTCCAACCTATTCATCAAATTTGCAAACGACACAGCTGCGGTAGGTCACATCAGCAACAACGATGAGACCTACTACAGGAGTGAAGTTAAACATCTGGCCAAGGGGTGCAGCAATAATAACATGTCCCCGAATGTGGAGAAGACTAAGGAAATCATCATAGACTTCAGGAGAACTCACACCCTGCACACCCCATTAACCATCAATGGTGCTGCTGTGGTAAGCGGGACCAAGTTCCTGGGTGTGTGCATCTCAGAAGATCTCTCCTGGTCAAAAAACACAGCATCACTGGTCAGTAAAGCCCAACAACGACTCTACTTTGGCCGCAAGCTGAGGAGAGCAAGAGCCTCAAGACCCATTATGAGCACCTTCCACAGAAGCACCGTGGAGAGTATCCTCACTAGCTGCATCACTGTGTGGTATGGCTCCTGCACCAAGTCCTGCCGGAAAAAGTTACAACGAGTAGTGAGAACAGTGGATAGGATCGTGGGTACCTCTCTTCCCTCCAGGACATCTACTCCACCCGCCTCACCTGAAAAGCTCTCTGCGTTACAGGTGACTCCAGTCATCCGTCCAACAGCTTTTTCAGTTTGCTGCCATCAGGAAGGAGACTGAAAAGCCTCCGGGCTAGAAAGAGCAGACTGAGAGCGTCACCGCCTCTCTGTAGTTCGCTCGCTCTCTCTCTCTCTCTCTCACCAGGGTGGAACTCATTATGGGTTCACGCTCTTGGCCCACGCCCTCGGAGGAGGAAACACCTATAGCCTCATCAGTGTGGATGGCATTTAAGCCAGGAAGCAACGGCTGTTCTTCGCTGGATCGTTGTGAGAATCGCGTCAGTGAAAGTCAAGCGTCTAGCAAGTGTTTTTCCATGTAGTTGTGTGTTTGGAATCTAACGAGCATTTCTTTGTGTGCAGACCCTCTGGACTGTTTTCCCTGGTGTTCCCTGAGTGACGAGTGTTCGAGTGGATTCGTGTTTGGATTGTTTGGAGAGAGACGAGAGTATTCACATGGATTTCCCCCGGAGCCCTGCCCCTCTCACCTTTTGTATATAGCACTGCCCCGGACCGTTTGTGTTTACACTCATTGGACATTGTTCATTAATAAATTCTCTTGTGTGCATCAATCCCCACATACAAAACTCTGAACCACCACCATTGCCTTTTCACTGACTGCCCCACCCCCACTTGGACACAAACTCTTACACGCAATCACTTTGACTGTGTTGCACACTGCTGTTTATATGAGATTGTATTGTACTGTACATAAGACTTCTATTTTATTTATTTTTTAAAATCTTTTTATCTTTATATTGTTTTAGTGTACACCGAGGGCCATGGGAGGATTGCAGTTTCAAATTCCTGTGTATGACCTGTACATACGTAGTACAACTCCGGTTGTAAGATTATTAAACTCGCAATTAAACTGTACTTTTGCAGCCCTCTCCTGAGATTGCTCTGGAAAGTCTGTGTAGAAAGTCTGGTGTTTGTCATTGTGGTGCCTGTGTAAGTACCGCAACACACTCACTGCAAATTAAACACATAGGTTTGGCATTTGGATTTGGCGGTAAAATGAATAAGTATTTGTCAGTCCAGGCAGGGTTAAACCGACGGTTTTCTTTGTCAAATTTACGCGTTTGGACTGAGAAAAACATGCTGTTGTCACATCATATATTACGATGATTGTTTAATATGTTTACATCACGGTGCATTGTTGGTTAAATATTGCTAGGCTACTAGGAGTGTTGCATTCACAGTCTACACTACGCTGTAGGAGTTTTAAATTTTTACATTTTTTAAAATTAATTAATTTTTTGCGTTTTCTCTGTGTTTCTGCCAGGACCACAGGCAGGGCCACTCGCAGGTTGCTTCTGGGCCACATGTGGCCCGCGGGCCGCCATTTGAATAGGCTTCGTGTAGGGAGTAACTACGTTATTATTGTGGTAACGAGCACGGTAACTAGTTATTATGCCAAAATCAGGAACGCGTTAATTGTTACTGGGATTTAGATAGGGTCGTTATTCGTTACTTCATGTGGTGGCTACAGGGCTCGCAAAATCGCTAGCCCGACGTCCTGGAGCTAGCGATATCTCCGGTCGGGCGACCAAAATCTATCTCAGCCCCGCCCCTCGGGGTATATGATATCCCGACTCGTGCTAACGATTTTGAGAGCCCTGGGCTATTGCGGAGCTTCCACAGATTCAGTAACATTAGCAAGTGGTGGAGGCCAGCAGGTGGATGAGGGAAAGGGAAGACAGGAGGGGGAGAGACCCGAGGCGGCCGCCGGTGTCAGGTGAACTGAACTTCAAGAAGTTATGACTGCAGTCTATCTGGGTCAGATATAAACCAAGTTTAGGTGGAGTTTATTTTCAATTCAATTCAATTCAATTTTATTTATATAGCGCCAAATCACAACAAAAGTCGCCTCAAGGCGCTTTTTTCGTTATGCTGACGTTTTCGTACTGGGTACTAGCTAGCATGACGGAGTTTCTATACAGCTGGGTGGGTGCTATGATGTTACTGATGTTGAACTTTATTTTGTTCATAAGGTTAATTATTAGAGTTGCCAACCGTCCCGTAAAAACGGAATCGTCTCGTATTCAGAGAAAATATTACGCGTTTCGTATTGAGGTGAAAAGGAACAGTTTGTCCCGGACTTCAGCTACAATGAAAAAGACACAAAGCTGGAGTTATTTTGTCTTTACGCTGTCAGCTGCCTCTTCTTCTCTCATTCTCTCCCCTCCCTCTCCTGTTGCTACTTTAATCATGAAACTGGTCAATGATCAGCTGATCGGCTTTTCTGTCGCAAGTCCAGTTGTTCTGGGAACCCATCCTACCCGTTGTTTCTGTGCATGCGCACAACACGAAATTAAGTGCCAAACCATCCTACCTTTGTGTGTGTGACCTATAAGTAGTGTTGGGAAGGTTACTTTTAAAATGTATTCCATTACAGAATACAGAATACATGCCCCAAAATGTATTCTGTAACGTATTCCGTTACGTTACTCAATGAGAGTAACGTATTCTGAATACTTTGGATTACTTAATATATTATCATGCTGTTTACAACTACATGAATGTACTATTGCTGTGATTTATTACTGTTACTGAAGGTCCGCCGCTCTGAACCGTAGTAAAGAGACCTCTAACTAATACGGTGGGTTCCGTGTCAGGCTCGTAGCCGAAAAATAGCTTTACTTTGTTGTCTGGGTCAACTTTGCTTGTGAGAGACAGAGAGAGGCGTTGAAAGGCTGCTCCAACGGAGCTTATTGTTTTTGGAGGAAAACAAGAACACGGTGTACTGTCGAGTCTTAATAGCTTACTTACAACTGGGCTCGTCAGGCTCTCTTCTTGGCTGCAGTGTTATTATTATATTTACATGCTTCCAGCTCCCGTTTTTGCTCAATGATAACTCATACTTTTCGACTCTCCTTTTTCTCCCTCCTCGTGCTCACAGACACATAACGAGTATGACAGTCTACATTCTTTAGAGCTATACCTGTAGCATTCTGCCAATTAGCTTAGCAACAACAACAACAACAACAAAAAGGCCTCTCTCACCCAGGAAACACGCAGAGCGAGAGCGTCACCCTGTAACCATGGCAACCGCAACACTGCCGCCTGGAACTAAAGGACGTAGCTGTCAAACAAAACCCAAACAGTCCTGACCCGCCACAATATGAAACAGGGAAGTACCGCCGTGTAATCCATTTATTTCAACAAAGTAACTGTATTCTAAATACCACCTTTTTAAACGGTAACTGTAACGGAATACAGTTACTCATATTTTGTATTTGAAATACGTAACGGCGGTACATGTATTCCGTTACTCCCCAACACTGCCTACAAGTAAACTAACAGCTAAAATTTAGTGGCAAATCGTCCTACCTTTGTTAATAAGAGCTAGAAACTTACTTTGAAACTTTACTTTGAAAGTAACGAGTAACTCGAAGTAACTGAGTGTCTGAGTCAGAACCAGACACGGAGAAGCTGCATTCAGCTTCTATGCTCCATATATCTGGAACAAACTCCCAGAAAGCCTCAGATCAGCTGAAACACTCAGTTTATTTAAATCCAGGTTGAAGACTCACCTGTTCTCAGCTGCATTTAAATAAAGCACCAAATCTGCACTTAAGCTTAAATTTCAAAACTTACATTTTAACTACTGATTTTATCTACTGTTCTGATTTTATCTGTTTTGATTTTTGATTTTATATACTGTTTTGTTTGTTAGTTAGTTAGTTAGTTTGCTTGTTTTAAATCAGTTTTAAATCATGCTTTTTATTTGTTTTTGTTTCTAATGTCTCTGTAAAGCACTTTGAATCACCTTGTTGTTGAATTGTGCTATACAAATAAACTTGCCTTGCCTTACTTTTGATAATAATAATGGATTGCATTTATATAGTGCTTTTCGGGGCCCTCAAAGTGCTGTACAATTCCACTATTCATTCACTCTCACATTCACACACTGGTGGAGGCAAGCTGGGGCAGACTGACAGAAGCGAAGCTGATATATCGCACCATCGGCCCCTCTGGCCAACACCAGTAGGCGGTAGGTGAAGGGTCTTGCCCAAGGACACAACGACCAAGACTGTCCGAGCCAGGGCTCGAACCGGCAACCTTCCAGTTACAAGACGAACTGCCAACTCTTTGGCCACAAACGCCCCAGTAACTAGAAGTAACTAGTAATGTAACTAAGTTCCTAATTTATAGTAACTTACCCAACACTGCCTATCAAGACCTAATATTTGCATAGTATGAATTTTCAGTGTGATTAATAAGCACAGACATAGAGAAACATAACAAAAGAAACAAAAACTAATTTGCTAAGCAGCTTAATGGTGAAAATGTTCAGTGCTCTATGTAGCTTACACTGACCTTAATTCATTATGGTGCCAGTGGTTTGGGAATGTTTATGAAAAACCATTAAAGGATCATTATATTAACCAATCATTAGATTATGTAGTTTCTTACAACTATTTCCATAATAAAAAAATGACACTATCAACATGTACCACACATTGTTTAACTACCTGACCAACCATTATTGCTGCCTTGGATAGATATGTCTGTAATACATCCACATCAGATTACATTAGATGCCTTATGGGTAGACAGTTGGGTGGGTGGGAGGCAGCCTCTGTCGGGTCCATGGGGTTCAGAGGACAGCAGGGTGAACAGATGGATGGTGAAGAATGTCAGACCTGCGGAGGGTCAGCTGGTCAAACGCCCTACTGTTCCTCTATGCCACCTCCCCACAATCCTGCTAAATCGCACCACAAAACATTAACTTCACATGCCACATTCATCCTTCCTTCACACTGTGCTACCTTGAAGGACACATCCTCCTAATGAGTGGCTCAGATGGTAGAGTGGGTCGCATGCACAACTTGAGTACATTTATCAGAAATGTGTATTTTTTGTAACTTTTATTTATTTATTTTTTACTCACCTAATACTATGTTTTTATGAGGCTGCCAAACATTCTTTGTTGGTCAAAATCTTCTTTTACAAGCTGTGAATTTAAGGATAATTCAGAATTAAAGTTTAAACGGCAAAGAGAGCATGTTGTAACACTCAAGAGTGCAGCGAGGCCCAACACACAGAAGGACACTGTTTTTAGTTGTTCAGACAGACTTTAATCTTTTCTGTTTTTTGGTTGTACACACACTGCTTCTGCTAATCTAAACAGTCCTGTTAAAACTTGGCTACTGCTTCCCTCTGTCAGCTGCAGCTCTGCTGCTCTCCACCCACGCCTGACCCAGTGTAACCCTACTTACATTTTATTAACAAGAATAACAAAAATCTTACTTGGCCAATATCAGAGGATCTAAGATCGGCAGGAACCCAAGGTATAAACATCAGTAATGAAGAACCACACCAGAGTAACAGTGCACAAAATAGTATATTTGACAATATATTAATTGTTTGTCCTACCACACTCCAGTGAAGAGGGAAAGTTTGAAGTCTTGCAGGTATCTGTTTCAACATGCAATGGAAACGAAGCTCTGGCTTCAATAAAGCCTCAACAATCTTACCGACTCTTGGGTTGGCTCACCATCCAGTTAACTGGAACTGTGGAATCGCTCCTCTTGCTTCGGACCAGGAGCGATTCTAGGATCAGAGCTTTGGGGGTGCTGAGCACCCAGAGAGCTGCCCAGCAAGCCAAGATACACTTTACTCGTCACAATGAGACCTGTCTCTTTCGGTCCATGCATCCTCCCTGTCCTCATCGTCTGTTGTCTTCGTCTCCGTTGTCAGTCATCATAATTTTACCATCTCTGTGCAAGTCTGCAAATTTCTTTATTAAATCATAAGATTCTTAAATTCATCAAGTCTCTCTGTGCCTGGGTCCTCGTCACAAAACATGACATCACTGTTTTGTACATTTTAACACAATTTAATCCCCACATTTGTGAAAGAAAAGCAAAACACTTTTTTGAAAAGTCTGTAACAAAACCATCAAATCTGATCAAGGTTATTTAAATGCTGCAAAAGAAAAATGGATTGGAATAGAAAAAATACATATCCTAACCTTAACCCTTAAGAACCCAGACCTATTTCTACTTTCATGAAAATTACGGGGGTTGTAAGTTATATCAAATGAATCATATATAACCAGTGTTGGGACTAACGCGTTATTAAGTAACGCGTTACAGTAACTACGTTATTATTGTGGTAACGAGCACGGTAACTAGTTATTATGCCAAAATCAGGAACGCGTTAGTCGTTACTGGGATTTAGATAGGGTCGTTACTCGTTACTTCGTGTGGCGGCTATCGCGGAGCTTCCACAGATTCAGTAACATTAGCAAGTGGTGGAGGCAGCAGGTGGATGAGGGAAAGGGGACGCAGAAGGAAAAGAGACCCGTGGCGGCCGCCGGTCCAAGTGTGAACTGAACTTCAGGTAAGAAGTTATGACCTGCAGTCTATCTGGGTCATGTTTCATCTTGTTCTCTCTATAAACTCCACAAGATGGTCGGTTGAACTTTCCCTCCTCCGAGGTAAACTTTTATTAAACTCTTAACAAGCAGTCACGAGTCTCTACTTCTCACCTTCCGGTGTTACACTCTCAAGACTCCGGGCGGAACACACGGGTAAATGCAATTCCCATTGCTACATCCCTTTTCTTTTACAAAGACAATGAACTATTCATACGTTGAGAACTCAGTTTGCAACTGGAACAAAACTTAGACATGACATTTCTTTGTTGGACACCATTTTCTTCAAAAATAAAAATTCTTTCTTCCACTTACTTTTTTAGCTTTCTTTCTGTTTTCCTTTAGTGTTACTTTTATTCATTTTTTCCGTTTTGTTTCTCTTTCTCTTTTCCTTTTTTTTTTTTTTTTTTTTTTTTTTTTGAAACAAGTAAACAGATTACAAAGCCATAACTCAAAATATTATCACAGATGTTTTGGTCTGTTCTCTAACCAGTAAACAAATCACAACATATAACTCACATATTACACCTTAATTGCATACATAGTCCTTCAGATATCCAGGTTGTTGTACTACCCGTCCTGACCTGGTAGTGCTGTTTTGTGTGTTCTCTTTGCTCTGTGTCGGCACAGTAATGTTCTGCCCCTCAGGCTGGAGATGTGCTGACATGTCTTTTTTGACCTCCACAGCTCGCCTCAGATGGCGACGATTCCTTCTGAGGACTCTGCCGTTGTCCAACTCCACATCATATGATCTGTTTCCCAGAGTGTTACACACTCTAGCCTTGGTCCATAAGTTGTGTGGTTCAAAAGGTTGGACTCGCACCAAGTCCCCTGGGTTTAATGTGTCCATGTCCTTCGCCGTTCTGTTGTAGTACTTTGTTTGTCTCTCTCTGTTTTTCATCAGTGTTAACTTGTTGTCAGTCACTTTGGGTTGCAACAGTCTGTCTCCTATTGGGAGGAGTGCCCTCGTTCTCCTGCTTAACAGTCTCTGTGCAGGGCTGGTAGTCAAACCTTGTGTTGGGGTGTTTCTGTGGTCCAATAAGGCCAAATATGGATCCTGTCCAGCCAATTTAGCCTTTTTCATGAGTCGCTTGGCAGTTTTAACGGCAGACTCAGCTTTGCCGTTGCTCTGCGGATAGCCAGGTGATGAGGTATGGTGTCGAAATTCCCATTTCCGGCTGAAGTTGGCAAACTCTGTCGAACTGTACTGGGGCCCGTTGTCAGAAAAAACAATATTTGGGATTCCCTGACGTGCGAAATGAGCCTTTAGTTTCCTAATCACAGTAATCGACTTGGTATCAGGTAGATAATCTATCTCCCAAAAGTTGGAGTAATAATCAACGGTTATTAGGTAGTCCCTACCCTCAAAGTTGAATAAATCTGTCCCAACTTTGGTCCATGGTCTCGTGGTCGGCTCGTGTGGTTTTAGTGTCTCTTTCTGTTGTTTTGCATCCACAGACCGACATATGTCACATGTAGCGATGTACTTTTTGATGTGGTCGTTCATACCGTGCCAGTAGACGCAGTCTCTAGCTCTCCTGAGGCACCCTTCTGTGCCGATGTGTGTTGAGTGAATTCGCTGGGTTATATCTGCCTGGAGTGCTTCTGGAATCACCACTCTCTCTCCCTTGAAGACCAATCCCTCCTGTGTGCTCAGTTCATCCTGCAATGATTGGAACTGGGTTATTTCAACAGGTACATCTTTCTTACAGGCTGGCCACCCCTTTTGTATCGTTTTTATCAGTGTTTGTAGTGTGTGGTCGGTTCTTGTCCCTGCTCGTATTCTGTCCATGCTTTCTGTTGAAACAGGTACATAGTCCACCATGTTGACACATTCTGTCTCCAACTCCGTCTGGCTTTTGATGCTGTCCTGCAGATAGGCCCTACTCAGCGTATCAGCGAGTAGCATGTCGCGGCCTGGAACATATGTTATGGTTATATCATATTTTTGCAGCCTTAATAACATCCTTTGTAGTCTCTTAGGTGCATGTAACAGTGGCTTTTTAATAATGTTCTCGAGTGGCTTGTGGTCTGATTGCACTCTCACAAGACGACCATATGTATATTGGTGGAATTTTTCCATCCCAAACACAATAGCTAAACATTCCTTTTCAATTTGTGCATAACCTCTTTCAGTGAGCGTCAGTGCACGACTTGCAAATGCCACTGGTTTTCCATGTTGAGTCAGAGCTGCTCCCAGTCCTGTCTCGCTGGCATCACACTGCAGCGTCAGCTCTTCTTCAGGACTGTAATATTTCAAAACTGGGACTTGTGTTAGTTTTTCTTTCAGTCTTTTAAATGCATCTTCCTGCACGTCTGTCCACTCCCATAGGCTGTCTCTGTGCGTCAGTTGTCTGAGAGGCTCACAGTCGTCTGACAGATGCTTGTAGAACTTTGATAAATAGTTGACCATTCCAACTAGTCTCTGCACCCCTTTTATGTCAGTTGGTGCTGGCATCTGTGTGATGGCCCGTACCTTCTCTGGGTCAGCTCTCAGCCCCTCTGCGGTGAGTAGATGTCCGATGTATGGTACTTCCTGTCTTCTAAGCTTGAGTTTTTCCACATTTAATTTGATGTTTCTCTCTCTGCAGCGTTCCAAGAAAAGTCTCAGGTTTCTGTCATGATCCATTTCTGCCAACTCCATTGTCTCTCCTTTTCCAGTGATCAGGATGTCATCAGCAATGATGTATGTGCCTGCCAGGTTCTCTAACGCTTGCATCAGTTTGCGCTGAAAGACCTCTGGCGCTGGGCTGATCCCCATCGGCATTCTCAGCCAACGAAAGCGACCAAATGGTGTTGCGAATGTTGTGAGATGGCTTGACTCCTCTGTAAGCTTCACATGCCAAAAGCCATGTTTCACGTCACAAACTGTGAAAACTTTCGCTTTTGACACATCTGGCAAGATGTCATCTATTGTTGGTAACGGGAAGTGACTACGCTTCAAAGCTTTGTTGAGCGGTCTCGGGTCAATACATATCCTGGGTTTGCCATTTGGCTTCTGCACTGTCACCATCCCACTGATCCAATCAGTACTACAATCCACTGGTGCTATTATTTGTCTGTCTGCAAGGCTCATCAGTTCCTCTTTCAGTGGCTTCATCATTGACACTGGGACTCTGCGTTTTGGCAGTTTGACGGGCTGCACTGTTGTGTCGATTTCCAGCTCATATTCACCTTGCAAACATCCATCTCCTGCAAACACATCCTGAAACTCAGTCTTTATCTCTTCCAACAACCATGTGTTTTTCTCTGATGGAGCTATTGTCACTGAGCTGTCCAAAGCACAGATGTTATCATATTTAACTTGTATTAGCTTCATCGCTTCACTAGCTGTTCTCCCAAGTAGAGGTGTTTTACAATCCTCCTCTACCACTTGGAACTCGACTCTGTACTTTTTGTTGTTTCTTGGGTTAGTCAGCTTGACCTTACACTTTCCTAATGGACACAGCCTTGACTTATTGTACATCACAAGAACCTTGTCTGTGTGCTCCATTTTGATGTTCGGGTTCAACAAGTTGATGGGAATAACGTTGCAAGTTGCACCACAGTCAACTTGAAACTTGACCAGGCTGTTGCCAATCATCATGCCTGCAAACAGCTGCTCTCGTTTTTTCATGTCCGATTCTTTGATCTGGTTCACTTCTACTGCAGTCTGTGTCATAGCTGTGACAGTCATTATGTCCTCACCGGAATCCGAGTCCTGCTCCGTCACTGTGTGGACCTTATTTCCGTTTTCACTCTGTCTGCTTTTACTCCTGCATGCTATAGCAAAATGATTTTCTTTGCCACATTTTTTGCATTTTCTTCCATATGCTGGGCATTTTGATTTGAGTCTTTCATGCGCTCTTCCACAAAATCTGCATGATATCTCTTTATCCAGTCTTTTTCTCTCTTTTTGTTTTATTGCATGCAGTTCTTCTACAGCCTGTCCCGCTATTGTTTTGTTGTATTCTCTTGAAATCTCCATTGCTCTACAAATATCTAGACATCTGTCTAATGTGAGGTTCTCTTCTCTGAGCAACCTTTCCCTCCAACTGGAGCTGTTCGTGCCACAGACAATCCTGTCTCTGATCAGTGAGTCTTTTAATTGTCCAAAGTTGCAGGTGCTCGCCAGCATTCTCAGGTCCGTAACATATTTATCAATATTTTCTCCAGGAGCCTGATTGCGTGCAAAAAATCTGTATCTCTCAACAGTCTCGTTAACTTTGGGATTACAGTGTTCATCGATTTTTCTCATCAGCTCACTTACTGTTACTCTTGACTCAGCTCCGATCAGCGTTCCACAGAGCTCCCTGCCCCGTTCCCCGATCAGATAGTAAAACAGCTTCACTCTCGCCTTTTCCTCAGCATCCGGCAGAGCTAGTTCTGTGTAGAGTGTAAACTCTTCTTTCCATGTTTTCCACGCTTTAGACAGGTTCACTGAATCCATACTCCACTGTGCGGGTGGCTTCAATCCATCCATTGTAGATGCCGCTGTGCTCTTCTCGTCAGCGTCTCACCTGCTGTCCTGAGCCGTTAGCACCTCCGAGGCTAACTAGCCTAGCTGGACGCGTCGATACCGTCCGTTCAATCTGTTGTCATCAAAGCGCGGTGTGGATCACTCTAGACCCCGCTGCCACCATGTTTCATCTTGTTCTCTCTATAAACTCCACAAGATGGTCGGTTGAACTTTCCCTCCTCCGAGGTAAACTTTTATTAAACTCTTAACAAGCAGTCACGAGTCTCTACTTCTCACCTTCCGGTGTTACACTCTCAAGACTCCGGGCGGAACACACGGGTAAATGCAATTCCCATTGCTACAGGTCAGATATAAACCAAGTTTAGGTGGAGTTTATTTTCGTTATTCTGACTTTTTCCATACTGCGTACTAGCTAGCATGACGGAGTTTCTATACAGCTGGGTGGGTGCTATGAAGTTAATGATGTTGAACTTTATTTTGTTCATAAGTTATTAGAGTTGCCAACCGTCCCGTCTGGTATTCAGAGAAAATATTACGCGTTTCTTATTGAGGTGAAAAGGAACAGTTTGTCCCGTATTTCAGCTACAATGAAAAAGGCACAAAGCTGGAGTTATTCTGTGTCTTTGCTGCACAGCTGCCTCTTCTTCTTTCATTCTCCCCCCTCCCTCTCCCGTTTCTACTTCAATCATGAAAACTCATCAATGATCAGCTGATCGGCTCTCTTGTTTGTTTATCGCCCACTTTGCGCCAGAAAGAGGAAACCAGCCGATGTCACGCTAAACAACAGCAGCACGTTTAAGCTTGATCAGCTGTTGTTAGCATTTATTTAATATTAATTTCTAGTATCAGTTGATGTTTGCTGGAGCCACAGCTGTATAGCTGCTGGTCATGGTGTCGGTTTGGTTATCTGGTGAGAGGGAAACATGAAGATGAAACCAGGAGATGTCCTTACTGAATCAGAGCTGAACAGGTGATGGAGAAACAGGTTTACCTTTTAGGTGACATGAATGAGTTGAAGGGAAGTTATGAACTGTTTCTGAGAGACAGATAACCCCAGGATCCTTTTTAGGTAGCTGACAGCTGGTAACTGTGCAGGTGTGGATCTAGCAAAGTTTTGCCAGGGGGGCCAGGTAGGGCATTAACAGGGAGAGGGGGGCACAAAGAAGTACTTTTCTTTCTTATTCTCATTTAAAATGTCTCGCTTTTAAAAAATAATTATCTGAATCTTACAACAAACGATTGATAGATTGATGCATATATACCATCAAACAGTGTACATCACTGTCACAACAGCGTTTGTTTTCATTCAAAGGCTTTATGATTTTTCCTATAATGGTGGGCCAGTCTCTAGTCAAAATGCCCGGGTCAATTTTTTGTCCCCGTCCAGCCCTGTATGCAGCTCATCTGCAGTCTGGTGTTACCTACATCTTCCTATTCAGAAGGCAGAATTTCAGAGTTCTGAGTACAATCAAAGCACCACGACTGCAGTTTTCGTGTTGGATGTAAAAGGCGCACATGACGCTGTGACCTAGGCTAGAATCATGGCAGCAGTCAATGACGGTCCAGGCGTGGGATTTCTCTCGTGGAAATATGCACATTATCTTTTCCTTTCTATTGGTAGGTGGCACAGTGCACTTGTGGCAAGTAAGCAAGCTAGAAGACTGGCAAAGTTATGGAAGCAACACATTAACAAGAGAATTCTGAGTAAAACCAAAGTTACTTTCCCTAGTAACTAGTTACTTTGAAAGTAACGAGTAACTTGAAGTAACTGAGTTACTTTTGATAGAAGTAACTAGTAATGTAACTAAGTTACTATTTTAAAGTAACTTACCCAACACTGTATATAACACATTTCTGAAGTTTTTTTTGTAATAGCTCCACCCACTGCCCCAGATCTGAAATGTCACATATGCGTCACATTGGGCATACAAGGTACATTTGTTCCATATTTAGAAAGTAATTCTGTAAACACTTTCTTGCTTTTAAAAACAGAATTTCCTTTTTATTTTTAACTTCTTAACATGGATACTGATGGTAACACTTCTTGGTTTACTTTAACAAGCATTTTGGAAAAAAAATCAAATAAATCAGCCCAATGTTGGAGGTACAATTGAAAATGTCACTGAAAAAACATTAACATTAGAGAGGTGTAATGAACTAAAAACATGAGCATATAAAACATTGTGCCAAAATAGAAAAGAATGTTACATAAAGTCAATAACTTGCTCAAATGGCTTTTTTCATTGCAGTTGTTAGAAGTTTACCTTTGGTAATGGTAACTTTTGAAGCAATTTCTTTCCTCTGTGAAACAAAGACGTACATCACATTTTTCACAGAGGGTGGTAGTTGCATTCACCTTGCAATTTTTGCACCGACCTCGCTTTTCACATTTTACAGGCCAATGTGCAACCTCATCAGTCCGGACATCTTCTGGAACTCCAACACGAACTCTCTTGGGTGGTGGAGGTGGTGATGAGATGTTCTGTGATGGGCGCCCCCTGTGTGATTTCAAAAGGATCAGGCTTGTGGCAACTTCTGCCTGGAAGCTTCTTTGTTTCAGTGGATTTTGGACACCAAGTAGCTTGCAGTCACGACGGTAAATCAACCATGCGTTGACAACACCGAGCATTATGGTTTGCCAGAACAGGTAGAGATACCACCTCCGTGACTTCATGTGGTACTTGTACCTTGCAATGCAGGCGTCAAGCAGGTCAATACCCCCCATGAATGTGTTGTACTCCTTCACAATGTGTGGCCTTTTGACCTCAACAAATGCCTTGCCCGATTTGCTCCAGCGACGGACTGTATCTTGAGGCTCAGTTGCACAATAGGATGAGATGAGGGTAACAGATTTGTTGTCATACCACTTCACAATAACCATGCTCTCCTCCTTATTCACCCTGGCATCAACAGATCCTCTGCCTCTCTGGGCAAGACTTTTTTCGTCTTCAAGCTGACAACCTGCTAAGCGATTTCCACAAAGTGTTCCTACAAAGTAGATCTGTCGCTGAAGAAGTGTGAGCACAAGTGGGGCTGAGGAGAAGAAGTTATCAGCAAAAACTTTGTAGTTTTGCTCAGCGGGCAGAGTTTCACACAACTTCACCACAACATCTCTCCTCCAATCCCAAGTAAAGTCTTCTTCCCAGTACCACCTTGATAAACAACAAAATCATGGAGCATACCAGAGGATGAGCACCGGGCCCAGATTTTCAATCCCCAGGGGTGGGGCTTTCCCTTCACATACTGCCTTATTGGGCTGTGTGTCCCCTTGAAGGGTACCATTTGCTCATCAACAGAGTTGTACTCCTCTGGGACGATATCCAGGCATTGTTTGCGAAACATTTCAAGCCATGGACGGATCTTCCAGCACTTGTCTTCTGCATCTCTGTGTAATAAATCTGTATTGTCAGTGAAATGTAGAGATCCCAACAGGGTTTGAAATCGGTTGCGGGACATGTTATCTGCTACCATAGGACACCTGGTGTCATTTTCCCAGTATGCTCGATTTCCAGGCATTTGGCATAGACCCATCCTCAGATAGAGACCAATGAGTATTTCTAGTTCTTTAACAGTGGTATTTACATTTCTCAGATGGTTGGATTTTTGTACACTGTATAAATTTGTTTGTTCCATTAACAACAGCAGCATATCATCTGTGATGAAGTTTTTGAAGTACTCCAGTGGAGTGTGGATCTCATCTGGAGGTTTGGCACAGGGTCCCTTGAATGTGGTCTCAGGGGTTTTGAACATTTTCTTTCTCCAGGAGAATTTTTGTCCTTTGATAGCTGCCTTGGGCTGCCCAGTGTCCATATGGCTTGAATGTGGCTCTGTCTCTAAATCACTTGAATCACAACTGTCTGAATCACTGGATTCACTTGATTCATCACTCTCCACGTCTTTGTGGGGGATGTAATTAGGGTCTTCAGAATCTTCATCTGAGCTACTTTCACATCCCTCATACTCACTGTCCTCTGCAGTGATAAACTCCAGCGCATCTTGAACACTATATTTTTTTCTTTTTATCCATTCTACAAAAGAGTGAAAATGATAAAAAAAAAAAAGGGGGGTAACTGAAAAGTGCCTCGACAAAGCTAAAGTAAAGTTCCATCACAAATTTAGGTAATTTAATAAATTAGTTATGCTTGAATTTAGAATTGAGAATTAACAACAAAGAATACATTTACTTAAAATAACTGAATGAGCTAAACTGACTAAGCAAATGATCAGTTTTTGTCTTTTTGTGACAAATATGTCACATCATTTTTTTTAAGAAAATTTGGAGTTTAATGCCCGATGTGACATATTTGTCACAGCGATATTTAACAAACTGATTCTAGATCAAATTGTTTCAGAAATATTACCAAACTAGGTTACAAGTGACCTATAACATCTTATCTAAAGTTTAGAATTGCTAAATGAGTAAAAGCTTACCTTTGCAAAAAGAAAAGAAAGTTTTTAAAATTAGCGTAGTGGTCTCATTAGCTAACCAGGTGGACCAAGACTTTGAAAATGGTGTCTTGAACACCCAGAATGCCTCACTTGTCACATGACTGAACTAGTTTGTGCAGTAGACGCCACTTAGGGACTTTTAACTAATAAAGTCAAAGTTAAACCATTATAAATAGTTTTTCTCTAAGTGTAAAGGGGCGGTGACACCAGTGTCACTGTGGGTCCTTTACTGGAGGAGAATAATAAATGATGCTCATACTGAGTAAGAAGTAAACTGAGTGCATTTTTTGGACAGAGATTCACTTTTAATGTGTATGTATAATATAATACAGATACATAAAAAACACTCACGAAACAGAATAAATTATTACAAATAAATTATTACAAAATATTAATAAAAACTATAAAAATGGAGGCAACTTTGCCTGTGGTAGAATGTATACAATGTATGAAAAAATCTTTACTGCAGACACTAATTTTACTAATGTAATAATAATAATTTTGTGTTGTAAGATTTATGAGTTTCATACATTCATAGTGGTCCTTGGGAGAGCTTGACATTTTTATCAGGTGGTACACACTGTAAAAAGTTTAAGAAACACTGATAAGTTAAGTGTATGTGTGATTAAGATTAAGGAACTGACTTCCCAGCCCACTGTTCCTTCAGTTGGCTGGTTTCAGTCATTATGCAAATGTAACTGTTTATAAGATTGGAAACCTGCAGTCAGCTGAGACTGAAGAAGTCACTTGGATGAGTGACGAAATGTTTCTCCCACAAAACGCTACGTCCAGATGAACAGAATCAACTTTTGGAGAAGTGTATGTGTGCTTTTGAAAAACATTTAAAGCTGCTGTACAGAATCTTTGAAACAAGCTTAAAACATTTTTAGAATATAAACAGAGCATCTGCTTCTCTTTACAGCTCCTCACTCCACCAGGGCTGTTTGGCTCTTTCTGATAGTGTGCAAATGTGATGTACGTACTGCGGCAGTCATACAGACAACTGGATGGTCCAAAAGTTGGCCTACCTATTACTGGCTGAGGTTTTAGTAGAGTTGTGGCTGAACCACATAAAAATATATCATTAATTTTAATCTCCCCAATCCATTATAATGTTATGTTGGAATGTTGTTAAAGAGGGTCAAAAATGTTTCAACCCAGTTTGTTTTGCAGATTCTGTTTAGCAGCTTTAATATAGGGAGAAACTTCCAGATTGTGTGAGTAAAATCAGGTTTTTTCTCTTTGTCAGTTTAACAGTTTCTGTTGTGCCTGTCACTGTTCCCTGTCTGTTTTCTTACCTGGTTCTTCCTGACCTTGTACTTTCTCCTCACGTTCCCTCTTTCCTCTCTCCCTCTTTGGACTCACAATCATACACAAATAGATTGTATTCAATTAGATGAAAAATTACATTAATATGAAAAAAATACTGTTAAGATCACTAACAAAAAGTCCTCTCTCAGTGTACTTTCAACCAAAAGGCAAATAACCAAACCACATGAACATCTAATAAAAGATATAAATATTGAAACACTGATCCAACATTATTCTTGATTGATGGATCATTTGTTCTTATACTTTTACCTGAATGTGGCTCCTTTTTTTGAAAAAACTTCCTTATATCCATTATGAACCTGGCTGTCTCTCTGTACACACACACCGGGAGTTATAAGGCTAATGGGCATTCAGTCAGTTAGCTGAAGCACCCCCAACAATGGGCTAAAATCGCCCTGCTTCAGACCAAGTTCGTCTCTCGAGTCATCGTTTTACCAGATGAAAAAACCCTGACCTATAAACGGGTCACAGGAGCCATATAGTCACATACACCACTTATTCTGAACATTCAGAATGAACAATAAGTAACAGTGTAACTTTTATCTCAATTGTCACTATAGTTGTTCAAATGAATAACACCAATACTGTGCTTGACATTCTTCCATCTCGCATAGCTAAGGACTGTTTTGATGTAATTGGACCTAGTATCCTATTTCTTATTAACTTTTCCTCAGGCTGTGTTCCTTTGGCCTTTAAGCATGCTGTAGTCCACCCGATTCTTAAAAAAAGAAACGGACTGTTATGACCTTTGGGGTGGCTGTAGCTCAGGTGGCAGAGCGGATCAGCCACTAACCAGAAGGTCGGTGGTTCAATCCCAGGCTGCTCCAGTCTGCATGCCAAATATCCTTGGGCAAGATACTAACCCCATGTTGCTCTCCGATGCATCCATCGGAGTGTGAATGTGTATGAATGTTAGCTACTTAGCACTTAAGTTTAGAAGTGCTTGTGTGAGTGGGTGTGATTGGGTGAATGAATTAGCTGTATAAAGCGCTTTGAGTGCTCGGACAGAGTAGAAAAGCGCTATATAAGAACCAGTCCATTTACCATTTACCTTTCACACTACAGACCGAACTCTAAGCTTTCGTTCTTGTCCAAGATCCTGGAGAGACTAGTTCTCTCCCAGCTCCAGGCGTACTTGGACACGAACAATATGAGGACACAAACAATCAACTGAG
Organism: Neolamprologus multifasciatus; assembly: GCF_963576455.1. Taxonomy (NCBI): domain Eukaryota; kingdom Metazoa; phylum Chordata; class Actinopteri; order Cichliformes; family Cichlidae; genus Neolamprologus; species Neolamprologus multifasciatus. The sequence continues at coordinate 39,085,338 of NC_140452.1, read as the reverse complement.
GACGCCAACATCTACCTGCTCAATCATGTCTACACCCATCTGGACCAGCCGGCGAGCACTGTGAGGGTCATGTTTTTTGACTTTTCTAGTGCTTTCAACACCATCAGGCCGACCCTCCTGGGTGATAAGTTAACAGGTGCAGGTGGATGCTTCTCTGGTGTCCTGGATAGTTGATTACCTGACAGGAGGACCACAATATGTACGTCTCCCACAGTGTGTGTTTGACAAGGTAATCAGCAACACAGGGGCACCACAGGGGACTGTCCTCTCCCCCTTCCTCTTCACCCTCTACACCACAGACTTCAGCCACTGCACAGAGACCTCCATCTTCAGAAGTTTTCTGATGACTCTGCGGTGGTTGGATGCATCAGCAGGGATGATGAGACAGAGTACCGGGCTGTGGTCGACTCCTTTGTCACGTGGTGTGAGCAGAATCATCTGCAGCTCAACGTGGCAAAGACCAAGGAACTGATCGTGGACTTCAGGAAGACCAGGAAACACTTGACCCCTGTTTCAATCCAGGGGGTCAGTGTTGACATTGATGAGGACTATAAATACCTTGGAGTACACATTGACAATAAACTGGACTGGGCTACAAACACCACAGCACTTTACAGGAAGGGCCAGAGTCGTCTCTATTTTTTGAGGTGACTGAGGTCCTTCAACATCTGCCAGAAAATGTTCAGGATTTTCTACGAGTCTGTTGTGGCCAGTGCGATCCTCTATGCTGTTGCATGCTGGGGGAGCAGGCTGAGGGTAGCAGATGCCAACAGACTCAATAAACTGATCCATAAGGCCAGTAATGTTGTGGGGATGGAGCTGGACTCCCTCAAGTTGGTGTCGGAGAGGCGGATGTTGTCCAAGATAAAGACAATGTTGGATAACACCTCCCACCCACTCCATGACATGCTGGTCAGTCACAGGAGCTCGTTCAGTGAGAGACTGAGATTACCGAAAAGCACCACTGAACGACACAGGAAATCTTTCCTGCCTGTGGCCATCTCCCTGTACAACGCATCCACTTAACACACTGGTTACTGCTACAACTGCACATGTTTCTTTTCCAGCTATTTATTAATGAGTGACTTGATATGATAGTGACTGATATATATATATATATATATATATATATATATATATATATATATATATATATATATGTATATATTGTACTATTCTTAGTTAGCGTATTGTCTGTCTTGTTAATGTTGGCTTATAATGGAGCGCTGTAACAAAAAAATAATTTCCCCCAGGGATCAATAAAGTATTCTGATTCTGATATTGCTCAGAAATTTCGATCTGCCTTTAAGCCATTGCATAGCACTGAAACAGTGTTGGTTAGAGTTCTTAATGATATTCTTGTAATCACTGATACTGGACGCTCTATGGTCCTAGTTTTACTGGACCTCTCTTCGGCCTTTGATATGGTGGACCATAACATTTTATTATAAGACTTGAGCACACTGTGTGTATTAGAGGCACTGCCCTCGACTGGTTTACATCATATCTCGCTGATAGATCCTTATCAGTTAACTTAGGCACCTTCTCCTCTTCCTCCGCTCCGGTCTGTTGTGGTGTGCCTCAAGGATCAGTTTTAGGCCCTATTCTCTTCTCACTGTATTAGCTCCCTCTAGGCGCAATCTTTGAAAAACACAATATCGCCTTCCACTGTTACGCTGATGACATACAGATCTATTTTGAACTTACTGACCTTGCTGTGTCCCTACACTACTTTCAAGAATGCATGCGGGAGGTCAAAGAATGGTTCCTGAGTAATTCTCTTGTTTTAAATGATAAGAAGACTGAGATTGTGGTGTTCAACAGTAAAATCCCTCGTGCCCAACTCTGTGCTGTCCTGGGTTCCTTTGCTAGCTTTTCCTGTGACTATGTTTGTAACTTGGGTGTACTGCTGGATAGCTCGCTCAAACTCGATAAGCAAGTGTCTGCTGTAGTGAGATCTAGCTTCCACCAACTGCGCCTTATCTCTAAGGCTAGGCATTATGTTCCGCATGAGGACCTGGAGAAGCTTATTCACGCTTTTGTGACCTCCAGGTTGGATTATTGTAACTCCTTGTACTACGGTCTTCCCTCTTCTCTTCTTCTTAGACTGCAAACAGTCCAAAATGCAGCAGCCCGCCTCTTGACTGGTACCAGGAAATTTTGCCCTACTACTCCTGTTCTAGCTAACTTGCTTTGGCTGCCCATAAAGTACCGTATTCAGTTTAAAATATTACTCCTTACATTCAAAACTATTAATAAATTAGCGCCAAGTTATCTCTTTGAACTTCTCAAACCACAGACTCCTGCTAGAACACTTAGTTCTGCCACTCAACTACTTCTGACCCAACCCAGATCTCAGCTGAAGTCCCGGGGTGACCGTGCGTTTGTTCTGGCTGCCCCGGTACTCGACCTCCGCGCATCTGATTCCATTGCACTGTTCAAATCACAACTAAAAACCCACTTATTCAATCTTGCCTTTCCCTCTACTTAATATTTCTTTTGTGATTTTATATTATGCACTTTTATGCTCATTTAATTTCTTGTTTGCTCGTTACCTGTTGCTTTCCTATGTATCAGTGACAGCTACCTGCTTGTATACCTAGTACTTGCTTTGGTCCTATTTCTATTATCTTCCTTCTATTCTCTATCTTACTTGTTAAGCACCTTGGCATACCCTTGGTTTTTAAGTGTGCTTTATAAATAAAGTTTATTATTATTATTATTATTATTATTATTATTATTAATTCAACTAGCTCTGTCATACAACAAAATAAATCACTGCAGCATCATATCCTTCTATGTGAGCTATAATTCTATCAACTTGAAGAGTTGACAATGATAAAAAAACCAACTCCTAGATTTAACACTTGTGTGTGTGTGTGTGTGTGTGTGTGAGCTGCGTTCGGCAGCTCACACACACACACACACACACACACACACACACACACACACACACACACGTGCGCACACACATTCAGTCCTCACAAATATAGCTAGACAGGAACACACGCACACACACACACACACACACACACACACACACATTAATGCTGCTAACATGAGCTTTTTCCTCTGCATAGCTGTTAGCTTATTGGCTAATGAACTTTCCACCCAGCTACATCAAGTTACACAACAACAAATCATCTAATTTTCCACATCTTTATTTAAACCAAAAATAAATGACTACATCATAGACACCAAAAATTACTTTCCATCACTCTTTGTTTCTAGCCGGGCTACACCAGCGTGTTATTTTCTAAAATAGAAGAGGCATAATTAGAGGATGGCTGGTGGCTGTGCCAGCCTGAGGGAATAGCACTGTGGGCACCTGCTGCACATGCCCAGGTGTTGCTATAGATGATAACATCATCCAGGTAGGCAGTAGCATATGCAGCATGCAGTCTCAGCACCTGGTCCATGAGGTGCTGGAAAGTGTTGTGAAAAATGAACAGTGCCAGTCCCATTCAGCTGAGGAGCTTGTTAAACACAGGCATGAGACGAGCATCAAATACCTCATTCACCTTTCAATAATCTATACAGAACCGTATAGATCCATCCTTTTCTACTAAAAGAGCTACAGGTCAACATCATGCACTGTGCATCTTTTCTATCACTCCCATCTCCACAATTACAGCTAATGGTAATTGGGTCAATTCTATGGGTCAGCGTGAGATGGTCTCAATGGACTATGCTGCTGAATTTGGCATCTCCGGCTTCACCTCATCTGTATTTTCTCCAAGCTCCCCAGAGAAATAGATTCTGTCTCTCTCAATGATTTGAGAAGGTAGAATGGTATACAGTATTTATATGGCTCCACCCCTGAGTGAATGCACTGCTTCATGGTAAATGTCCTCCACTTGCCAAGTGACCACAAAAGGTCAAGTAACTTTGAACTGGATAAAGAGAGCAATACAAGTGCTTTATCGCCTGGTGTAAACTGCATTAGTGTCGCCCCTCTGTTGTGTGTGTGTAGCTTTGGTCTCAGGTCCAGGATGTATTGAATTTTATTTTTACTTGGTCATGATCCTTCCTTCCAGTTTTCCTTAGAGCAGGTCCAACACCCCATGCAGTTTCCTGCCAAACAACAGTTATCCAGTCGACGCCTCAGGCACCTCCACAAACCAGATGGTCTAACCAGCAATTCCATACGTACAGTGGCTTGCAAAGGTATTCGGCCCCCTTGAACTTTTCCACATGTTGTCACATTACAGCCACAAACATGAATCACTTTTATTGGAATTCAACATGAAAGACCAACACAAAGTGAACGAAAATCATACATGATTCCAAACATTTTTTACAAATAAATAACTGAGAAGTGGGGTGTGCGTAATTATTCAGCCCCCTGAGCAGGGTTTTAATAGTTTTGCAGTTTTCATTAGTTTTTATTTTTATTTAGCTTTGACTTCAGATTTTCAATTTTATATCAGTTTTAATTAGTTTTTACCAATTGTTTGCTAGTTTAGTTTAGTTTTTATTTTTTTGAAAATCCTTAGTTTCAGTTTAGTTTTGATTAGTTTCAGTTATAGTTTTAGTTGTGTTTGCAATAATTAAGTGTAACAAAATCCCAGTTTCATCATATCAGTCATTCTCTTCTGCTTATCCTTGGGTATGTTGCTATTCCAGCTACCATACTGCACCCTGGACAGGTCGCCTGTCTGTCGCAGGGCTAACACGCAGAGACACACAACTCACATTCCCACCTATGGGTTCTTTAAATAAATAAATAAAGGCAGATGAACAACCATTGATACCAGGCAACTATAAAATGTATATCTTGGCCCCAATGAGACTATTAACTCTCGCAGCACCGGGTGTTCGTAATTTTGGTTCAAGTGAATTGATAAACTTTTTGAAGGTAATTGACTCACACAGTTGTGTAGATATCCCAGTCCTGTTGTCTCGGGATGCATCACGCTGCCTTGCCTGGGGTTAGCTTCTGTTTTCTGGGGATGAGGGTTGAGTGTGCTCCCTTACCTTCTCAAGGTAAGCTAGGTTAGCCTTCTTGTGTGAGCTTTTCAAGTGCACTTTAAGGTTTGTGGGATTTTTTTCCCCTTTAGAAATGTCCCTCATAATTTGTCTGTTTCCACTACAAGACACTTGCTTTCTCCAAAACACAGTCATATTCAAAGTAATCCCAAATTGGACTCTGGCTCCCGACTTTTCCTGACATGATTCTGCGCGTGGACGGAGCAGCAACACAGACGACTCGACTAACGTACTGCCACCTGCTGGCATAATGAGACACAGCAAGAAAAAAATATGGAAACTAAACTTTTTTTTCACCCTTGACTCTTGTATGACACGCACACATCAACGAAAACTAAACACATTTTTGCTATAAATTCAGTTAATTTTAGTTTGTTTTGTGAACACTCATTCCAGTTTTAGTTAGTTTTCCTTTTTTTGTTTTTGTTTTTATTTTTATTTCCGTTAACGAAAATGTTTTTTCACTTCTAGTTTTCGTTATTTTGTTAGTTTTCGTTAACGATAATAACCTTGGTTGTCACATTACAGCCACAAACATGAATCAATTTTATTGGAATTCAACGTGAAAGACCAACACAAGGTGGTGTACACGTGAGAAGTGGAACGAAAATCATACATCATTCCAAACATTTTTTACAAATAAATAACTGCAAAGTGGGGTGTACGTAATTATTCAGCCCCCTGAGTCAATACTTTGTATAACCACCTTTTGCTGCAATTACAGCTGCCAGTCTTTTAGGGTCTGTCTCTACCAGCTTTGCACATCTAGAGACTAAAATCTTTGCACATTATTCTTTGCAAAATAGCTCCGTCAGATTAGATGGACAGCGTTTGTGAACAGCAGTTGTCAGATCTTGTCAGAAATAGCCCAGTAATTCGTACAGCTCCTTTTAATCTGTGTTCTGTTCAACCAGTATCTCTTCTGGGACACTGACCTGAGAGATTACCTGACACGATGCCTGCCTCACACTCGTTGCAGAAATGCTGCACAGTGGATATTGTGTTGTATTATCTATTAATAATAGAACAAACTGATATCCCTGTGATTTCAGTGAAATGGCCTGATAAAGTCCATGCCACTGTGCTCAAACGGTACCTACATTAATGGCAATGGATGCAACGCCGCTTTGGCTGATTTACTAGTTGGCATTCAAGATGCACACCACTGGAATTATATACCACAGATGCCCAGCCGCAGGTATGAGTGTGTAAGTATAAAATCAGGCCTTGATTAGATCGAAAAATTTTGTATTGCATGTGACCAGCCATAGGGTTAAAATGAGTCAGGGGACTCAAGGCCAACAGTTTGTAGGCACCAGCAACTGGATGTGTTCCTTTCCAGTGCAAGTGACTCACTCTATACAGTCTGTATCACTGCTACATCAGTTTGCTCCATTTTAACATCAAGTTTTATTAACTGATCAAAGGCTGACCTGAATGTCATCACGAGACTGCTCTAGTGGAAAATCTCCCTCTGGACAGAAAAAAAATAAACCTGGAGCAGACAGCCAGGGAGGAATGAGGGACCATGACGGTCATGGTGAGTGAAAAGATGTGAGTGGATGCAAAATGCATAACAGGAAGTTTCCAAGCATTCTGAGCTTATATATAGCAGCATAACTAAAGAACAGTTCAGAGTCGCCTGCTCCAACCCTTTGAACCTTAACAGTACAGATGGTGTCTATCTGCTGAATCCATTGAGCAGTGTTTCCACAGGAGAGGATGCCGATACATAGCTGAAGGCTCTGGTTCCTATGCTGCTTTTGAAGAGTCTAGGAACACAAAATAAGCGTGCAGTGTGAAAGCAAAGTGCTCTGGATAATGTCATACTATGAGGACTTAAAGAAAAGATGGGCGAAATACATATAAATAATATCACTCGGTCTTCCTACTTTTATCTCCGTAATATTAACCGTCTTCGTCCCTCACACCACACAGTACCACCATACTTGTCAATGCTCTTGTCACATCTCGTCTGGATTACTGTAATTCTCTTCTCTATGGTCTACCTCATAAATCGCAGTTGGTTCAAAATACAGCTGCTCGTATTATTTCCAGAACTAGATCCACTGAACATATAACACCTGTTCTTAAACAGCTCCATTGGCTCCCAATTCACCTCCGTGTCAATTTCAAGATCCTGCTTCTCACTTTCAAAGCGCTTCATAACTTTGCTCCTCCATATCTATCCGATCTTCTCCATACATACTCACCCCTTCGTACACTAAGCTCTTCTTCAGCTTTCCTTCTGTCAGTTCCACCTGCTCGCCAGACTACCATGGGACTCAGAGCCTTTAGTTGTTCTTCCCCGAGACTTTGGATGCACTTCCACTTGCTCTACGGACCACACACTGTCTCACCACTTTTAAATCACTACTCAAAACCCATCTGTTTAGAATTGCAGACACCTGATCTGTCTTAGGCCATTTTTACCTTGCTCAGTTTTTATATTTGCTTTTATACTTTTATGACTGTTTATGTCTAAATTGTATCTACCATGTTTGCTATATATACATTTTTCTTATGTTTTTTATGGTATTGTTTACGTGCTACTGTAAGGTGACCTTGAGGGTCTGAAAGGCGCCTATAAATAAAATGTATTATTATTATTATTATTATAATAGTCAAGACATCAGGTATTTCATAAAATGAGACATGCTAGTCAGAAAACTTTAAAGACATATCAATTAAATATAAAGTTTATTTATGATATGCATCATAAATAGTTTTGTTGTAGCCCATCTACAGCTGTATTTTCTAATCTGGGTGGGTGCATTTTTTAAATGTTATTTTATTGTCTCACTTTTCAGGCTCTCCTTTTTGCCACTTTTTCCAAAGTAAACTCTGTTCTACAAGTTGCATGAATGCACAGTGAAGGTATGCATGCAAGCTCTACTCTCTGGAGAGCTTTGCGGTTGTAAGTGGTGCTGTTGCCGTACCAGGTGGTGATGCATCCATCCTCACTGGATGGATCACCCAAAATGATTTTAGATGATCTCTGTTTTTTCTCACAACACTTTTATCCAGAAGACAGTTCCCTGGATTTTATAACTCAGCGTTTTTCCTGACTTGCAGTTTGTATTTTGGGTGTTTTTTGTATATGCATGCCTGTGTATTTCTAAACTATGTGTATAGATTATCTGCATTAAGTCCAACCCAGTGAAAAAAACTTAATTTGAGAAAAGGTCATGCTAAAAAGACAGCACTCACCGAGACTCAAATATTACTCTACTGCTGTTTATCTGCCATTTACTACTGGGCATGTATTCTTAGTCATGTTTAAATATCAAGGACCTCATGTAAATATTCATGATGATTGCCCATACTAACAGGGCAAGAATATGCTCCGGAACATTTAATGAATAACTGAAGGCTTATGAATAATCATTAGCTTTCCTACTGTACTTCGGTTTAAGGCAGAAACCAGCGGCCCTTTCTCTCTTTACTGCCATGATACATGGTTCTAGTACTTGGAGCAGAAAAATGCTTCTGACTATGTTCTCTTTGCCTTGTTAATCACTCTGACTGCTCTCCATGAATTGCTTGAGGATTTGCTGTTTTATTCTCCTTTGATAAGCTACTGTTGCTAACTTTAATTGATGCACTTTGTTTGTCAGACGTAGGTTTATTGAGGGGAAACTTTTATTCAGGAGTGTGGTTATGGATTGCAGTTCACTCTCTTTATCTGAATGTACAGTAGGTGTTGAGATAAGAATACATTTCTCAGGCTTTAAAGTTGTGACTACCTGGTCATCATTTTTCCTGTGCTGTGCACATTGGTTAACAATTATTTTTTAATGCTTTGAATGTAAATAAGAAAACATTTAAAATTCTTCCACTAGCTTTCCTGGAAAAAACAAACAAACAAACACACTGTGGAAGGAGCTTGCAAAGAAAAGCGTCTGGACTTCTTTAAGTTACTTGAAGACATTTCACCTCTCATCTGAGAAGCTTCTTCAGTTCTAAGGTCAAATGGTGGAGAGTCCCAGATATAAACCTAGTGGGAGTGTCCCCCCACAGAGGGACAAAAGGACCCCCTGATGATCCTCTAATCGCCTGAGCCAAGGTGTGAAACTGGGTGTGGGTCCCAATCAGCCAGAGTTTCGGGTGAGTTCATTGTGAAACCTGGCCCCACCTTATCATGCGAATTCCTGAGGTCAGATGGCCCAGGATGTGAGTGGGCGTTAAGGCGTCTGGGAAGGGAACTCAAAACTGGATTATAGATGGCAGAGAGTTGGTGTCGTAAACCACCGCCTCTGTTCAAAGATGGTCCAAAATGTGAATATTGGCATCCTCAAAAGAGTGTCCTTTATCCTTAAGATGCAGATGGACAGCTGAGTCTTGTCCTGTGGAGGTGGCTCTTCTGTGTCACCTTGGCTCAGGTGATTAGAGGATCATCAGGGGGTCCTTTTGTCCCTCTGTGGGGGGAAACTCCCACTAGGTTTATATCTGGGACTCTCCACCATTTGACCTTAGAACTGAAGAAGCTTCTCGGATGAGAGGTGAAACGTCTTCAAGTAACTTAAAGAAGTCCAGATGCTTTTCTTTGCAAGCTCCTTTGACTAAGATGACCTGGATGACTGAGAACCTTCACAGACAAACAAACACACTCTTATTCTTTATTCTGTACTCTGTATTCTTTAGCATGTTCCAAACTGCAGTCCCTTCCGGGGTGTGATGAGATAGCTGTTCCCTGCACTCCCTCTGGAGCTGGCAGAAAGAGAAAGTCTGTAATGAACAAGACATAGCAGGTAACTACTCTGCCTGCAAATGGCTTTGTTATAACTCATATACAGCTTCCCTCTTTCGTTCGTGGTGGAAAACACGTAAATTTAATGACATTCAAATTGTGGAATAGCATGATTTGAGCTGTATGCCCCATTCTTACAAGCATTTTTTTCTGCGCCTTAGTGCTTTTTATCGGACAATGACAAAGAAGGTGGTACTGCCCTTTGAAACGGTTACTGTTGAAAACAAAGGGGGAAGTAACAAAGTATGAATACTTATGTACTTAAGTAGCATTTTCAGGTACCTGTACTCTACTTGAGTATTTATTTTTATGACAACTTTTTACTTTTTATGGAGATGAATTTGAGTTTAAGCTGATGGTGCTTTGATCCATTCACTTAATTCAACATTGAATTGTATGCTGGTATAAAGACAGTATAAATGGTATAGTGTCAATGCAGGAATGGAAATTAGCCAGTACAACTTGACAAATATTTGCATCTGATCTAACTCAGTTATGTAAATCCACAAAGAAAAGTAAATCTCAGAGCGGCAGCACAGATCAGCTGATCACTACAGTTGTACACTAAGAAAATCAATTTGAGCTTGTGATACAAATTGTTGTGAGCTGAAGGTTTTTCCTCACACTAAGCGACTACAACAGATCTTGGTTTCTCCCACCTGCTGAATTACACTTTTAAGCCCCAACTGTACCTATTTTTCTATTTAGATGTAGAGGTAAAATTTAAAAAACATTGTATTCCTATGTATTCATATTATTTTATTATTATAGGTTCAGTTATTTAGTACAAAGACCTACTTTTTACTTTCTTACCTTGAATACATTTTAGAGCCTGTACTTTTTCACGTTTACTCGAGTAAAGAAGATGAACCAGTGCTTCAACTTTTACCAAAGTAACCAAAGTATCTGTACTTATACTTAAGTAAAGAATGTCGTTACTTTTGCTGTCACTCCTTATAAGAGTGCTATGTTAACGTTATGGTTAGACTTAGGCATAAAACAAGTTAGGTTACTGAAAAATTAGCCAGCCTTCATGATAAGGTTATCTACCCTGTTTATGTCTGCTATACAAACATCTTCTTTCCAGCAGGCCACGGCCCAGGCTCATAGGAAACAGGTCTGGCCTGGATCCGGCATTGAGCTGGCACTTCTGACTAACTGGTGTCAAGGTATGTCAACCAGATGTCAGCCACCAGTCTGTCAAGCTAATTAAGTTTGCAGATGACACCACCGTTATCGGACTCATCTCGGATGGGGATGAGTCTGCCTACAGATGAAGGTTGAACGTCTGGTGCCCTGGTGCAGTCGCAACAACCTGGTGCTGAATACACAGTAGACAGTGGAGATTATTGTGGACTTCAGGAGCCACACAGCCCCCCCCCCCCCCCAATCCTGACTGACACCCACATCACCACTGTGGATTCATTCCGATTCCTTGGTACCACCATCACCCAGGACCTCAAGTGGGAGCCCACCATCACCTCCGTCATAAAGAAGGCCCAGCAGAGGATATACTTCCTGAGGCAGCTGAAGAAATTCAACCTGCCAACACGGACGAGGATGCAATTCTACACTGGCGTAGATGGCACTGTGTATGTGATGGCATGCCACATCTGGCTCGATTGAGGTTTGGTTTATGTGGCCCAGGCTCATAGAAAACAGGTCTGGCCTGGATCCGGCATCAAGCTGGTACTTCTGACTGACTGGTGTCATAGCAGGGTGTTTGTCAGCCAGATGTTGGGCCAGGTCTGGCAATGATTGCACTATTTTTGTTTCTGTTTTCCTATTTTAGTTAGAAGACCCAAATGTCATGTTGCAATATTATACTGCTATGGTAGCCAACGTTTCAAATGCAGGTTTGACTGGTTTGTGAGTGTACACCAGTGGGTGACTGTAGCTCAGGAGGTGGAGCAGGTCACCTACTGATCAGAAGGTTAGTGGTTCGATCCCTGGCTCCTCCGGTCTGCATGTCAAGAGTCTGAATGTGTATGAATGTAGTTAGGATGCACTCCGTTTAGAGGAAAGTGTGTAATTGGGTGAATGTGCCATGTTGTATAGAACACTTTGATTAATCTGCGAGAGTAAAAAAGCGCTATATAAGCATCAGGCCATTCACTGTCTCAACAGAGTTTCGTCATGTTACTTTATGTTCCGGCACATGTTGTTATTACATACAGATTAGGCTGCCATCTGGGGCCAGAGTTGAAACTGTTCTGGGCCAGCACAGGGCCAGCAGTGTGTCTGCAACTGGCCTTGTGCTAGCCCATGTGTGGGCCACCTCTGGCAAACCTGATCTGGCCACCAAAGGGCACATTGTGTGGGGCCACTTCCGGGCCATACCAAATTTGCTAGGTTACGGCCTTGCAGAGTAAAACGAGTGGCAGCATGGGACCTGCCATTGGTCTTCCAGGCCCTGGGCAGGTCACCGTTCAAGCCCATGGGAGAAAGTGAAGATTTCTTTTGGCGAGTGAGCTCTGCGCACTCTCTGGTGCTTAAGTTTTAAGCCAGATGGTTCGGGGGGTAATGGTGTGGCCAAATGTGGCCATTCTACCCAAGGTGATCAGACTGACACTGAACTGAAACTATACACTATAATATTAGGTGATGTGTCCTGAACAGTGTTGGGCAAGTTACTTTGAAAAAGTAATTTACTATAGTTACTAGTTACTAGTAACTGAGTTACAAGATTCTAAAAGTAATTAATCACTTGAAAAGTAACTATTGCGTTACTTAAAAAAAAAAAAAAAAGTTTAACCCTCTGGGTTCCAGGGTATAATTGGACACTTTTGACTACTTTTGATGTTTCCTCTACATTTCACCTTTAAAAACTATTTACTTTGCCTCGTTTGGTATCATTCTTTTCAGCACAACCTCACATGTCTGAATTTACAGTTATGTTTTCATTTTGACATACTGTATTAACAAAACTGATCTAAAATCAGACACAAAACATAAAATCCGAGTAGAAAAAAGTTATATTTTTTACTGTAACAACCACAAACATGTTTACTGAATCATATTTGATAACTTTAAATGCAAATATAAATTGTCAATTTTAAAATCATATGCACAAGTTTTGCAAACAACAAAGTTATTTGCAGCCATTTACCTTTTACCCTTTTTTATAACCATTTCAAACTATTTCCATAACAATCAGCTGTTCTGCATTAAATAAGATGCCACACAAATTATTTGTGCCACTCCAAATATTTCTGTCCACTATAAAGGAGAACATCACAGTCTGATACCTGCAGGTCTGATAGCAGCAGGTGTATCACTCCTGTTTCTACCTGGAGACAGCAGTCGCCTCATTGTTCCGACACACAACACAAAACTATCCACAACACTACACACTAACTACACAAGACAACACATTAACTACACTATTTGTGACACTAAACGTCACAAATCTCTCACATCTCACATCTCAAAACTAGAGATGGGTACCGGGTTCTGACATAAACGGTAGTAACCAGACCGAAAAGCAGCGCACATTTCGGTGCTTTTTTTTTCCTGAGATGTCATACACTTTGGATTCTAGCCAATCATTTTACCTTTGCAAGCATAGTAGGCGGACCCAGGTACATACGTTCTTTTAGAGCAGAGCTACAGATTAAAAATGCCCAAGGCAAAGCGGTCGAAGTCTGGCTGTACTTCACAGCAAAATATGCAAACTCAGCAGCCTGCAACAAGTGCTTTAAGGTAATACTGTGATACTGTCAAAGAAGGTAACACCTCGAATCTGATGAAACACCTGGCGATGCATAGCGTTTTTCTAAAAGCCGAGAAATGCACCCTATTTGATAGCTTGCTGCGAGACCTCACACCAAGCACATCTACTGCGGGTGTGGTGCCTGTTATCGGACCCGGAGTTAGCAACATCCCCCAAAAACCCGAAGAGTAGAGTCCTGGCCCCTAGCCCTGCCAGTGTAGCAGAAATGATGAGGATGATGATGGCAGCAGCAGCCGTTCTTCTCTGCGTGAGTAGCTTAATGTTGTTTGTGTGTAATTTACGTTGAGTAGGTTAACCACGTTATTAAATTAATGCATGTAAGGTGAACTAGCAAACACCATCATAGCTACATGAGGCTGTCTTCGTGTTTGATGGCAGATGCTCCCTTCACCCTGGCCAAAAAGGCTAAAATAACCAAAGAAAAAGTGGGAAACAGTTAAACATGAGAGGTTTTTGGACAATGTTTGTTTTTCCCCCATTGTTTAAGCACTGCTTCCAGCCAAGAGTGATACCATATATGCCCCATAGCTGAGGAAAAGGCTAACATTGTTATCTTTTTACAAAAAAACAGCTAAACATGAGAAGTTTTTGGACAAAGTTTGTGTTCTTGATTCTTTAAGCACCGGTTCGAGCACTGTTTAAGCACCGGCACCGTTTCAAAAGTACCGGTTTGGTATTGGTATCGGATAAAACCTAAACGATACCCATCCCTAATAATAACTCGCTCTCTCTCTTTTTCTGCTGTCACTCTTTCTCTCTCTCTCTCTCGCTGTCACTCCTGGTTAAAGCTGTAGCGCCCAGATTACTTACGTAGACAGCTACTTCCGTGCAACTGATATAAGATGCAGTAAGCTGAAGACAGCTTCAACCGTCTGTTTGTTGAAAAAATAGTAACGTGACCGCACCACATTTTCTTGTTAGTAACTGTAACGGCGTTGTAACGATAGGAATAGTAATTAGTCAGATTACTCGTTACTGAAAAAAGTAATGCCGTTAGTAACGCCGTCATTCCCATCACTGGTCCTGAAGTTATTATCTTGTTTTGAGCCAAACTGGATTTTCTCTACAGGAACTCTGTGTTATAGGTTAATACACCAGAAATGGGTTTTGATACAATTTGAAGAAACAGATTCAAAAAACTGAATTTCTCAAAACTAAATTTGTTTGTAATTGTGACCAGAGATGGGCAAAAAAAAAGAAAAAGAAAAAAAAAGTAATCTGATTACTTTTTTCAAGTAACGAGTAAAGTAAGGGATTACTATTGCAAAAACGGTAATTAGATTACCGTTACTTTCCCGTAGGAACGCTGCGTTACTGCGTTACTAAAACCGTGTTTTTTTGCGAGAATGTCTCATGACAGTGAGGTAAGCAACTGCAACGTTCATGACAACAGCTGTGTGCAGATCAACAATGGATCATATATCGAGTGCGGGAGAGAGTATGAGCATGCAGCGTTTAAAGCGTGGAAGTACTGACCTTATTTTGAGTTTGATTCCATAAAAAGTGACAAAAACATTAGCGTCCGTTGTGCGTGGGAAGAAAACTTCTTTTTACAGAGAAAAAAACCCCTAAACTTCCGAGCAAGCACCGAGTAGTAGTGATGGGTCGTTCGCGAACGAAATGGCTCTTAGAGCCGCCTCTTTGACGTGAACGACGCAAGCCGGCTCCTTATTTTTTGTCTTTCTCTCACCCTCTCTCTCGCACTTTTTTCCGCTTCACTCCACACGCGAGCCTTGTGCTTTACGCTGGGAAGAGGGGGGAGGGGCGGTAGTTACACTCAGTAGCACAGGAACCAGTGTTGCCAACTTAGCGACTTTGTCGCTATATTTAGCGAGTTTTCAGATCCCGTCTTTTTTTCACGTCTTTTTTTTCAGAAAAAAAGACGTGAAAGCCCATATCGCTTTTACTCTCAACAAGCAGCGGGTGCTGTAACGCAGTCAGTTCTTCTTTTACTCTTATGCTGTTTTGTGGATCAGGTTTAAAACTACTTATAAACACACATACACACAGTAACTCCACCAGAGTGCCTATTTCGGGTCACTTTTGCCGGTCCAAGCAAAGGAGCAGGGTTGGAATTGTGACATTACAAAAAACAATAATTGCTAAAAGAAATTTAATTTGTAGTTCTAAATAAATTCTAAATGCATTTAGGACGTTTTTTGCTCACTTTATGTCCACGATGTTATTCTCTCTCCAGCAGCGTAGGTTACAATTACATTAGCATGACCAATTATGCAAATTAGGTGATGACATCATTTAGCGACTTCTAACGACTTTTAGGACAACCAATAGCGATTTTCCTTACTGAGGAGTTGGCAACACTGACAGGAACAGAGCAGTGTTGCCAACTTAGCGACTTTGTCGCTATATTTAGCGAGTTTTCAGACCCCCTTAGCGACTCTTTTTCTAAAAAGCGACTAGCGACAAATCTGGCGACTTTTTCTGGTATTATTGGAGACTTATTTATGACGACTTTTTGACGTGAAAACGCGTATCGCTCTCACTCTCAACAAGCAGAGGTGCTGCCGTGGGCGCCTCACCCGTGCCAAAGCGCTCACGGGTGGAGGATAGTCCTCCCCCAGCTGCTATCAGGGCAGGAGACGTTCACACCTGTGCGTCCAAACTGCAAATGAATCGCGCATGAGTTCTTCTTTTACTGTTAGGCTGTTTTGTGGATCACAAGGTTTAAAACTACTTATAAACACACACTCTCACACACAAAGTAACTCCACCAGAGTGCCAATTTCGGGTCACTTTTGCCAGTCCAGGCCTGGATAAAGGAGCAGGGTTGGAATTGTGACATTAAAAAACAATAATTGCTAAAATAAATTTAATTTGTAGTTCTAAATAAATGCTAACTGCATTTAGGACGTTTTTTACTCACTTTATGTCTCTTCCACAACGTTATTTCTCTCTCCAACAACGTAGGTTACAATTACATTAGCATGACAAATTATGCAAATTAGGTGATGATGTCATTTGGCGACTTCTAGCGACTTTTAGGACAGCCAATAGCGATTTTCCTTACTAAGGAGTTGGCAACACTGGAACAGAGACAGAGGGAGAGAGAGAGAAAGAGAGCCAGGGACAACAACGTCACATTAGAAAGGTATAGTAATCATCCACAACTATTTTCGGTTGCAGATGATAAAGGATTTAGAAAGTTTATTCATGCAGGTCCATATGACAGAGAATATGCATGTTCTTTTTGTTTTCATATTTTAATTTATATTTAATTGTGTTGTGGTTTGCAGTGTTTTGTGTTGTTTCACTTTAAATTTGTAAAAGGAAAAAGCTGAAAATTTAAATAGTTAAAATTTGAAATGTGAATAGTTGATTTTTGTATTATATGATTTATTTATTACATTTTATGTGGAGTGAATAAATAAAAGTATATTTACGGTGGCCCCTCGAGACAAAGCACATACAAACTTCAAATCACGTACAAACTCCGAAGCACGTAAAAACATGTACAAACTCCGAAGCACGTAAAAACACGTACAAACTTCGAATCACGTAAAAACTCCGAAGCACGTAAAAACTCAAAACACGTACAAAAGACAACAGAAGTGCTCCAGGATGCTGGGCGCAGTGTTGAGCTTTTGTTACCTAGTAGCTACACAAGCCAGCAAGTACCAACGACCGGATCTGGTTTGTGGTAGTAACAGGTAAATTAACTTTTTTTTTAAAAATTATTTGAATATATATGAGTGCCTGTGTATGAATACACAAACAATACACACATGCTTTCAATTGTGTAATTTAAGTGATCTAGGTAGCTATGCTTTGGAAGTTCAGTTCATGCTAGAAATGTGTTTTGGAGTTTGTACGTGTTTTGTCTCTAGGGACCACCGCATATATTTATATATAAACATATATAAATAAAACCACTTTTTTTTACGTTAGTAATTCCTTTTGTGCATAATTTTATATTATTGTTAATAATAAATTAATTAAAGCAACAAAACAACCTGAAGAGCCGGTTCGGAGCCGAAAGAGCCGGCTCTTTTTAGTGAGCCGAACCGAAAGAGCCGGTTCTCTAAAAATTTTTGCTTGATGCATAAAGTTAAAAGATTAAAACTAATAAAACAAGTTTTAAAATTTTTTTTTTCCATTTGATTACATTTTGTATGATGGATTATGTAGAAAAAGTAGAATTGGGCTGAAAGATCTATCGCTTTATCACCTATTCAGGTTGTAAATCGTGTTTTTAAAAAGTAACTAAGTAACTAAGTAATTAATTACGTATGAAAATAAGTAATCAGTAAAGTAACGGGATTACTTTTTTGGGGAAGTAATCAGTAATTAGTTACTGATTACTTTTTTCAAGTAACTTGACCAACACTGATTGTGACTGAGTTTTTGTTTTATTCACTCTGTGTGTTTGTTCTACTTTTTTCTTTTTTTTTTTTCTTTTTTTTTTTTTGCTGTGTACAGCACTTTAGTCAACCTGTGTTGTTTTCAAATGTGCTTGAATGAGTTTATGGACACTGTCATCTCCTATATCCACTTCTGCGAGGACAACCCTGGTTTACTCCTAAACTCAAACAGCTGTGGTTAGAGAAGAGAAAGGTGTTCAGAAGCAGAGGCAGCGACTGCTACAGAGAGGCCAAGTACAGGTTCAGTAAAGAAGTGGATATTGTTAAACATCAGCACTCTGAGAAGATGCAGCAGCAGATCTCTTGATTGAAGCTGGGGTAACTGAAACTATTTTGAACTGTGGAAGGTGAAGTGTGACCTACTTAACAGCAACTCTGATTATTTGTTTTTTTGTTTTATTTCACTTTGGGGACACGTCCTCATTTTAGGTTTGACAGTGTTTTTTAATAGCTAAAGACAAATGACTTAAACATGAATTGAGCTGCCGTTTGGGGAAAGCCAATAAATAAAAATAAAAATAAAAAACTGCTCAGTCCATATGTCAGATTCTGATCACCATAAGTAACAAATTACCTTTCTGTTTCATGCTTTTTTCACTCAATCTTATTGAAACTTATGTTCTAGTTTGATTCTGTACGATTCCTTCCCCTCCTTAATCTTCACCCTCAGTTCTCTGGGAAGCTTTTATTTCTGTCACCCTCCCTGAAAGCCTTTTCCTTCCCATTCAGCAGTTCCTTCTGGCTGGTTATATCCCACGCCTTGTTATTAGGAAACAACAAATTTCTTTAGAGGGCAAGATTTCATTCTGTTAATTAATATTGTCCCCATACAGCTCACAGAAAAGATCTCTTGCTCTGTTGTATAAAAAGAGCTTTTAAGGACTTCATCAGCTTGAAGATACCAGCATTTTGATGTTTTGGTGGTGACTAGAATCTGACTGATGAAGAAGGGAAATGTGACTGTGTACTTTTCCTAGTTGTACAGTCAAATACTTGGGTAGGTATATGAGGGTGTATGTGAGGTTGATACAAGACGTGTAAGTAGGGCACAACACTGGTGAGGTGTGGTTGGAGTAACAGATTGGTTGAAGGTAAATGTGGGATTACATCAGGGTTCTTATTTGCAGTTGTGATGGATAGACTGACAGATTAGGTCAGGATGATGACATTAATAGATGACACTGTGATCTGTAGTGAGAGTAGGGAGTAGAAGCAAGACAACATTTGTGTAAGAGGGAGACAGGTGACAGATGTGAAGATGCAGTGGCCAGAGGTAGTGAAGGTGGACCAGTTTAAATACCAGGGTTCAACCAACCAAAGCAATATAGTGCACAAGATATACAACGAAGAAAGTATAGGCAAAGTGGCATGGGTGGAGAGACATGAGTGTCGGGGATGATTTATGACTGTAGTATAGCTGTAAGAATGAACATGAAGATTTTCAAGATAGTATTCAGACCTTTTATGAAGTTTGTTTTGGAGATTGTTGCATAAAAAGACAGGAGGCAGAGCTGGAGCTTTTTAAGATTTTTGTCGGGAGTCACAAGATTACAAATGTGTCTATCAGAGGGACAGCACAGTTTGAGTGCCTTGGAGACAAAGTTAGAGATGAAAGGATGAAGGGGTCTGGACCTATACAGAGGCAGGAGAGTGGCTATATTAGGCAAACAGTAGGGGTGGGTTTTTATAATCGATTTATCGATTATAATCGATTCTGGCTTGGATAACGTAAAATTGATTCATTAAAATCCTGAATCGATTTTTTAATATAAATTTATTTTGCCCGAAATGCCAGAATCTCTGGTGAAACCTCACAAAATTTCAACAACCACCAAACAGCTAAGACAGTAAATGCGAGCAGGAACACGGATTCTGCACAAAGACTTAAACACACAGCGCAACCCACGGATCAGAATCAGTTAGATGTCGCCTTTCTCACTGTCGGGGCTGAAAGCCGACAGCTCGCTGATTCTGATCTGTCGGCGGGTCCGCGCTTTGTGTTTACACCCTTTATGCGCTGATTCTAAAGCTGTTAGTTTGATGTCTCTCCAAACAATATTGACTGAACCAGCAGCAAAAGAAGATCCAAACTACGCTTCCCATAAACATCGTCATGGATTCACTCTGACTTTTACTGTTTTGCTTCCAACACGATGCACAGCTCTCTCTCTCTCTCTCTCTCTCTAAAGATCTGTTTTCTTCAGTATTCGCTTGCTTGTTACGCACAAGTCTACCGTTGTTTACAGCGCTGTCGGCCGCTGTTTTTTTTCCCTTTTACATTCTTCCGAAAAGAAAGCCTCATTTCTGCCGTTCAATACTGAACCAATTTAAACTTTTTAAAATTATGCAAAATGCAAAACGCTTAGCCATGTCTGTAATAAAACCGCTGTAACTTCAGAGGTAATGTTCATGTGTTGATTAATGGTTTTCTTTTGTTTTTGATGTACTGCAGAATATTTTTATAAAATCCCAGGCCAGGAAAATCATCTTCATGTTTTTCTGTGTTTTATCTTCAGCTACTTTGACACAAAGGCATCTGCTGTGATGCTCACACCTTTGATAAAGTCTTGCGTGTGTCAGCTTCCTTTTTATAGATACAAAAATATGTAAATGCACTGATCTGAATTATAATATTTCTGACTGTCAAAATTTCCCAGATTCAAATCAAATTGAATCGAATCGAATCAATTCAGGACCTTTGGAATTGAATCGATTCTAGAAATCAGTGACGATACCCAGCCCTAGCAAACAGTGTTAAATGTGAAGCTGGGAGCCAGGAGAAAAAGAAGAAGAGCACAGACAGGGTTCATGGATGTAGTGAAGGATGCCATGCAGAGGATTACTGTGACAAAGGAGGATGTTAGGGAGAGGGTGAGGAGGAGTCAGATGACCTGCTGGTGACGCCCTAAAGGATGCAGCCAAAAGAAGATTGCACACCAAGTGTCTATGATGAGTCACAATGTAAAGATGAATCTAGTATAATGTATCAGGATAAATATTTAAGTGTAATAAATGTCCTATAAAAGCATAATGGGTTAAAAATGCATTAAAATGACATATTCCTTTTCATTTAGTTGTATTCACAACAGAAAAAAAAATCATGTATCTTTAACACTTTTCACATATTCTGTTACAGCAGAAAGCTGCCTCCCTTAGTTTACACCCTTGTTTCCGAGTCCTGTGTTATGGCCCGTCTAGGCGCGGCCAGACCACAACATAAAGGCTGATCCATCCCCGTCCAACCCCAAGCAGCACGTCACACACTTAATACTTTGTGACAGTGATTTATTTACAATGAGTGCAGTTAAACAAAGGGAGGGAGCATATCATAACTTCAGGGTGAACCCAAGGCCAAAACAACAAACAAAAGGTAGCCTATCTCAGGAATAAACACAACTTACCTACTCAAAATAACTAACTCAAACGACAATCACTTTCCTCCCTGCCTAACAAAACAGGAGAAAACTGATCGAACAAAAAGGCGGTTCACCCCTACATGCTCTTACATTAACCAACATAGTGACACAGTGAACGGTCTGCCGGTTGGGTTGGGCCGAGGATGAATGACATGGCAGTCCCTGGCGGTGTCTTCTTATCCTTAGCCAATCGGTGCGAGCCATCCACCCTGGATGCACCAATCACGGAGGAGCACCTGCACACTGAAATTTACATATGATTACGACAACAGTCGTAACACCTGCATTTGGGTCCAACCACTGCCTGCCACACGACCGTACATTTAGATAGATAAAAAAGCCCTAGCTGAAGTAATAGTATGATCTGACACATTTTCTATCGCAGGATGCATTTGCTGTAAACCTACAATAAGTTTGCTGTCACAAACCCTGTGTTATATATAACAAGACACACCTGCTGAGGCCAAGTAAAAAAAAGTAAAGTAGCAATCTAGCTTCTTTTTTTATCAAAGGTCAAGGTTCAGGGTTCTTTATTTGGCACTTGTGCATAAACCAGCAGTCAAGGCACAATGGAATTCTTGTGCAGAGCTCTCTGTCATAGTAAGCATGTTAGAAAAAATAGACATACATAAACAAGACAATACAATGCTAATACAAATTTGTAAATTATAAATAATAAATTCTACCACCTTTACAAGAGGAGTAGCAGTATGTACACAGGAGTCTGATTATATTGCACATATTGTACAGATATGCACATTTCTGACAAGTGAAGTGATGTAGTGTGGGGTTGTTATTGCATATTGTTCAGTGGTTTTTGTTTGCCATCAGTCTGACTGTGACGGGGAAGAAGTTATTGAAAAATCTTGTTCTGTGAGTGATGATGCTGTCCGCTCTGTTGTCTTAGGTTGTATTTGCAGTTCTTGTGCCAGAACAGAGAGTGATCTGGATGGAGTGAGTCCCTGATAATTCCCTCTGCTCTTTTCCAGCAGTGCTCTGTGTATATAGAGTCCATGGATGGATGTTTTGTCCCTATGATGCTCTGCACAGTCTTTATGACTCTTTGAGGAGCCTTCCTCTCTGCTGTGTGGTGTTCCCATATCAGACAGTGATGTTTGTGGTGACAATGTTCTCTACTGGTCCTCTGTAGGTCTTGGGTGAGAGGGCAATGGTTCAGGCTGGCTTTCCTAATGAAACAGAACCTTTGCTGGGCTTTTTTCACTGTGGCTGTGGTGTTAAGAGTCTAGTTCAGGTCTGGTGTAACCTGTGGTGTAACCTGAGGGGATCAGTTCCTCTGATGATAAGAGGCTGCAGATGGGAAGGATTTTTCCTGAAGTCCAGTATAATTTCTTTGTTCTTAGCTGTGTTGATGATGACGTCATTCACCTCTCCGTAGAAAAGACTGTTTACCAGGGTCCTGTACCCTGACTCATTCCCCCCTTGATGAGCGCTAGGATGGTGGTGTCATCAGTGTATTTAATGACGAGGTTGTCATCCTGGGTGGAGACACAGTCATAAGTGTACAGGGTGAAGAGTTTGGTGCTGAGGAAACAGCCCTGTGTGGATCCTGTGCTGACTGTGAGGACACCCGTCCTTCAGTCAGTCAGGAAGTCCAGACTTCAGTTGCAAGTGGGAGTGGGGACACCGAGGTCTGTCAGCTTCCCCAGAGGGATGGTATTGAAGGCAGAACTGTATTCCAGGAAAAGCATCCTAACATAAGTTCTGCTACTTACCAGCAGTGTTGGGAAGGTTACTTTTAAAATGTAATCCACTACAGATTACAGATTACATGCCCCAAAATGTATTTTGGAATGTATTCCTTTACGTTACTCAATTAGAGTCACGTATTCTGAATACTTAATATATTATCAAGCTTCTTACAATAATAATGGATTGTGTTTATATAGCATTTTTTGAGACCCACAAAGCACTTTACAGTTCCACTATTCATTCACTCTCACACACTGGTGGAGGTAAGCAACAGTTATAGCCACAGCTGCCCTGAGGCAGACTGACAGAAGCGAGGCTGCCATATCGCACCATCACCAGTAGGTGAAGTGTGTTACCCAAGGACACAACGACCAAGACAGAGCAGGGGATCGAACCGGCAAACAAAATGAGCTTCCCAACCCCCTGAACCACAGTCTCCCCACAACTACATGAATGTACTATTGCTGTGTGATTTATTACTATTACTCATCATACCAATACCAACTAGATTTTTAAATCTTAATATAAATGAGTAACAGTAGGTGGACATTAGGTAAGGCTGCACTTTTTGCAGTGATCTCGTACAGAAAACTATTCCGCGCGTATATAAAACAGGTCCGCGGCTCCGAACCATAAAACCATAAAGGGACCTCTGGCTAATACGTCGGGTTTTTGTCAGGCTCGTAGCCAAAAACTAGCTTTGCTTTGTTGTCTGGGTCAACTTTGTTAGCAAGAGACAGAGAGAGACGTTGAAAGGCTGCTCCAACGGAACTTATTGTTTCAGAGGAAAACAGGAACACAGTGTACAGTCGAGTCTTAATAGCTTACTTACAACTGGGCTACACTGCCCATGAACAATAATTTTTAAAAATATTTATTCACATCATTATGCAAGTAGAGGTGACATGGGCCACGAGATTGAGACACAATCATTAGAGCCTCTTAATGCACTTTTTGTTTTGGGTTTCCACCAGCGTGGATTTACCAAAAATAGAGAGGGGACAGCCTAACATATGAAACCGGAAAAGACCACCGAGTAATCCATTTATTTCAACAAAGTAACTGTATTCTAAATACCACCTTTTTAAACGGTAACTGTAACGGAATACAGTTACTCATATTTTGTATTTTAAATACGTAACGGCGGTACATGTATTCCGTTACTCCCCAACACTGCTTACCAGATTTTGCAGAGTGTGGTGCAGGGCTATTGCTACCGCTTCACTCCACTGATAGCAAACTGGGACCATGTGGTAGATGTGCATGAGAACCAGTTGTTATAGGCACTTCATGACAACTGGTATGAGTGCTACTGGCCTGAAGTCATTTAGCGTGGATATGTCTGGTCTTTTGGGGACTGATATGATGGTGGAGAATTTGGAAATACGTGAGACTACTGCCCCAGCGTCAATTGAAGCTCAGCCACTCTCCTAAATAGTGGCTCCTGATGAGATCATCAAAGGTAGGTGTGTGCATCCCAGAATGGGGAAAACCCCTCAAAGTCCAGACGCAGCACAAAGACGAGAACACCAGAACACACACAGATAGCAAAGGGAAAAAGAGCTTGAGGAGGGGGGAAAGGCAGAAATGGCAGGCCAGACCAACGAGAACAGAGGACCATGACAGGTACAGAAATGGCAATAAATCTGTTGAGGACATTCTGCACCGTGTTCTTGAGTCATCTTTCAGTGAGGTAAGCACCAGCTGCCAGGCTAGATATAACCCTGAGAAATGTGAAGCACCTAGGCTGCAAAATCCATAGAATTCAAAGCTGAGATCAGCTGCCCAAAGGCCTTAGGCCTGCCAGAGGTGCAGCAATAAGTTCGGTGTTGAACTTACAGATGCGACAGCAGTATGTAGATTTTCAAGACAAACCTTATGATAAGACACAAGCTCACATATAATCATTCTGCAGATATAGCACAGCACAACACAGCACTGTAATACATTCAGCAGTTCAGCATTAATTCCCAAGTCGCCGATGTCTATCCTCATGTATGATTCATAAGTGTTGCTCTTTTTAAAATGCAGATTTAGATATTTCCAGACAGCAAACACGATGATGAGCAGGTCATTGTATGGCTAATCGCTATAAAAGACTGGTTTAAGCACTTCATTTCCATTGTGCTGCCTGCTGTTTTTCTTTTGACAGGAATTCAAGCCAAAACACCATAAATGTGAAAAACCATTGATGTGAAAAACCATTGATAAACAACAGTGGGCATCCGTGGTGTGCCCTAACCTCTTAATAATGCCAGTTTTAATGGGGGTGTTAATGACGTTCTACTGGATTATTCATGGCTTGTCGCATTTCAGACATTATTATCATCACACACTTTATACATCATTTGCCTTTTAGAATAACTTTTAATTCATTCAAACCATTAAAGCACAGGAAAGGAAGCTGGATACAGCCATTTCTTTCAATCAATATATTTAACTTTTATAAGAAGACTGCAGGATTGGCAATGGTGGACTGCTATGTGGACATTCTGTCAAAATGTAGACACCTGTCATGACTGCGACTGAGTCACTAGCCTACAATAAATTAACTTAGATCACAATCCAGATGGGTGTCGTTTCACTGAGTTAAATGTCAATCATCTATGTAAGTTACAAAGAAGAAAAAGGAAGAAGAAAGCAGAGAATTTGACACATTTCTGGTAACTAAACCTTGAGTTTTCTAACATGATGTCCACACACTCTTTACACAGGTTAATAACTGCCTAAATATTTCCAGCAGTAAAGTGATTGCTGGGCCACATGTGATTGTTATTGCTCTGTTGACAGTGAGGTCTGGTGCCCACTCCAGAATTTAGGTTTGTTAACTCTTGGAAGATGGCGGAAGTATAGTTGTATTTGTATCACTCCAACTCCACTTTAAATTGCAAGGTACACTCAAAAAAATTAAATTGGGTGGTTGCTACATGTACAAGATTCAAACTTGTAATTTGAACTAAGTAATTTCATGTTTCTATGGTGAACATAATTAGACCATGTAGCATCTGCATGAAATTCAGCAACTGAATTTGTTCTTGTTGAGATGACAGGATACAATCTAGTAAGAGTGGTTAGTTGCCTGGACTCACGAAATTCACAAGATCACATTATGTGTCAAACTGCAGGAAAATCACTGGAGTTTTAAGAGGCAGACAACGACACCGACACCACGTGTATGCTATAGCTACCTGTCAAGGACAAAAAGGTACAGAAAAGTCTGCATCAAGCCTTGTAATCACAGCTTTCCTAGTTTTGGAAACCCTTGACTGACAGCTTGGTGGTGTGATGGTTAGTGCTGCTGCCTCACAGCAAGACGGGCCTGGGTTCAAATCCACAATCTGGCTGCTTTGCAGTGTGAAATTGGAGTTAGATTTTTTTTTTTTGCCTGTCCCATTTGGTTCTTTTGCCATCAGAATTGTTGTAAGACAAAGAAAGATGCCCAACGGATTTACTTTACCAAATGGACCATCCCAGCCTTGCCGTATTGGTCTATTTGATTCACCTTTGCTTTTATTGTTTATTTTATTTTCATTTGCTGAACACGGGACAGACTTGACTGGGGAAAAGAGGGAGAAAGAAAGAGGGAAAGAAAAAGAGCGGGGAAGAGGGACGGTGATAAGTGCAAAAACCAAAAACCAACAAAACAAACAGACAAAATTACAAATATCAATCACCTGGATCACCTGTTGAGAAAGAAAAAAGAGAAAACAAGCAAAGAAAAAGAGCAATATAATAAACAACAACATCACGATGATCTATGTGACTATAACTGTAAATACTAAATATTAAACATTATTAAGATCGACAGCGCACAGTGTGCTTTGAGGTAGGAGCCAAAAAGGGTGTAGTTTGTGTGTGTGATCACCTGTGTGTATACCTGTGAGCATGAGCGCGCTTGTATTTAAAAGGTTCCTTCATGTAATGATCTGCTAGAGAGTGTGGGGGGCCACAGCCCCGTCCTCCAGGGCATGAAGCAGGTATGGAGGAGATCAAGGCTCCAGACATCCAGAGGCCACAAGAGCAAAGGAGACCAAGGAAGACCAACAGAGGGGCAGCCGTGCCACTAACCCAGAAAGAGCTGAGGAGAGTCCCAGATGAGGAGTCGCTCAGCAGCTGCGGAGCAGAAGCGAGGGGGGGTTGCAGTGACGTGCCCGTGAGCTCCGCCGGCAGCCAACTGTGCCAGAGTGACCGAGCCCCAGACCGAGAGGTCGAGGGAAACCCCGACCCCGAAGGGGCCTGAGCGAGCCCCAGGCTCCAGGCCCTGACAAGCAGCCATCAGGAGTGAGCCGGTGGGTACCTGGACGCCCATCCCCGGACACAAAGAACCACCAATGCACTGATGACTGAGGGCGTCTGCCACTGGCAGGGGGAGTGGTGGGGGAAGATAGGCCTCCATACGATGGAGGGCCTGAGATGTCCCCAGAGAGGAGGCGTCTGATACCCAACCTGACACATAGACACAAACAAACAGGCACACACAGATACAGACATCCATTCCCACCCTCATGCTCTCATATGCAATTACTCAACACTCACCCAACGTGGAGACAGACATAAAGAGACACTGTACACACAATCACACTCCCCAAGCGTACTCTAAGCCCCAGGTCTAGGTTGCCCCTGGAGGGGGAAATTAGAGTTAGATTAACTGGTGATTCTACATTACCCATGAATGTAAGTCCAAATGGTTGTTTGTCTCTATGAAATAGTCTAGCCCCGTATCGGTTCATTAAGCAAGACCAGCAGTAATTGCCTTGATTAACAAAGAAGTTGTTTAAACGACAAGATTTCAAGTTTTTCCTAAAGTTTTTAACTTGTGTAGAATGAATTAAAACAAATTTCACTCTACATACTTAAATGAATCACTTCAAGTCAATGTAAGTATACTACATTGATCCAACGTAATCTGATTACATCAAACCACCAAATGCCAAATGTGTTTGTTTGACATGGTCAAAAATGGATTATTGTACTTGGTTAAATTACGTGGAAAAAGGCGCCATGATTAAATTGTGTTCATCCAACAACAGAATTTTTTGAGTGTAAAATCCATCCCATTTTGAATAGAGCAGCAGTCATTTCAAAATCATGTGCCAAAACAGTACAGAGCAGCTATCTAAACTCTATTCCCCTAGAAGTCGATTATCTAGTTAATATTGTTGCGTCCCCACTGGGATGATCTGATATCGTCGTGTTGGTGTTGTTCCCAGATCATCATGAAAATGTTGTTCCAGGTTCAACATTGCAAGTGACCAATCACATTATTGTGACGTTATTCTTTTGCGCACCAACCCATTCGTGCATTTATGAAATTCCAATGTTGCAAGGACAATATCAATTCTGCTTAGCGTTTATTAAAGGGTTAGGGTCAGGGTTAGGGTCCGTTGATCGGCGGACAGAGGC
Organism: Neolamprologus multifasciatus; assembly: GCF_963576455.1. Lineage (NCBI taxonomy): Eukaryota > Metazoa > Chordata > Actinopteri > Cichliformes > Cichlidae > Neolamprologus > Neolamprologus multifasciatus. Next base: position 39,056,958 of record NC_140452.1, on the reverse strand, counting down.
GGTTTCTCGCAGCTTAAGTACAGTTTTTTGTTTTACGCCGGTTTTTCCCGAAGTCGCAAAAGTATGACATCACAACATTCTGATTGGTCACTTGCAATGTTGATCCTGGAACAACCTTTACTATGATGATCTGGGAACAACACCAACACGATGATATCAGATCGTGCTCCTCACTGGGTTCGGCTCTGGATACCGAAAAAGACAGCTTGAAATCAGAAGAACTTGACGCCCCGGTATAACACTCAAAAGCCCACCATAACAGATAACCCATAAGCTTGGGAGGAAATAATGTTTCACTAATTTAGAAGATCTTCATACAGCCTGGAAAAAGAGTTGCTCCTGTATAAAACTAACACTAGGTTTCTCTTCATCACACGGTTGAACTGAGGATTCCTTTAACTAGTAATGACTTCATGAATTTCTTCTCAAATAAAATTTAGTCATTAGAGAATAAATTAGTCATAATTTACATACAACTACTTTTAATATCATTACATATATTTAGAGTCTTTTTCTCTGATCGATCCTTCAATAATTACTTCCTCCAAACCATCAACTTGTCTATTAGATCCCACTGCCTCAAATAAGTCACACCATTAATTAATGCTTCAGTCTTAAATATTAGGCTCTATCTCTATTAATAGGCTATATACCACGACCTTTAAGGCTGCACCAATTAAATTACTAATTAAACTACTGGTGTTGGTTCTGTTTGTAGTTGAATTACACTTCCTGTTACAAGACAAACTGGCATTTTTGTGTAGTTTATCTGTGTAGCCAGTTTAATTAAAAACTCAGAGATAATGTCTTATTTCATCCTGTAATCTTGGTTTGTCCAAAACACTGTCTGTTGATCCACCTGCTAATTACATTATTCCCTGTGTCTTTAGGATTCACTAGCTTTGCTTAGCTTTTACCTGCTTGATAACAAGGTAGTCTCTTCACCTATCCCTCCCGCACCTTCCTGCTTAGTGTGGAAGATATTTAGTTATTCCTTCTTTAATCATATTCATACTTGTAATGAATGTAGCATGTTTACAGCTCTGGAGTCTGTCACTGAATTGGAGACCTGTTAGTGCATGAATTAATAATTGATCAACAAACTGATTTACTCAGCCTTATAGAAACCCAGTTACAACAGGATGATTGTCAGTCTAAATGAATCAACACTTCTGAGTCATACTAATTGTCAGAATCGCTGAAGCACAGGCCAAGCATGGCAACACTCTGTGGAAGCAATCATCCACTTATTAATCAACCAAAGACCCAAACAAAGTTTTAATTCATGTCTGTGATTTTAACATTCAGTTCAATTCAATTTAATTCAATTAATGTTTCGTTATGTAGCACCAAATCACAACAACGGCTGCCTCAAAGTGTTTTATATTGAAAATTGAGAAAACCCCAACAATCATATCAAATGAGCAAGCATTTTGTTGACAATGGGAATGAAAAACTCCCTTTTAATAGGAAACCTCCAGCAGAACCAGGCTCAGAGAGGGGCGGCCATCTGCCGTGACCAGTTGGGGAGAAGGACAATGAATTGAATTGAACGATAACTCGTAAGCTGGAGAGAAAACTGAGTCTCACAAATTTAGAAGATCATCATTTAGCCTGGAAAAATATTTTACTGCTATATAAAAATACCCATGGTAAACCAGAACTCTTTCAAAATGTAAAAGAACCCACCCACCACTTTAATCACACTCTGGATCTTGTTCTGACATATGGCATAGAAACAGAGAATTTAACAGCATTCCCTGAAAACCCTCCTGTGTCTGATCATTTCAACATTTATATTTGCTATACTGCACTACACAGCAGTGGGGAATACATTTCATCAAAGTAGATGTCTTTCTGAAAACGACGTAACTAAATTTAAGGATATAATTCATCCACTGTTATCATCTTCAGTGCCTTACGCCAACCCAGTACAGAGGAGCTACCTGAATGCTACTCTCACAGTGGTCGATTATAACAACTTTACTTCTTCACTGTGTACGACTCTGGTTAAAGTAGTTCCTCTGAAAGAGAAAGCCTCAAAACAGAAGTACTTGATTCCCTGGTATAACTTTCAAACGTGCAGAAAACTTGTAAGCTGGAGAGAAAACGGCATCTCAATAATTTAGATGATCATTATTTAGTCTGGAAAACTTTTTGCTGCTTTATAAAAAATCTCTCCCTAAAGATTAAACATCTTATTCATCACTGATTGAAGAAAACAAGAAGAACCATAGGTTTTGCTTCAGCACTGTAGCCAGGCTGACAAAAAGTCAGAGCTCTGTCGAGCCAAACGCTCATTTCACTATTAATGACTTCATGAATTTCTTTATAAATAAAATTTTAACAATTCGAGAAATAATTACTCATAACCATACCACAGACATAACATTATGTACAGCTACTTTCAAAGCCACTGATATGTATTTAGACTCTTTTTCTCCAATTGAGCTTTCTGGGTTAACTTAGTTACTTCTTCCAAGCCATCAACAGACCCCATTCCTATGTGATAAAAACAATCAATAATTGGCTATGTACCACAGACCTTCGAGTTTTAAACCACTGATTAAAAAGCCATCACTTGACCCAGCTGTCTTCACTATTTTTAGGCCAATCTATTGTGCAGCCATACTTTTATCACAAACATTCTTGAAAGAGTAGTTGTCAAACAGCTAACTGATCATGTACAGAAGAATGTTCTATATGAAGTTTTTCAGTCAGGTTTCAGAACTCATCACAGTACAGAAACAGCTTTAGTGAAAGTTACAAAATGATGTCCTAATGGCCTCTTTGTGCTTGTCCTGCTAGACCTCAGTGCAGCGTTGGATACCGTTGACCATAATATTCTATTACAGCTATGCATGCTGTAGGTGTTTAGGGTACGGCACTTTAATCATATCTATCTAATGCAGCGGTCTCCAACCTTTTTTGCGCCACAGACTGGTTTATGTCCAACAATATTTTCACGGACCGGTCTTTAAGGTGTTGTGGAAAAATACAACAAAATAAAACTAGTACCGCTACTGAAAAATAGAAGAGTTATTCATAACACACGTGAAAAGACCCAGGAAAACCGAGTTAACGATAAAAACGATAACAAAATAACGTTGAAAACCGATAAAAACTCTGAAAACTATACATTTCACACCTGAGCCTCAACTCTTGCAGCCCGGTACATAACGACTCACGGACCGGTACCGGTCCGAGGCCCGGGGTTTGGGGACCACTGATCTAATAGACTCAAATTTGTTGATGTAAATAGAAAGACCCCTTCAGGTACTAAGATTAATTATGGATTTCCTCACCTTTCCATACTAGAACCAGTTCTGTTTACATTATACAACGCAAGGGATATCTTGTTGGAGGAAGCATTTCAAACGATGGAGTAGGCGAGGTGGGTGTATAGTGAAACTAAAGGCCTATTTAGCCCACTTTCCGGGCCCAAAAGGAATCAGCTCCTCACCTATTTGCTTCTTGGCACTCTCCTGGCTTGTATGTGCTGTTAGCTTTGATCAAGTGATTCCATCTCCGTGCCCTGGCCCATTTCACTTGTGCCGGCAAGGAGCAAATTTCCTGAACTTGAAGCCTTTGGTGCAGGCTCCCCTTACCACTGCTGTTTTGGACCAGGCCTGGTCAATGCCAGATCAGTCACAAACAAAACTTTGTGACTGATGTATTGATCTTGCATGGACTGGATTTACTCTGTATCATACAAACCTGGATATCTCCCGATGAGTCCTGCGCCTATGTTGAGCTGCTGCTGTGAGACTGCTTGTATTTTAATTCCCCACAATCCTCAGGTCATGGTGGAGAGTTATCACCTGTTTTAAATTTTAATTGAAATTTAAAAAATATTTTTAATACAGATGTTTGCTGTCCCAAGAAGCCACTCTGTAATATGGCCACACTTTGTATCATTTGGTTTCAAAAGATCAAAATATGTTCTCAATTTGGAACTTGAGGAATCAGTGGTTTCAGACCATACGCCTTTCTTAAATGGTTTTGTTCATCTCTGTCAACCTGCTAAACTGTGCACTCCTGCATGGCCATGCTCTTAAGCCTTCCACTGCTGTTCAGTTCTGTGCTACCTTTAACTATGAAGTGACTTCCTCCACTACTAAGCTAACACTTCAATTGCGTTCTTTTAGTCTAACTGTTCTGGCACCTGTGGCTCTATTAAAAATCAGGCAACCCAAACCCAGGTCAGAGCCATGGTTAAATGGCAGTACAAGGCCCATTTGAAGGGGGTGCAGGAGGGCTTAACAGAGGTGGAAATAGGACAGGTTGCAGGTTTCTTTTGAAATGTATGACGGTATGACGGTATAGATGTGAAACGGCTTCTGACGGGGTGTGGTCTCAGCTGCAGAGGAAGGGTGGTGCAGTGGGTTCAGAGGGCAGAGCAAGGGGAGGCTGGCAGTCGGAGGCCATTATGGGATCATGCCTCCCCTATTTGATGAACACACAACTGAGAAGGGGAGGAGAGCTGAGAGCTGAGAGCTGCGAATGAGCAGTCACCCTCATAATGACAGAAACCCTATAACACCTTGGAAATCTAACCTATAAATAAGGAGTGTTTGTGTGTGTGTGCGTGCGTGCGTGCGTGCATGTGTGCGTGCGTGCGTGCGTGTCCTGCTGGGGAGAACCAACACCGGCTTGTGTTACACTGCTAGGTCAAAATTTTTCTCTGATGGCTGTAGTGCTTTTTGATAGAAAGTGTGGTTGGTTTGTTTGATTTTTTGTACAAGGTGTGAAATAAATAAATAAATAAATGAAATGAATGTCATTGTCTCTAACCCTCACAACCCCCCTGTTCTTTCTAACACACTGAGCTCCAGCTCACTTTTTTTTTGTTGAAAATTAAGCGCTAGGGCTCTCTTTTTACCCTCTTATGATCTGACAATCTCAACTTCCTGTTTGGCTTTCTTTGACCACTTTGAGCCTGTCTCTCTCTGCTTTTGTCATGAGCTGGCTGTGTGCAGGCAGGACACAAACACAAACTCACTTAGGCGAAACGTGAACTCAAAATACAGCTTTATTGCTGAGAATGAAAAAAGCGATACAAAGCCAGAACTGGGAAAATAACTCGAACTATACTGGGAGTGCTAAATAGAGGGGGAAGGGGAAGATACAAGGGGTAGTTTTTGTTCAAGGGATTGTATAGAATAACTCAGACTGACACAGTGGACTTAAACATGAATAATAATAAAAAATTACAAAAAATGCAAGAAAACACAAAACACTGGGTCAAATTGCCCAGGACAAGGACACGTTTTTAAAGCAGTTTGTTTCCAGTATGAAAAAAAAAATTATTAAATACAGTGTTGTACAATCTTCTGTGACAAAAATGAACCAAAGAGTTTAATGCAGGCTTGAGTTAAAAGGTCTAATGAAACCACAAACCGCAATGAATGTGAGGGGTTGGTGCTTAGGGGTTCATATGATTGTTGGGGTTTTCTTTGGTTTCTTTGCATTATTCTAGGGTCTTTCCCTTACAATATAAAGCAGATTGAGGCAACTGTTGTGATTTGGTGTTATATAAATAAAACTTAATTGAATTGAAATGACTTCTCAGCCTAAAGGCTGAATAAGTCAGAGCCTTTATATTGCTCGTCATAGGGTTTTGCTTAGGAAAATCCAGATGGGTTGGTCACCGTCACATTCTTTACATAGCACTTAATCTACAGGGTGGGCCATTTATATGGATACACCGTAATAACATGGGAATGGTTGGTGATCTTAAAGTCCTGTCTGTGGCACATTAGTATATGTGAGGGGGCAAACTCCTCAAGATGGGTGGTGACCATGGTGGCCATTTAGAAGTCGGCCATCTTGGATACAACTTTTGTTTTTTCAATAGGAAGAGGGCCATGTGACACAAATTGGTAATGTCACAAGAAGAACAATGGTGTGCTTGGTTTCAACGTAACTATATTCTTTCATGAGTTAATTACAAGTTTCTGACCACTTATAAAATGTGTTTAATGTGCTGCCCATTGTGTTGGATTGTCAATGCAACCCTCCTCCCACTCTTCACACACTGATAGCAACACCGCAGGAGAAATGCCAGCACAGGCATCCAGTATCTGTAGTTTCAGGTGCTGCATATCTCATATCTTCACACCATAGACAATTGCCTTCAGTTGACCCCAAAGATAAAAGTCTAAGGGGGTCAGATCGGGAGACCGTGGAGGCCATTCAACTGGCCCACGACGACCAATCCACTTTCCAGGAAACTGTTCATCTAGGAAAGCTCGGACCTGGCACCCATAATGTGGTGGTGCACCATCTTGCTGGAAAAACTCAGGGAACGTGCCAGCTTCAGTGCATAAAGAGGGAAACACATCATCATGTAGCAATTTCAAATATCCAGTGGCCTTGAGGTTTCCATTGATGAAGAATGGACCCACTATCGTTGTGCCCCATATACCACACCAAACCATCACTTTTGTTGGTCCAACAGTCTTGGAGGGATCCATCCAATGTGGGTTAGTGTCAGACCAATAGCGGTGGTTTTGTTTGTTAACTTCACCGTTCACATAAAAGTTTGCCTCATCACTGAACAAAATCTTCTGCGTGAACTGAGGGTCCTGTTCCAATTTTTGTTTTGCCCATTTTGCAAATTCTGTGCGCCGATCTGGGTCATCCTCGTTGAAATGCTGCAGTAGCTGGAGTTTGTAAGGGTGCCATTTGTGAGTAGCTAATATCTATATAGCCGAAGGGATGTTCGACTAATGCCACTCTCCAGTGACATGCGGCGAGTGCTACGCTGTGGGCTCTTGCTGAATGAAGCTAGAACAGCCACTGAGGCGCTATATAAATACAGGCCATTTACCATTTACTGATGTTTCTTCATTAGTGACAGTTTTCTTGCGTCTACATTTTGGCAAATCCTGTCATGGCTGCCGAGGCGAGCCGTGTGGTATTGAAGGGAGAAAGGACCCAAAACGCAGGCAGTAGCTGATAATGCTAGTGATGTTTTATTTACACAGTGGTGAGATGACAAAACAGGCACAGAGGGAAGACAAAACTAAAGACCTAAACTGGAAAAGCTAAATGACAACCCTGAGAGGGTACCAGAATGGGGGAGAGGCAGAGAGACACGGACGAGGGACAGGACACCGTGGAACACAGAGTAACGGAGTAACACAGACAAACCGGCAACAGGCAGGAGAACACACAAGGCTTAAATACACACAGCAGTGATCAGGGGATGAGAGACAGGAGGGCAACACACCTGGGAGAAATCAGGGCTGACGGGACAGGGGAAACGTAAACTGAACACACTCACATGAGACAGAGACCTTCAGAATAAAACAGGAAACTCACAGACACAGAACTGGACAAGACGCTGAACTAAACAGACTGATTCACAAACAGACGGTATGACACCATAGACTCATAAACAGGCATAATGACATCAAGGACAGACGGGGGGGAACATGGAAGGAGGACCAGGACAGGCACAGAACAGAAACCTAACAAAATGGCGAATAATAATGAAATACCTAATCAGAATAACAAAAGCATAAAGAAACATAAAACACTGAGACGGCAGACTCAGGACAATGACAAATCCAACACTGAACCAGTTTCACAAAACTTAGTAAGCAGTTTGCTAACTGTAGCATGGGAGATGGGTGGTCTCGTAGGGTGTCTTGCATTGAAATCTGCTGTGAACAAAGAGAAACTTGTAAATAACACATGAAAGGATAAAGTTATGTTGAAACCAAGCACACCATTGTTCTTCTTGTGACATTACCAATAAGTTTGATGTGTCACATGGCCCTCTTCCTATTGAAAAAACAAAAGTTGTATCCAAGATGGCCGACTTCTAAATTGCCACCATGGTCACCACCCATCTTGAGGAGTTTGCCCCCTCACATATACTAATGTGCCACAAACAGGACTTTAATATCACCAACCATTCCCATGTTATTACGGTGTATCCATATAAATGGCCCACCCTGTAGAATACAGTTCAGTTCAATTTATTTCAATTCAATTCAGTTATATAGCGCTAAATCATGACAACAGTTTCCTCAATAAACTTTATATTGTAAGGTAAAGACTACAAAATAATAGAGAGAAAACAAAGAAAACCCCAACAATCATCAGAATCACAATACTTTATTATTGCCAGAGCAAAGTATGTGGTCACAGTTGCTCCAAGACAGTAAGGACAGTAATTCACTAAACTAAATTAAATAATACAGCGTATTACAATATTGCGAGAGGAATCAGGGTAATCTGAGACAGCTTTAACTATATGCTTTATCAAAAAGGAAGGTTTCAAGCCTAATCTTAAAAGTAGAAAGGGTGACTGTCTCACAAATCCAAACTGGGAGGTAGTTCCACAGAAGAGGGGCCTGAAGGACCCTTGGAACCCCAAGTAAGCAATTACATTTGCATAGTTTTTTCCAGACATTTACTATGCTTTTTTAAAAGTATATAACAACAATAAATGTTCAGTGAGTTGGATCAGGTGGCGGGGGAGGATGCTGGACAGACGTGGGATGCCTAAATGTATTGTGAAGGTATGCTAGGAATGCTCCTCGCTCTGCTCCTGTAACACACTCCTCTCCAAAACCTGCTAAGACAAGACGGGAAGGTCAGTGGCCTATTCATGAAATGCATGAAAGCAATATTTCTGGTCAGACCCGAGGCTTCACTAACTCAATATCTCAGCAATCCAGTGTCAACTGAAACTCATCTACCCAGTTAAGTAGTGGCCACTGACGAAGGCGATCAGCGGCAGCTGGTGAAGTAGATGGGCGACAGGTGTGGTAATGGTAAATGGACTGATTCTTATATAGCACTTTTCTACTCTCCCGGAGTACTCAAAGCGCTCTATACAACACGCCACAGTCACACCCATTCTCACAAGCACTACCTCTATACTGAGTGCTTTCTAACTACACTCACTCATACTCTGATGGATGCATCGCATCATGGAAACGCATGGAAAGCAACTTGGGGTTAGTTGCTAAGGATGCTTGGCATACAGACTGGAGGAGCCTGGGATCGAACCTCCAACCTTCCGATCAGGAGGTGACCTGCTCTACCTCCTGAGCTACAGCCACCCTGGCTGGCTTCAGCACGGGAAACTCCTCTGGCCTGATGACGCCCACAAACTGGCATGGTGGAAGACACACAAACACACAGGAGAGGAGGCGGGGGGAGGGAAGTCAGAAACAAAACACAAAGAAAAACATGCACATGGGCAGGTCGACCAGCAGAAACTGCCAGACCATGACATCTCAGCAAAAGTGAAGTCCATAGACTTTATATAAGTGCAAGAAAATTGTAGTAATGTAAGGCTTGTGTATGTTTTTAAAAGAAAATGAAAATACAAAAAACAAAAACAGAAACTAGAAAAACTAGAAAACAGAGCCAACACCCAGACTATAGTGACACGTCTGCACTGATACATTTAGCTAACCTCAGTACTCACACTTTGAATTTCTTTAAACACACAAAAGTTTAGACGCCTCTTGAGGGGTTTAGAAAAAAATGAATCAATAGAAGATAAAAATAATGTTCACAGAAGCTATCAAATTCCAGTGATTTTCTTTCTTTTGATCATTATTGTTTCTCTTGGCATTATTTCAATTTAGAATGTAATATATTACCTTTTTACTACACTACGGTTCCAAATGCAGGACTTAATGCAAAGGATCAGATAGCATATAAATTCATTAATTGCAACAAAACTAAAATCAAAATATAGAAAAATGTAGAAATTGTATACATATTCATCAGTGATCTGACGTCAAACGTTCACAATTTACTTTTAGCCTTTAAAAAAAAATCACTGTCTTTAGACCAAACTTTGAGCTCCAACTGTTTTCCTGTGTTCCACTGGATGACGCTAGGAGCTGTTCACAGTGCTGAATGCTCGGCGGCAGTGCTGCCCTGAAGAGGAGTCTCCTAGCAAGTAGAACACAGAGCGCTGCAACGGCAACAGCAGCTCCCTACAGCCTCCAGTCATCGCATAGAGTACAGTCTGTAGTCTGTAGTCGTGTTGGTGGAACGAAAATAACAGCCCGTCGTCTGCTTCAATGAGTACGTTCAGACAGCAAAACCGGGCTGAAGTCACCCAAAGGAGCACGCAGTGTGTGTAGTCGTTGTTCGGCGGAGCTCTCTGTGCTTCAGTCCGTCGGAGGGAAAGTGCCGATTCCAAGGCTCAAGAAGCGCTAAACGGGAAAACATGATGAATGGGATGAGATATTATTTCCCTGTCCTGCTTGTTCTGGTGGCGGTGGTGAAAGACACGGGCGCCAGAGGTAAGAACTGTTCAAATTATATTTATTTCGAAAAAGCTGTTCCCGTGTTTATCTCGAGTGCTTACATGCTTTTTCAGCCTTCGACTTCGCTTTCCAGAATTAGATGCTCGGGTGGTGGATTTTGTCTTATTTTCGTAATGGACGCTTTCCGTTTCCACCGTTTTCCAGCTCCTCCATGTGCTCACACGGCTTACGAATAAAACGCACTGGTTATTGTGAAGAAGACACGAGTGCGTATAGAGGTTGTTTCTAAATTTCAGGTTTGATTGTTTACATTGCAGTCCGATAAAAACACGAGCAGCACAAATCTTAAAAGCCTATTAAAGTTGTCAATCAAGGCGCATTTTACATAGCAGAAAGCAAACTTTAATAACCGTTACAACTTAGTATATGATTCATTTATGAGTCCAGAGGCAAGCGGGCGGATAAAAATGCAATTTTCCATCCTCAACATTACTAACTAATTACATCAAATACATTAAAAATAAAATGTATACATTAATAAACAACAAAGAAAGATCGCATCTTTCTCAGTGCTCTTATCATAAGAGAGGAATGGCTTTACAGCTTTCCTACATTTTTCATATTTCCCAACAAAACACAGAGGGCAACAAAGCACGGATGGTGTTAGACGTCTCCCCGGATAGAGGCTAGGCGACATTTCGCCTAATATTTTCTGAATCCCTAGCCCGATACCTAAGAATTGACTTATCAACACTGCCTAGCATTAAAACTGTTATTATATCATAGATATCATACATGCCTCTTTGACAGATGACAATAACTCTATGAAGTAAAGAAGTTATCTGAGGAGAAGCCCCTGCTTTGTCACTCATCTTTTAATTAGACATGTCTGTGTAGGTGCAGCCGACACCGGCAGAATCCACATCTCCATCTGACTGGCAGTCTGACTGGCAGTCTAAAAACAGGCATCTGACTCCATGATCGGAGTCAGATGCCTGTTTTTAGATCTATATTGTGATATGCTAGAAGTGTAACTTACTAAATAAGCAAGTAGAGGATTCATCATGACATAGCTAGAATGAACTGCTCAGTGTGCCATTTGGTTTGAGTTTCCTCTAGGAATTTGATGTCACAAAGTTAAACTGTTCCCTGTTAGACTGCTGCTACTGTCACCATACACACTTCCATTAGCAGAGCTGTGTACTAATTTCACACAACATAATTAGTCTTAGTATGTTTGTGTTTCCACAGCAAAATGAAATATAGACCAAGTGTGTTTTTGACTGTACTGCACTGCTAGTGTACACTAAAAAATCACAGCTCTAAGGGTAAAAAGGTAAGCTACGAAGTTGCTGAAAATATAAATATGTTTCAGAAAATGTTGGTGGATATCTTCACACAGATTAAAGGCTCAAATATATATTTTTCTCTGTCAATGTCAAATGTCAAAACTCATAAAATTTGTATTTTTTGTAGAGTTACTTCAAGATAGCAGATTAATAACTTCTGTAGTGCTGTATACACTTTTGGGCTGACATGAAGGAGAAGAGACTTATGTTACAGGTTTTTGTTTTCTTTCATTTTGTGTTATTGCTTTTCCCCCTACAATACATCATGAACATGGGACCTACTGAGGTGCTATTCCTGAGGAGTTTTTGTTCTGGGGCTGTAAGATGTTGCTGATGATTGCGAATGCTACTGTGGAGGATGTGCAACAAGATTACTGATCTAAGTCATCAGTGATTTTAATGTCTTGATTGTCTGACATTTTTGACTGAGGTCAAAATGAATTAGGCAGAGAAAATTCAGGTCCACCTTCTCCTAAGTTTGTCTATTAGAGAAGACTTTATCTAAACAGTTTGAAGCTGTTAGAATTAGTTTGGGATATGAAAAACTTTCTAACCCGAGCCAAGAGTATTGAAGTTTTAACAGGTTCGAATCTCATAACAAAAGTCACAGTAAATTATTTGTGTAAAGTTATTGGAGTGTACCCAAGCAATGGAGTTTCATGGAATAAATAATGTATGGCCTGCTGTTGGCATGACTGACAGGTCTGACCCAGGATCCAGACCTGGATTGAATAGGTTGAATGACATATGCATCTAATTTGTCCCCAGAACTCGTCATCCAAGGAACTTGTTCTGGGCTAAAGAGTTATTTAGTTATTTAAAAGTTACCATTATTATGTTTAAATGGTAAATGGCCTGCATTTGTATAGCGCTTTTCTAGTCCCTAAGGACCCCAAAGCGCTTCACACTACATTTAGTCATTCACACACTGGTGATGGCAGCTACATTGTAGCCACAGCCACCCTGGGGCGCACTGACAGAGGCGAGGCTGCCGGACACTGGCGCCACCGGCCCCTCTGACCACCACCAGTAGGGTTAGTATCTTGCCCAACGATATTTGGCATGCAGCCAGGAGGCAGCCTGGGATCGAACCACCGACCTTCTGATTAGTGGCTGACCTGCTCTGCCACCTGAGCTACAGCCACCCCATAAATGTTCTTGAAAAATAATCTAGCTGATAATTATGCTCACATATCTGATACTGACTAATCAAAAATCTCTTTATTGAATTACATTGCTGGCAGTCATGTTGACTAGTTTTCAGGCAATCAAAAGCTGTGGAAGTGAACCGTGAAAACCTGGATAAAAACAAAGTTTTATTCTGAGTGTGTAAAAATTTAGTATAACACAAAGTGTCTCATGCAAAGATACTTCACCTGACCTTGGTTGCTTATGTGTCTAAATTAGAAACAATGAGTAGGGATTTTGGGGCTTTTAATTTGTAAACAGCTTTTTCAAAATTCAGTTTTTTAGCCTTTAATATATAGAATGCAGTATTTGTTAATGGTCAAGCTTAAATTAGCTTTTTTGGTGTAGTGCTCAATCTTGCGTCCTGAGGTAGCTTGTGACAAAAAAGATAAAAAAGTAGAGATGCTGTTTGATATCCCAGTAGGTTTGAAGAATGCTTAGTTTAATGCATCATTTGTAACAATCTAGCTGCTAGTGGTCTTAAAAAAGTTGTAAAGCTTAAGATTCAAGGAGATGTGGCACTTGTGTGTTTCGGTATTAACATTTTTTAACCAATTGATTGGCCTGCTTTTGTAATATACATAATATTCAAACATGTAACATTTCACGTTTTGTGCTTGTATAGTACTGTCCATTTTTGTCACCCAAGGGAGGTGATACTTTATGTTAGTAATTGCTATCCTTGACCCTGGCTTCTGATTAGCCCATAATCAGAAGTGCCAGGACCCTGCAGACGCTTTGTTTGGCTGCCACTTCTTACTATTCAAAGCTCTTCACTGTCACTGATGCACAAAACCGTGTGCTCTCAGTAAGCTTTAATGGCATAAAATAAGCCTTGCATGAAATAAACCTAGTGCTTTTGGAAAGCAGAATAGCAGAGGTTATAAAGTCGGTCTTTTTTTGGTTCACTGTTGGCTTCAGGGATCATGCTTGTAGTTGACCTTGACCTTTCATTTTTCTGGAAGGCAGGCATTTTCTTTGCAGGACTGTGTTAGCACCAAGTTCTGTTTACAAAACAAAATCAGTGGTGTGTGTTACAGTCCTGTTATTACAAATCCAAAATGCTTCAACATCAGTACGACCAAAGCATAACATACATTTGTTTGTGTCTTTTTTAGGTACACAGACAGCTATCTGTTTCTATTTATGTCTCTACGGTCTGGGAATCAATTTTTAGGCTGTTAACTTCTTAGGGTTGCTCGTGTCTCCATTGTTAATACAGCACAAGTGTTTCAAATTACGCTGCATTTACAACTACAAAACAGTGTCAACAGGCATAAAGGCAGACACGATGTTCACTGTGATGTACAGAATGACTCAACAAAATCACAATTTTATTCGCTCTGTATTGTTCCTTTTTTATATACTAAACCAAAATGCAATCAAACTCTGAGCCAAAAATAAGCTGACAGTTATATTCTGTTGACATCTGCACACACGACGTTTTATATTTTCTTGTTCTTCTTCCTTTTCGTCCAGCTGTGACGGTTCACCACAGCTGATCATCTCCCACCATCTGACCCTGTCCCAAGCATCCTCTTTTGTGAACACAGCGTTTTATGATTCGAGTGTGAACAAGTGAATTTGAACTGTTTGAACCACAACTTTACAATGACTGGGATTGTTAGTCATTGTTAGTTAACAGTAAATGATTATTAATTCAAGCTTAACTCAGTTTACTACTTGTGAACAATGCTCATTATAAAGTGATAACTATAACTTTACTATAACTAATGATAATTATTCCAATTTTAAGTAATTCAGTACAAATAGGAACAACCAATAAAGAATAAAAAACATAGTTAATCAAAATGTGAACTATAACAAGTGGCAACAAAGGTGCAACCCAGAAACTACTAACAGACTCCATGACCAATCCTTTTCAGCATCAGTTTATTCTGCACGCACCAATATGTGTCATTCACTTTCCTCGTTTTGTCCTTGAAATACAGATTTGGCATAAACCACTTAATCTGAAGCAATTTATTTGTTATAATACACAAGAGTCTCATAGCCTTCACCAGTAATAGATTGCTTGGTTGTCATAGTGATCATCAAATTATTTTTAATATGACCTAAGTTGACTTAAGTCCTGTGTTTTTTTTTGTTTTTTGGCAAACAATTATGGCATGACTTGCAAAATAGGTTTGAGATCTTGAATTTAAACATAAAGTGCAGCTACACATTGTACCCACAGCATCTCAATTAGTCAACATATTTTGTTAAAATTTAAAAGGATGTTGGGTTGGTTTTTCATTTGGTAATGATGCAGAACATGGAGGAAGACGATACTTTGCAGAACTGGGGCACTTGTTAACAGATCTATACTAAAATTACAATGTGAAACAGCTCAACCTCTACGCAATTAACACTGCAGCACATGTCAACAGTGCGGATGTACTATCTGTCAGAGAGAAGAAGTAGCTCCATGACAAAGTAAATCTCTGTGCAGACAGAACCAGTATTGAGATGACAATGTTGCATTTTCAGCTTTGGGCAGTTTTATCCTGAAGCTTAGACCTGAGCGATCAGTCCTGCTTCTACTTAATGTTTTGCCATTGTTACTACACTCACTGCTGATTGCTGCTCTGTTATTCTGTTATACTGTCTCTTTTCATGTAGCATTCTGTGCAGTTTAAGCACAATAATGGAAATATAACTGCAAGTAGTTGTAGACCTGAAATAGAACCTGTTTTGATGATGTCTCAGAGGTTTTGAGGTCAGACAGTCTGTCCTTTTTCCTTCAGATTACTACCCAGATAAATATGTTGGCCCTGGCTGACCCAGAGCAAGTGATGCCCTCAGTCCCACCCCCAGGGCCTGCTTGCATTGCCACTGCCTGTCATCATTGTCAGCACTCTGCTGGGAGAGCTGCCTGACACTAATGGCTGCTGCAAGGCTGACTGGGCTAAAGGGACTTTATTATAGGCCAACAACAACACAGTGCACCAAACACATATACATCACAGCTTTCAGGGTCTAAAGCAGGGGTGTCAAACTCAAATACACAGTGGGCCAAAATTCAAAACTGGAACAAAGTCGCGGGCTAACATTAATATTTATTGAAATATATTTATTCCTCCAGATATAAGAACAAATCTTTTCTTATGGACTCAAACATGTTTTGCTGAAAAACTGAATATGGAACAAGCAAAGCTTAATACTAAACATATATATATTAGCTGTATAATACCAGTAGGCCAGCTCTAATAGTAATTTGGTATGGCTTCGCGGGCCAAATGTAATTAGGCTGCGGGCCAAACTTGGCCCGCGGGCCAGAGTTTGACACCTATGGTCTAAAGGAAGGGGCTGCATAGTGCCCTTGGCCAATGGAAGTGATCCAATTTTTAAACAGCACAAATATATTCATGATTTAACACTGGAAGTCATGTGTTACCACACCCCAAAAGTTGTGTTATATTTTCTCTCAGAGATGAATTAGTATATTTTGGGTTCTTACATCTTCAACGTGTGGAAGAGGATTGTACCTACACAACTAATACATAAAAAACACCTAAAAACATATAATATCTAACTGTCGGATGCAGTAGTGTAAAGCACACTGCCGTGGCCTCTACAGCAGTAGAGATGTGTTCTATTGAGTGATGAATTATGCTTCTCTGTTTGGCAATCCGATTGATGAGTCTGGTTCTGGTGGTTGCCAGGAGAATGGTACTGGTCTTACTGCATTGTACAAGTGTAAAGTTTGGTGGAGGAGGGAATATGGTGTGAGGTTGTTTTTCAGGAGTTGGGCTCAGCCGCTGAGTGCCAGTCAAAGGAACTCTTAATACTTCAGCAATGGACAATTTCATGCTCCCAACTTTGTGGGGACAGTTTGGGAACGGCCCTTTTCTGTTGCAGCATGACAGTGCACCAGTGCACAAAGTAAGGTTCTGTGTGATTAGTGATTAGTGTTTTAAGTTACACTTTTTCACTGTGTCATTGTCAAGCTTTTCTTAATACCTTTTCCATGGATTTTATATAAAAGACAGACAAGAGCACTCAAAACTCCTTGCTTTCTATCTAACATTCACACATTCGTATTCTGATGAATTCACCGGAGAGCGACTTGGGGTTAGTATTCTGCCCGAGGATACGATGCAGACTGGAGAAACCAGCAACAGTCCAATCAGTAGATGAGCAGCTATACTTCCTGAGGAGCAGCCATCCACAGTCACTGTGATGTCACCCTTTTGCCTTGATTTTGAAACCTCAGTGAAACCTCATTTTAGCTCCTACCACGCTACTCTTAGAAGATAGAAGTTTCTATTTTTGAATTATCAGGTGACAGTACCAAGCTTTGGTCACAAGTGTCATTTGTAACATTCATACATGGCTGACTAAAACCTTTGCTGAATAAAACGGTTTCTTCCTTTCAGAATCTGTCCTCATTTAATTCATATAACTCCTTCAAATGTTTATAGGAACTATTTTCAGAAGTGATAAGAGGCCCTTTCTTCCTTCTCTATCTGTATCTCTCTCTCTCCCTCTCACACACACACATACACACCCTTTCCCCACCCCCTTCATCATCCCTGCCACAGCAGAAAAGCAATTTGTTCTTGGTGTCACTGATCTGATGCAATCAGCACTGCTTCACGCTTTTGAATAAAGAAAAGACAGCGAGGAAGGACACTGTGTTTAATTAAAAGACACACTTTTGTGAATGTGACGATCATATAATTTAAGGTGGAGGACGTAAGGGTTACTTGTTCAACACCTGCGTAACAATTACGACTGATTAACCTATCCAAACTCACCCGTTGCACTCATCAAGAGCTATTCAGGGTGTTGAGACTACAATCTCCTTCTAATTGTCTGCCAGCCTTTTCCTCTTTAAAGCACTCACTTGGAAATGAGATTTATCAAAATGCACTGCTGCTCCCTCTCACAGGAAATAGGGGCTTTGGTTCTTTACATACAACTGCTGACACCTTCAGAGAGGAGCTGAGGGGGTGGAGAGGTGGAGCACTCTCATTTTCCCTTTTCTCCATCTCCTCTTCTCTCCTTGGATAGCAGTCCCTGTGAAGTGAACAGTGCTCTTGTGAAGTATTTACCCTCATCTCTGTCAATCAAAGCTGGTTTCCTAAGGCTGCATTCATCTGCTTTACAATATCTTTGTGTCCTCTCCAGTTTGCTATTTCCCATGACAGAGTCTCTGAGTTAAATTAAAGATGATGCAAATAGCAGATGATGCATTTTGAATTGCATCTGCTTTATATGTCACCATCGCATCCCACATCCTGACATCTCTGAATGCTGCTTCATGTGGTGTATTAGCCTTTACAGAACATTCTATGACGTGAAGAGTCACACATTGAGCTGAGAGTGTCTCTTTTGACTTTAAATCTGACAATAAAGAATTCTCTGAATCCAGTTTTGCACACAGACACAATTAAGTCCACCCTAACTGTCTGAATTTCAAACTGGCACATTAATCCTTAGCATGGCCTAATTGATAGCTGTCACTTAACATCAATCCAAGAGCACCTTGAGGTATTGCTTGCAAATCAATAGTCAGCGTCAGTCATATTTGGTTTGTTGCTATGCCTCAAGCAATCTATTTTGGATCTTGCACCATTTATTTTAGGTGAAAGCTACTTTTGGCTTCTCCCCTGTGTTTGATCTTCCAAAGGTTTTCACCAATGATGGACAAATTATTTACTTTATTTTAACCTATACGCTCTACTTGCTTAGTGACGCCTTGTCACTGAGTTTATACACTCAACAATGGGCGTGAACATAGAGCAGAAATTCTGCTCCTTGTTGACATGTTAGCATCAAACAGTTATTGTTGGTTTGCAGGCAGCACCTTTTTGATTTCCCAAATTGAAGTCTGGTGACTGTGGATCACTGCACTCTGCTGGTTCATGTTTAAAAACGTGATGATAAAAGAATTTCGACGTGTTGCATAATCCTGCCCAAGCCGTTAAAAGATGGTGCGCTATGGTCATAAATAAATGCATGTGATCAGCAAATGGTTGTGGTTTCCACTAAGAGGTTCACAACTCAAACACAAAAAACACACAGAGAAAAACAACATGCAATGCTTTCATCATACCTCACCATGAGAACCAATATTTTCTTTCTTCTAAACTTTTCCCTCATCATGGATGCTTTAGTTCTTTGCGACTATCCTGTCTAAACTCAGCAGATGTTTTTGTGTCTAAATCCAATTAGGTAAGCAGTTAAACCTGCACCAGTGGCATTAACATGTAGCCATATTTAAATTTTACCCAAATCCCTTTTCTTCTCTTTGGGATTTTACCGTTTAAAAACTCATTTATTCAACATAGCTTTTCCATCTAGTTAGCGTCCCTGTTTTATATTTGGTTCGATTTCTTATTTATGTACTTTATCTTTTAGCTATATCTGTTCTTAGTAACTTTGTTCTTATATTCCCTTTTATTGTTGTATAATTAGTGCCCTTAACCTGATGACATATGTGGTACTTTGTTAATAGTCTTTTATTTATTGTCTTAATTTTCCTGTTTTTATTGTAAAGCACTTTGGTGTACCACTGGTCTTTTAAATGTGCTATACAAATAAAGTTGTATTGTATTGTATCCTTGGTTTTGTGATGGCTTGTGGAAGTGGTTAGACCTAAGGAGCAGACAAAACAACGAGTTGTGCAAGAAAGTGGGTTATTTACAAGCTTCAACAGTGATGAAAAAAAACTGAATTAAGGTGTGGCATATATACCTTTATGTGGCTTTTAGGGAGTCTGTAAAAGGGGGGAGGGAGAATTAGTAGAGGCAGGAGTACAGGCGGAGGCAAATAACTGAATATTTGACTGAACCATTCCTTGAAATCCGAAGAGTGTGTTTCTAAGGGAGGTTAGTCGCAGGGCTGACTGGAGCTGAGGGTACCAGAGAACTGTGGTTTAGTTTGGGCAGAGAGAAGAGTTCCTGTCAGAGGCTGTATGGGAGAAGCTGCATGCTAGAAGGCTACAGATGTTTTACCTATGATCTGGAGTTCCACAGAGCAAGATGGGTGAGTTCTTTCGGTAAGTAGCTGGAGATGCACAGCAGGAGTCCATGAATATCGGACACCATGAAGGAAGAGACAGTCTTGTGCAGAATCAGAGTCACAGCTGAGCCTAAATACATTCATTGCTTTGAGATGAGTATAATCCCAGCTTAGGAGGAATGGCTTCACTCAAAGGTGGAGGGCCTGTAGCCTGACAGGTCTGACGCTGTGCAGTAAAAGACCAGAGGTGGCAAAAGTATATAAGATAAGATAAGATAACCTTTATTAGTCCCACACGTGGGAAATTTGTTTTGTCACAGCAGGAAGTGGACAGTGCAAAAGTTATGAAGCAAAAATTAGAATAAAATAAGAATAAATACAGTACACAACTGTACAGACTAGAATAAAATAAAATACTATATACAGTAGAATAAAATAGAATAAAATATACAATAAGAAAAAAATAGAATACAAATGCTTTATACAACTGAGTAAAAATACAACGATGCCAGAAAAGATTATTGCACATTAGTGTTATTGCACATGTGTGGATGTGTTTGATCAGTTAAAGTCTTTGTTGTGGAGTCTGACAGCAGTGGGGAAGAAAGACCTGCGAAATCTCTCCGTCCCACATCGTGGGTGCTGCAGTCTCCCACTGAAGGAGCTGCTCAGTGCTGTCAGAGTCTCATGCATGGGGTGGGAGATGTTGTCCAACAGTGACGACAGCTTAGCCACCATTCTCCTGTCACTCACCACCTCCACTGGGTCCAGAGGGCATCCTAGAACAGAGCTGGCCCTTCTGATCAGCCTGTTCAGTCTCTTCCTGTCCCCAGCAGAGATGCTGCCACCCCAGCAGACCACACCATAAAAGACACCACCACAGAGTAATAGAAGGTCTTCAGGAGTGGGCCCTCCACTCCAAACGACCTGAGTCTCCACAGCAGGTACAGCCTGCTCTGCCCTTTCCTGTAGAGGGCGTCTGAGTTATGAGTCCAGTCCAGTCTGTTGTTCAGATGAACACCAAGGTACCTGTAGCTGTCCACAGCCTCAATGTCCATACCTTGGATGTTCAGTGGTTGCAGTGGAGAATGCTTGTGCCCGCGGAAGTCTACCACCAGCTTCTTGGTTTTACTGGCGTTGGTCTGGAGGTAGTTCAGCTGGCACCAGTCCACAAAGTCTATATACATTCTTTATTTAAGTACAAGTGCAGATATTAGTATTAAAAATACTCTAGTAAAAGTTGAAGTACATATTCAACTTCTTTACTCAAGTCAAAGTGAAAAAGTATAAAAGAATATATTATTTTTTAAATTATTATTATTATTATTATATTTTTTTAATGTTCACGGTGCACCATGTAAAACCGGTTAAAACCAATAAATAAATGTTTAAAAAAAAGTGAAAAAGTACAGGCTCTGAAATGTATTGCAAGTAAGAAAGTAAAAAGTAGCTCTTTAGACAATGTTTCTGAAGGCTATTTTTGAGTAAAGCTAACTGGACCTTGTGCTATATTAATATAATAATAAAATAATATTAGTAGATGGAAATACAAACTTCACTCTAGTTTAAATTTTAAATCTAATAAATACACTCAGCTTGAATCAGTTAAGTAGAAAATGAGCAGGGAAAACGAAGGAAAAGAAATATCTTCTTTTCCCTCCATGATGTTGCCTACATCATGGAGGGGACTTTGCCTCTAAACAGGAAAATTAGTAGGGAAAGGGGTTAAAGTGGGATTCAGCACGTGGGGGAATCGGTTGTGGTGGCTCAGTGAGGATCAGCTGATTTGGGCTAATGCTGCTCTGGGGTGGATTTGCACAACTGAATTTAACACGATGTAAGCAGATATTTTATAAGTTTTCCTGAGTTTCATCCTCTACACTGAAACTATGCTCTTTATCCTGTCTTTATACTAGACAATATAATGTTAGTGTGAAGGTGAAATTCAATAAATGAACCTAAGCATCATCAGCTTAACTTCAAATTCATCTCTGTTACACTCAATGTAACCTTACTCTGGCCAATGGCACGACAGCTACTTTGCACCGTTGACACACTTCTTTATTTTAAATTATTCATAGTAGAGCAAACTGACTTGTGTATGTCTTCAGTTCAATTCAATTAATTTTTGCTCAATAGTTGGTCAAGATGGCGCTTCCACTCTTTGCCAGTGAACTTACTAATGCAACTATGCTGGACATAAGGCGTTGTCTCCACTCCAACTCACCTTTCTCGCACCCTGGCCTCAGTCTCACGGCAAAAGCGCTTCAGAAGCTGGTGCAAGCGCAGTGGTCTGCTTGTGAAGCTTAAGGCGTACTTGGTGTGCCCTTCCCCGACTCCTTGGAATGAACATGGATCTGTGCCTGTGGATCCCATTGACACCTGGCTGGTGCCTGTTGTTGGCTTGTATCAGATGTTCCAGCCGTGTAGGATCTTCACTCCTCTTTGTCAGTGTGGGGTTAACCTCCAGCTGCTGTGTGGGGTCTCACAGTCAGCCACAAATGTGCTGATTGGATTTGTTTTTGGATTTGTGAACACTAGATTGTTGAGTAATACAACTTTTATTTATCACCCAAGGACTAAATTTCCTCTGTATAGCTGAGACATGGTTAAGTGCTGGTGAGTCCAGCGCATTCACAGAACTTGTAGCGGATGCCTGCTGCTTTTTAAAACTCTGCTCAAATATGGGGCAGAGGCCTATCAACATCACCTAGTAGCTTTGAACTGCATGTGTTTGAGCTGAGTCGCTCTCACACAGTGCTCTGTGTTGTGGTTTACAGACCCCCCAAACACAATAAGGACTTCTTAACTAACTTTTCTGATCTGTTGGCTGAAATTATGCCAAAACACGATCATGTCCTTATTTCTGGGGACTTCAACCTTCAGGTGTGCTGCCCTTGTCCTGCTGCAGTTGTTGGGTGCTGTCATGTTTTAACCCTTCCACTGCTGGACAGTTCTCTGTCGTTTTTAATCAGAACTGCAGTAATTCCAGTAATTCTTAAATTCAGATATGATGCTAAGAGAAAACACTTTGCTGCTATTATTATTATTATTCAGGCAAATTGATGCAAGCCTCATGCTTTATTAAAAACTATTGAGATGGTCCTTCATGCGCTGTTGGTGTCGAGTCCTCTCAGGAAATTTGTGAAAGATTTCTAAACTTTTTTATTGATAAAGTATCACATGTGAAAGCGCAGATTTCCCATTCTGCTCTTGACCCTTCTATCCGTGTCCGTTGCTCTGCTACCAGTTATGACAGTTTCTTTGCTCAGCCTGCAGGAGTTGGTTTCTCACCTGAAGCCCTCAGGTTCCCTATATGATGCTCTTCCTCCATGATTTTTCAAAGAGGTTTTTACTCACCATAGCACCATTTGTACTTTCCATTGTAAAAAGTCATTGGTCCTCTGGAGTTGGATCAGTTGTAAATGTGCAGTAATTCAGCCTCTACTCAAGAAACCTGCTCTCGATCCTGATATTATTGCAAATTACAGGCATATTTCCAAACTGCCTTTTATCTCAGAAACTCTTAAAAAGGTAGTTCACAAGCATTTAATGTCCTTTTTAGAGGAACATGGTATTTTAGAGGATTTTCAGTCTGGTCTTAAAGCTTTACACAGTACTGAATCTGCCCTTTTAAGAGTTTTTAATGTGTTATTACCAACCGACTCAGGTGAATGTTATTATTGTGCTTTTAGGTTTAACTGCTGCCTTTGGTTCAGTGGATCATAAAATTTAGTTTCTCGGTTAGAGCAGTTGGTGGGTGTTGGGAGTAGTGCACTGCAGTGGTTCAGATCTTATTTGGCAGAGTGAAACTTGCCAAATAAGTGAAACTTGATGTTTAAATTTAAATATTACCTCTCTTCTACCTCTCATGTCTTGTCTTTCTTATCTTTCTCCATCTCTGAGTGAAGTTAGTTCTCATTCTTTTTGTCCAAGAGCAGCTGTAGCTAGCAGACACACTGTGTGTTTGCTGATGGCTGTCAAGGTGATAGAAATGTTGCATTTGAATTGACCAGACAGTTAAAAAACATTACTCCCTTTATGTTTGCCTTTATGTTTCCACTTTTGTAGGGTTAGCTAGTATCCCAGTACCAAGTACCTGTAGTTGTTTTGGTGTTGGGTCAAACAAAAGAAAAAACAACAGCCCATTTTAACCCCTGACTATGGCGCATGGTTTTGCTTCTTTTATCTCTTTTTATGAGATGCCCTGGTGATTATTCGCCTTTCATGTGTTACTGTTTCGACTTAAACCGGTTTGATGTTTCAAGGCCAATACAGTAATATGCCTGTTTTGAGGATGTAAGGATCAGAAAGTACATATACTTGTTTTAAAAATGTACAAATTTAAAGGAAAAGGTTGTCAGAAAAAAAAAAAAAGCTACTCAGGTAAAGTACACATACCTGAAAATTCTACTTAAGCACGGTATAGTATTTATACTTCGTTACTTCCCACCTCTGCAAATGACTTATATGCTGATGCATATTTTGTCTGATCTCAGGGATTTCTTTGTGTCTCTTTATTTGTTAAAGGACAGTTTTGTCAAATTTGTTAAAAATTGTACTCTTTTTAGCTACAGAGGACGTCCGATCTCTCTCTGTTATTTTTATAGTTGACTAATATATAGCCTTCTCTTTGTCTTTTATCAAAATCTTACTCAGAAAACATCAACTGAGCAGCTTTGACAAGTTTGTAATCGACAGTAACTGCTTCTCATTTCCTGGATGATTGCTCATTTCCTTCTCTGTCAACATCTCATCTGTCCATCTCAGCCATTGCTGCTGCCTCTAAGTCCAGTCCAGTGGGTACTGGAGGCGCATTGATCCAGCAGCAGTGGCGCATGGACATTGTTTATACAGAAGACAGGCCCTGTCCGCTCTTCCTTCATGCACTGGCAGACAGTGTACACCTGTCTAATTGGGGCTGGCGTCTTCTGTGCATACAGAGCCAAAGGCCTCTCCACAATGATTAGGACTCTGACAGCTTGGCTCTCTTTTAGATTGCTGCTCCACATGCAGTGAGCTGTTTTGGTGAGGAGAGGGAGGAGGGTCATAGTTTGTTGTTGAAAGGTAGACAGACAAGGAAAGTCGCTATTTTTGTGTCACACATTTCCGTTGTCCTTGGAAGAGATTGAGAGAAATAACACTTGTCAGTAATGGCTGTGATAGTAATCCTCCTTTTTTGTCCACTAATTTAAATCTATATTCTAAAGGTAAACAGAGCAGGGGCGCCTACACAAACGCAAAGCAGCAGATGAAGCATCGCTGAATATGTTTCCAAACCAACTTCATTCTAAGCCAAAGACTAGAAAATATGGTGAAGCATATCTTGCCTTTGGTTTCACCTGCACAAGTGCCGAGGTAGGTCTCCCTGCAGGATTAGTTTTCCCTGTTGGGAGCAGCGCTGGGCTCTTCATATCACGGACAAACAGGATCCCACATTCTTGATTTTTAGTTCACAAACACTTCTTGTAATGACTAACTACTCCTGACATTTTGGAGATGTTAGCTCTTTATACAGTAAAGTTACAGCAAGATACAAATAACATCAGGCTGATCCTGCCACGATTTGTTCCCCCTGTCTAAATCACGGACAAACAGTATCCTACAGCTGTTTATGTTTTTAAACCCATTTTGCACAGAGAGGCAGTTTTTTGAAAAATGTATTGACAGCAATGTTGAATATTATTACACAGGAAAAAAACAACTACATGTAAAATAATCACACCGTGACGCCTCTGCCTTTCTAAATGGAGGGACAGTGACTTTGTGTTTATATGTAAGCGTGTAAAACCTGCAGATAGAGACAAAATACTGTTAATCTGCCATTCTGCAATTCATCTAATGTACACAATAACGTGGCGCACAGCGTGACGTGAAAAAAGGCACATACCTTTAACGTTGCCTGACGAACTCTGTATTCCTCGTCCACACCTAAACGCAAAAAAGTTCAGTTTTCGGTGATTGGAAACGCCGTTTACGTGGACGAAACAGCTGTGTTTTCAAAAATACCCGTGTAGGTGTGGACGTAGCGTAAAAGAGTTAGTAGTTTATTTTCTTACTACCTGTAATTTGCTTAATTGTTCACTAAATGTTTGAGGTGTGAAACAAAGGGGGGCCTAGCAAAAAAAGTTTGGGAACCACTGCTCTATTCTACAAACTAGAGATGGACTGATACTGACGTAAATTACTGGATCGGATATCGGAGAGAAAAAAAAATGTAATCAATCCGTTAAATATCAAAAAAGCACCTCACAAAACTTACGACATGGTGTAACTCGGCTCATAACCGTAGCACGTTGGAGCAGTGTGCATCACGACATAGAGCGGCTGTGGCTTGCGAGACCTGTTGGCGGTCTGGTTGAGTATTTGTAGCCTCGCTACCAAACCGGCATTTCATCTCCGAGAAAGTTATACCAGAGAGAAGTAAAGCAAGTGTGTAAGTTCATCTCTGAATGTTTGTAAAGCATTCCAGCGTTAAGCTTAACAACCAATATATGGAGCGACTGCCTCTTCTCTCTCCCTCCGTCTCCTGCTGCTACTTCAATCATGAAACTGATCAGTGATCAGATGATCGGCTTTTCTGTCGCGAGTCCGTCTCTCTTGTTTGTTTTTGGCCCACTTCTCACCAGAAAGAGGAAACCAGCGGCTGAACAGCTTGATAAGCTGTTGTTAGAATTTATTTAATATTACTTTCTACACCAGGATCTTTTTCTACGTAGCTGACGGCTGGTAACTGTGCAGGGGCGGATCTAACAAAGTTTAGCCAGGGGGGCCGATAGGGCATGAACAGGGAAAAGGGGGCACAAAGACATACTTTTCTTTCTTGTTCTCATTTAAAATGTGTAGCTTTTAATAAATAATTATCCGAATCTTACACACAAAGTTTTAATCTGATGTAAAATATATAGAAGTCCATTACTGTATATAGTACCTGTTAAGTCTAATATACCCTAGTAAGCTATAGTACTTTTTCCATCTGTGCAGTCTGCAATTCAGTTGAAGAAAGATGTTGAATCTATTTAATTTTTCTTGAAAAATAATTGATATCTGTGCATTTGTTTTTCCACACTGGATCAAATTAAAGTTGATTATGTCGATTAAGCATCATAAGGTGGGGGGTAGTTCCCTATTTTTTATTTTTTTTTGCTGGGAGTTTTAGAGCCCTATTAGTTAGGTTGCTTACTCTTTAAAATACCAGAATAGGGAGGATGGAGTAGGTTTAAGTTTATTAGATTGATCAGTGTTGCTGAACTATGAAATATTTTGGGTGCAGTATATTTTTTACATACAGGTATAACAGAATAGCTTTAGTGTTTGTTTGTTTTTGTAACTTGAGTATGAACTTATACAAAAAGCAGCAAGGTATTAAAAAACATTTTTCTTGATTAATAAACACACTATATCGGATTCATATCGGTATCGGCAGATATCCAAATTTATGATATCCGTATCGGACATAAAAAAGTGGTATCGTGCCATCTCTACTACAAACCTGACTTGACTATAACTGTGTATGAATTAAAGCTCACACAGTTGGTCTGTACACTTTCAACAACATTGAAATGAATGAATAAATAAATAAATAAATAATATTACTTTGGTTTCTGCCACTGTACAATCTCTCATTTGCTTGATGCATCAGTCATAACAACAAAACATATTCTGGTCTTTACTTTATAATTCACAGTTAACCTCGAGCTCTTTCATGGCATGCATTTTAAATTTTTCTTTGCTATTTGGGCTGATTGGGACCCGATGAATGTAAAATCAAAGAATTACCAGATTTATTTATTATTATTTTTTTTACCTAATTTTTGTTTCTGAGACAAATGAGATCCACATATGAGGACGTTGGTTTTAAATTTTGATAGAACAGTGGCAGTATAATGTCCTTGTAAGTGGATACCAGGCCCATGTAGAGAAAAATTAAGTATTTTCGTCTAGACATCCCAAAATGTGATGCCCACATATGTGGACGTCAGGTCCTAGGAGGTTAAATAAGAATTTGTTGTAGTGCTTGATATCATTATCTGGCTCACTGTGATTTTCATGAAGATAATCAGTGTGTATTTTGGTTAATTATGGATGCCAATGTAAAACTTGGAGTTTGCCTTGTTTTTGATCATTTCTTTATACCTCTACCAGTGACCAGTGAGTTAATAGCAAAAGGATTTTCACTATTTATTATTTAAGTGATTGTTTCCCATTATGTAACACTGACCTGTTCTCCCCTCTTGTTCTTTCTGGTATTGACACCAAGTTAATCTGTGTGTTCACTGCAGCCCTCAGAGAGTGTTCACTTATATAATTTGTTATTATTAAATATTACTTTAAGTTTTACTCTGAATTTTTGTTTACTGAACGTCTCGATCAACCATTTGCATATTTCAGTTTCAAAAAGGACTGCATCTGGCACTACTTTTATAGCAGCTGGTAACTTTACTGGTTCTTCCTTAATTCCTAGACATTTCTGTTAAAAGTAGTGTTATATAGAAACTATTAAGTATAAGTATACGCACGTACACACAAGTATACGTGTGTGTGTGTGTGTGTGTGTGTATATATATATATATATATATATATATATATATATATGCATGTAACGTGAGCTTGTTCAACCCATTGGGGTTTTTTTTTGTAATTTTGATTATTTCAACTATAATCGGAGATATTTCATCCATCAAAATTTCATTAATCAGAACATACAAAACCACAGAAAATGTATTTTTGGAAAATATTTTGAATAATAACTAATGTTATTAAAGCAGCAATAGCTCTGAGAAAGGTTGGGCAACACAAGGCAGCTACTGAAAGAAACAGCTGGAAACAACGTTGTGACAATAGATTTAATAGTAACAGGTCAGCACCAACAATTTTTGTTTTATTTTTTATTTTTTGCCTGTCTCGTTCGGCACTGCAGCAATCAGAATTATTGTCTGGATGCCAAGAGAAATGCTCAACGGATTTATTTTTTCAAGTGCATCATTACAGCTTTGCTATGCTGGTCCACGTGATTGATCTTTATTATTTATTTATTTATTTAAACCTAGATAAGTATAAGTAACAGTAAATAATAAATATTGAATGTTACTGAGCACACAAGACCAACGACGCACGATATACTTCAAGTGAGTAGCCAAGGAAGATAGTGTGTGTCTGTGAATACCCATTTGTACACCTGCGTGTGTGAGCGCGCTTGTATTCAAAAGGTTTCTCCATGTACAGTGGGGCAAAAAAGTATTTAGTCAGCCACCGATTGTGCAAGTTCCCCCACTTAAAATGATGACAGAGGTCAGTAATTTGCACCAGAGGTACACTTCAACTGTGAGAGACAGAATGTGAAAAAAAAATCCATGAATTCACATGGTAGGATTTGTAAAGAATTTATTCGTAAATCAGGGTGGAAAATAAGTATTTGGTCAATAACAAAAATACAACTCAATACTTTGTAACATAACCTTTGTTGGCAATAACAGAGGTCAAACGTTTACTATAGGTCTTTACCAGGTTTGCACACACAGTAGCTGGTATTTTGGCCCATTCCTCCATGCAGATCTTCTCAAGAGCAGTGATGTTTTGGGGCTGTCGCCGAGCAACACGGACTTTCAACTTCCGCCACAGATTTTCTATGGGGTTGAGGTCTGGAGACTGGCTAGGCCACTCCAGGACTTCCAAATGCTTCTTACGGAGCCACTCCTTTGTTGCCCGGGCGGTGTGTTTTGGATCATTGTCATGTTGGAAGACCCAGCCTCGTTTCATCTTCAAAGTTCTCACTGATGGAAGGAGGTTTTGGCTCAAAATCTCACGATACTTGGCCCCATTCATTCTGTCCTTAACACGGATCAGTCGTCCTGTCCCCTTGGCAGAAAAACAGCCCCATAGCATGATGTTTCCACCCCCATGCTTCACAGTAGGTATGGTGTTCTTGGGATGCAACTCAGTATTCTTCTTCCTCCAAACACGACGAGTTGAGTTTATACCAAAAAGTTCTACTTTGGTTTCATCTGACCACATGACATTCTCCCAATCCTCTGCTGTATCATCCATGTGCTCTCTGGCAAACTTCAGACGGGCCTGGACATGCACTGGCTTCAGCAGCGGAACACGTCTGGCACTGCGGGATTTGATTCCCTGCCGTTGTAGTGTGTTACTGATGGTGACCTTTGTTACTTTGGTCCCAGCTCTCTGCAGGTCATTCACCAGGTCCCCCCGTGTGGTTCTGGGATCTTTGCTCACCGTTCTCATGATCATTTTGACCCCACGGGATGAGATCTTGCGTGGAGCCCCAGATCGAGGGAGATTATCAGTGGTCTTGTATGTCTTCCATTTTCTGATGATTGCTCCCACAGTTGATTTTTTCACACCAAGCTGCTTGCCTATTGTAGATTCACTCTTCCCAGTCTGGTGCAGGTCTACAATTCTTTTCCTGGTGTCCTTCGAAAGCTCTTTGGTCTTGGCCATGGCGGAGTTTGGAGTCTGACTGGTTGAGGCTGTGGACAGGTGTCTTTTATACAGATGATGAGGTCAAACAGGTGCCATTCATACAGGTAACGAGTGGGGGACAGAAAAGCTTCTTACAGAAGACGTTACAGGTCTGTGAGAGCCAGGGATTTTCCTTGTTTGAGGTGACCAAATACTTATTTTCCACCCTGATTTACGAATAAATTCTTTACAAATCCTACCATGTGACTTGATGGATTTTTTTTTCACATTCTGTCTCTCACAGTTGAAGTGTACCTCTGGTGCAAATTACTGACCTCTGTCATCATTTTAAGTGGGGGAACTTGCACAATCGGTGGCTGACTAAATACTTTTTTGCCCCACTGTAACTATCTGATAGTAGGTGTGGGTAGCCCTGCCCCCCACTTGAAGCATGCATGGACGAGATCCAGGTCAGTAGCATTACTGGGTAAAAAAAAATAGAGATTTTCGGAGGTAAAGATGGGCAGAAATTTACCAATCTGCAAAAACTGCAGTCTGGAACAATTTCAGAATATTATTCCTCAATGTAAATTTGTGAAAACTTTGAATATCTGGAGAATTTGGAGAAATGTCTGCTTGCAAAGGACAAGGGCAAAAATCACAAAAAGTTGCCCATTATTTTTGGCCCGCAGTTGACATAGCATTAAAAACAGCCATGATTCTGTCATAAAGATGACAGATCAGGAACACTTACAGAAATGAATGTCTTTCCATGCAACCATCCATAAATTAAAGCTCTATCATGTAAAGACGTACTAGGTGAACATGAGCAAATTGTTGCCATCTTCTGTGGTCGAAAGCTCATTTAAAATGAACTCAGTGTAAAATTGTTCTGTGGTCAGACAAATTGAATTTGAAATTCATTTTGGAAAAATTGGATGCTGCATCCTCTGGCCTAAAGATGAGCAGGGCCATCTGGGTGTTATCAACTCTTCAAAAGCCTGCATCTCTGATTGTATGAAGATGCATCAGTGCCTGTGGAATTGCCAGCTTGCACATCTGGAAAGGAATCATCAATTTCAAGGAAGGCCTTGCATATTTCAGCGAAACAATTCTATTACAACAGAATTGCTGTGTAATAGAAGTGTCTAGGTCCAGTTTGTTGATATTAACTGAAATGTAATGGAGTGCATGGGGATTTTATTTTTTTTTACATTTTTAAACCTTTTCTTTTTGCTTTTGTTTCTGTGACTCCACTGGCTGTGTAAAAAGGTAACTGTTTGTTTTACTTGGACTATCAAATTTACAGTATACAGTGAAAACAATAAACTATTAAAATCGTGATGAAAACATGTTTATATTCCACTTGGTACAGGTGAAGTAGATTTTGAGAAAATGCTGTTTTGACATCAACTTAAGATTGGATAGGTGCATAGCCACCTTATAGCCATTTACCTTGCCAGTTCTTACTTGGTTCCTTTGTTTTAATGGTAGTGTTAAAAAAGCCAAAAGAATACATTCTAATTAATGAAATGAGTACAAACAACAGAGTATGAAGTATTAGTAATAGAGGGTTGTAGGAACTTGTCAGCTGGTGCAGTCTTGCAGTGGTGCACTGTAAAGATATACAGGGTGGGCCATTTATATGTGCCCACCCTGTACTTATATAGGTATAGATATAGGTATACCTACTGGACTGGAAAAAACAAACAAATAATTCAAACAAACATATATAAATAAATAAATACAAAAAATTAGGGCTGCTGTCATTGCGATTAACACAATTAAAATTTTAAATGCAATCCACCCACCTGGAGCGCAGAATGACTCAAAATCCCTGGAATGTCTCTGTCAACGCATTTCAGGCAGTTTATCCAAAGTTTGTCCATTCTGCTCTCCAGATGGGTTGATTGCAATAAAGATTTTAATTGCGTTAATGCTGACAGCCCTAAAAAAATAAAAAATAATGCTAGCAGTTAAATACGTTGTAATAAAACAACGCGAGTTTAAACACATGATTTCTAAATCTCTAATTGTACAAATATGATCTTTGTTTCTCAAATGATTCTTCTATATTACAGTTTTCTCATTTTCTATAAACTGTTTTTTCATCACATCTGCATTTCATCAAATAAATCGTCCTTTTTCTATTAATCCTAAACTGTAGCGGTTTCACATCATTTTAATATATACAGTAGAACATTTTTTTTCTTTTGAAAGCAGAGTGACTGAGCATGACTACAGTTGATTACAGCTGTGGATATATGGAACTGTGACACGTGGATCTCATTTGAGGTGCCTTTACTGCACTATGCACTGTTGCTTGTTAACACTGAGCCGAACAATTTACTTTAAGCTGAGAAGGAAGGCTCTCCAAGCTGCTGTGGGAAAACAATGTCATATGAATGAAGAGAAAGAGACAAATCTCTACTGATGTGCAACATGCTTTATGCTCTCATTTTGCCACTTTACGGATATTATAATGATTATTCACTGTGCTGTTGAATGAGTCAGCAAAGATGGTTTGTGTTGTTCGAATGCAGAGTATATAAAAGATATTATAAACATACATAATGGTGGGTTTTTCATTTTAAAGTACAGCTTTGCACAAAGTTCATTCAGTTGTATGGCAAAGGAGAGTTTGAGGAGAATGTGTATTAATCACTTACATGGAAATGAAAGGTAGAGATGAGGTTTTGAAATGAGTGTGTATATAATGAACTCACCAAGTAAAATGCCACTGACAGAGCACCCCAGGCTCTCAGTCTTGCAGTAATAAACATAAACCAAGCAAACACAGGGCTGAGACACAGAACCCTGTCAGAAGAAATCAGCTGCATCATTATTTACCTTGTGATTTGTCAGACGAACAACAGAAGAGCAGTAAGAGCTAAGAAAAAAAGTCATTGAAAAACGCTCTGCATTGTACATCTGCAAAAATAAAATGAATGCTTGAGTGCCTGAGGCATGCAAACCTTTGCGTAGTTGTTTTCCTACCTAACAGTAATACTGAGAGCATTCTCTGTCTTTAAAGATGTGCCTGTTAGTTTAATCTTTTTCACTGACTGTCTGAAGTTTCCTTGCAGCAACACTGCAACTTCTGTGCAGTGTTGCATGTCTGAATAGTCCAATCTAGAACTTTTCAGTTTTAGTCATACAGTATTATTGAATTAGATCTGTTCTTATTCAGGAAGGAATACAGAGGAAGTGCTGCTGGCTGGAGATGGGTACTTTGTGCTCCGAATGGCTAGTGGAAGTGAGGAGAACAGTTCTGCTCACCTACAGACGTTGGCACCTGTTTCCATAAAGGAATCTATTCAAAACTCCCACATTGCAAATAACAGCCTGACAAACTTTTCCTCATGTCTGTTGAGTGAGTGAATTACACATCAGACACGAGGACAGATCACGGAAGCAAAAATGGATGTGTCAGAGAAAAATGTCCTAATGATGTGCAGCAATTAAAATACAGCACCGCACCTGCTAAACCCCAGAATGCCTTTTTTATATTTAAGTATAAAATGTGGTCACTAAAACCCCATAATATCTGCAGTAAAATACAGGTACTGATTGCATCAGAAAATCCAAAGCTTAGGCATATAAAACATCAGTCTCTTGTCTCAGCTCTTGTAAAAGTTCTGTACCACTGGCTACAAAAACAGGAGCCTTCTCATTCTTGATTTTGTTGTTGTTGTTTTCAATTGTAAGTTACAAATATCAGATTAACAAAGTAACTGCTAGTCTCCACACCTACTAGCAGAAGTCCCTAACAGGACTTGATCACCTTGCAGCACAAATGAGTCTCATCCCCACCGGCTAATATAGGGCAGAACAATTCTGATCA
Organism: Neolamprologus multifasciatus; assembly: GCF_963576455.1. Lineage (NCBI taxonomy): Eukaryota > Metazoa > Chordata > Actinopteri > Cichliformes > Cichlidae > Neolamprologus > Neolamprologus multifasciatus. The sequence continues at coordinate 39,022,939 of NC_140452.1, read as the reverse complement.
TGAAGCATATCCAAAAGGGCACAACACCATTGAATTACCAATTAATTGCCTCTCTACAAGCTGAAAACCAAACAGCAGTAGGCATGAGTCAATACATGTGTTATATGCATTGCAAATAACACCAGAGGACTAAAGCACCAGCTCCTTGTTAATATAGCAGTATACCAGGACTCTAAGACCAGGCAGAGCAATTTAAGAACTCCTCTAATTGACAATAAGAAAGCATACAACCTAATACCCCATCACATGCATGCTAGAGTGCTTGGCACTGTACAAGCCTAATAGTGTGTCAGTCACTAAATCAACTCAATTGAACTATAGAAAACAACACTGGAGGCTGACACAAAGGTAATCACAAAGTCACCATCAAGTGCAGAACATGCCAAAGCGATATCCCCACTGTTGTTCTGCATAGGCCAGGATGCCCAGAGTCAGTTCATCATTAAGAGTGGCTATAGATTCAGCAATGGAGTGACCATCAGCCGCCTGCATATAGATGACCTCACTCCAGGAGTGAGTGAGATATTAACTCACGAGCATTAACAGTGAGGACATAAGGATGTCATTCGGACTGGAAAAGTGTGGCAGAATGGTTGCAAAGAGAGGGAAGGCAATCCAGACTGAAGGGGTGGAATTGCCAGAAGTCAGAATAGCAGGACAATAACAATATCACAACTGACAGGACCAAAGAAGACTGTGCAAAGATGCCCCAAAGACTGTCCAGCATTTAGCAGCAGGATGTAAGATGCAAGTTGGGAGCGTGTACATAAAGAGGGATGAAGTGATAGTGCCACATATGGATTAGAAGTCCTGATACGAGACGCTACCAAAGATGGTTGAGAACAAAAGGCCTAAGGTCCTGTGCAACTTCATGTTTTAGACATACAAGCAGCTGCTAGCATGCCAACTGGACAAAGTGGTGATTGACAAAGATCAGAAGACCACAGTTGTTATTGTAATAATAATCAATTTCAGGTTTTCCAAGCTATCTTTAAATTACACCAATTTGTTTGTACAATTGCATACAAACATACAATTTATGAAACTAGGTCCCAGATACATGGATGGTAAATCGAATAGGACTCAACAGATAAACAGCATAACTGCTGTCAATGAGTATGACAGCGTTCCACAGTGAATTGCATTCATATGGTACTTTTCTACTCTTATTAATCGTTCAAGCTATACACTTACCTCACATGTGTGGCCAACTTAGAATCACTGATTTGATTAACATGGATTTCTCTGGACAGTGGGAGGAAGTCAAAGTACTCATAGGAAAAACAGGGAAAATATGCACCATCCACTTGGAAAGGCCTGATCCAACCACCAGATTCAAACCAGGAACATTCATGTTGTGAGGGGACCAAGCTAACATGGGTTCCATTGGCAGTTAACAAACCAGGACCAATTTATTCCCCCCATAAATGTCTGCATCTTGAGATGTGTTGCCAACAAAACTACATTCATGTTAGGTTTACATGTTGCTCACTATAGTTCAGATTATGTCATTATATACAACTCGGTATATTACAACACTTTAAGATAGATTCTGGCTTACCTTAGTAACGGATCAAAATCATTCATTTATTGCTGTTACTTTATACTTTCGGGGATCACCAACATCTTATTTTTTGTGTGAAATAATGGAAATTAGGGGAAACAATAGAAACATTCATAAATATGCTGCTTTGTTAAAGCATCAAAACCAATGTTACTGTATGTAAATGTGTAAAATCCCTGGTATAGTTAATGTTGACTGAACAGGTTTTTAACATTTATATAATGATGGAATTCTAGAAAATAACTGTCTCTCATATACTCGTATATAGTCCAGCCTAACAATACAGTCCAGACATGCTAATTTCTGTCAGATGTGCTGTGCTTGTGAATATGCCTGACAGCAGCCAAAAAACCACCATTACCAGAAACAATGCAGTGGCTGATGGCATGAATAAAAACAAGACAATTTCTTCTAGACAGCTGCATTGCTTTTGAACACCTACTCACTCAACTGCTGCCACTGCCCCCACCATGAGTTATTCTGTCTCATTCTTTCCACAGAGATACTGGCTTTTCATACATTGATTGAAAGCCTCATTCTCAAAGGAGCTGATGCCAAACGGCTGACAGCACTATAGCCAGTAATGGCTCCTGCTCCATAGTGCAGACAGAAGGAGCTTTCAGTGTCATTCTTCTCAACCCTTGCATTCATAAATTACACCAAGGATCAGTGCAACTGTCTGCTATTCATTTCCACCTCTACAAGATCATCTGCTTGTATATTTTTGTGAGGTTCTTTTCAGCTTATCCACTATAGAAGTCTTCGATCCTGAATGTAGTAGAAGGCAGTGCTGCTTCATTTCGTCAGATTCAAAGAAAAGATAAATATGAGTCTCTTGCTCCCAGAGTCTTTCTCAGTATATTGCTTGATGTATTTAGTAGCATGTTTGCCTTGCCTTGCGTTGTGGAATACATAGTAGTGTATGTAAGCTAAGAAATAAACACACTTCCGCAGTCTCAGAAAGATTTAAATGTATGTCAGTTAGATTTCTCCTTGCAGTTACTTCTGCTTCTTTTTCTTTAGTTTTCTTGGCTGCTCCCGCTACAAAACAGTTACATGGAAAGGTATGATGAAATATTTAACACTGTAGACCTGGTTCTGTTAGATTCAAAGTGAATGTGGAGAGCACTGAAGGGAGAACTATGCAAGTCCACAGACGCAACACACTGTGTGCAAGGTTACATTCAGCTCTGCCTCATTTTGAAAAGAACTGAGCAAACGCAGAGTGGGATACACAGCAGCAATAGTTTTGACATGCTTTCTGCTGGTGACCTAGTTTTAGATGCAAATCAAGACATATCACCTAAGCAATAAATTTAGGCAATAATGAAAATTTGCATTTGAACATAGACAATCCATGATACACCAATGCATTTATATAGTGACACATGATATCATGAGAACCGCCGTGATTTGTGAGTTCCATCCCTACACATTGATTTATATTGCACTAAGAAGTTTCTGGGGATTCTCACCAACGTCAAGACTTTCTAAACTAATACAATTCTACTAAAGAGTGACCTTCAAATAAGATTCAAATAATTTGAACTCTCCTCTTGATTCTTTCCCCTAGGACCATTTTTGATTAATTGCTTTTTTTTTTAAAAACCAGTTATAAACCCAGCTATTTAAATATAAGGAATAAGCCTGTGTCTAATGTGATGACCCACTCCATAATGCCTTCCTTCTTGCCTGTTTGTGTGGCAAGTCTCATTTGCAGCCATCGGTGAGCTGGTGCTGCTTGTTTCCTTTGACACTGCCAACATCTGAGGCCTGTACTACACAGCAGATAGCTTCAGGGTTAACCCTGGCTTTTCTGTCATTTGAAGGTGGTTCACTTCTTACAGGGGACAAATTGCCATGGTAACTTGTGCTGTAAACCTAACCTGCCATGCAGTTTAAGATAAGATAATTAGCGATCAGATGGTATGAAATCACCACCTATTGACCAATTAATTCTCCAGAAGATAGCTTCACTATTCCTGGAAGATCCCTCTTGCTACCAATGCCATCCCTTTCAGGTGAACACACAGTGGAAACGAGTTAATAACAAGCTTTGTGTGACCATTTATACTAATTGCCAATGTTAGTGAAAGTGAATTCAGATAACAGTAAGATACTCTGGGCATGGTGAATGAGCCCCTGAGGCCAGTGTGTCAGTGCTTTTACGCCCTTATGACTCAGTTGCTGTGTGGCTCTCCTCCCTGAGACATCTTGGATTTCAGTTGTGCTATGGTTTGGGCTTTTCAATTAAACAATGTTGCATGCACCTTTTTTTTCACCCATGTACTTATTTGCACTACTGATTGTGCTGACTAAACACTAGGTCACCAAACACCAGGCCATGTGACCTGGTCTCTGTGTTTTCTTGTTAGGACAATAAAGCATTTGAATTTGAAGTTACTTAATCTGAAGTAATCAGTTTAGTTCAGTTCAATTCCATTTTAATTCTGTTCTGTTCACTTCAGCTCATTTCAATTTTATTCATATACTGCCAAATCAGAACAACAGTTGCCTCAAGGTGATTTGTATTTGCATACAACAATACAGGGAAACCTTAAAATCAAATTATCCACTTTGAGCAAGCACTTGGTGAGACCAGGAAGGAAAAACTCCTTTTTAACAGGAAGAAACTTCCAGCACCAGGCTCAGGGAGAGGCTGCCATCTGCTACAACCGGTTGTGGCTGAGGGATGCTTGTGGAAGGTGTGAATTATTAGTAGTAATTTCATGGATTTCTAGTGTGGTAAGTTTTAATTTATGCGGAGTTTCCATCTGTAAGGACTTCAGTGTGGTGCATCTGTGTGCGTTGTTTTTCTCTCTCTTTCTTTTCTTTATGTGTTGTGTGTTGCCTTGAGACTGTTGTTGTGATTTGGTGCTATATAAATAAAATTGAATTGAATTGAATTGTTTAGAGCATTTGGCTCAAAGGCACCTCCAGAGCAATCAGGTGAGTAGTGAACTTGCAGTACACTGCTAACCTGAAAAATAGGGTTTATGAAATAGGTAAGTTGGCAGGTAAGTAGAGGAGGCCACATCTATTTGATGCAATAATTGACTTTGAGTAATGCTGTTTATTTGGGTTTTTAAAAAAATTAGATTTAATGAGATTTGTTCACAACTTGATTCAAATGGTCTTGGTAATAAGTGTCGAAAAGAGACCATAAAACCTGAGATTAAGTTGCAGTTGGTGGAAAAAGGTGTTTGTGGCTGAGCGAAAGGGAACTGCTCAGCCTTTCAAACTGCCGACACTCTTTTATACGATCAAGATTCAAACGTGAAAATAAACTGATTGGTCCTGATTTGCACAGCTTTTAAATTCATTACCTTTAAGAAACTCAGTTGAACTCAGTTTAAGAAAAAAGTTTAGTTTTTTTAGGAAAAAATACATGATCTCTAATTTACTGTGAGTCAGTTTCGTAGAGCTCAGTTGTTAAATCCCAAAATACCTTATCTTGCTGTGTGAATTTTCACAGGCAATTTTCAGTTTTGCTACTTAAATACAGTGACATCGGAGACTCTAATCACTAAAGTCAGTCTGCTCTAGAGACCTTGGCTTATTGTAAATTGTAGGTACTTTGCTGTCTGGAGCTGTTTGTGTCTGATTGCTTTCTAATGAAAGCATATACTACCAAACTCTGCAGAATTGATTTGATTGTCATAGAGGTTGGAAGTATGGTCAGCACAGTCGAGATGTTAACTGGCCTTGAATGTGCTTCTTTGAGATACCTATGTACTTCCTTCATGCTGTTCCTCACAGCATGACCTTCCCACCTTTCTCAAGTATCTCGATGGGCCAAACCTCCTGGGAAAGGCAATTTAGAACAGCATTAACCGCAGCTTGCCCTCTGACCCCACACTACCAATTTAAGCTTCTAACAACAAAGTCTCATTGCTCATACTCTTTGCTGTTGGTCAACTGGAGTAAAGAAAACCATGCTGGGATATACAAACATACACAGAGACATATGCACATACACACCACGATGGGGAATTCTTCATCTGATGACCCCTTACAGAAAAAGGTATTATTGGAGGCTGTGCTGTGCATGCTAGAATTCTATGTTGACCTTGCAGCAAAGCTTTATAGTGAGACACACTGACAATCACCAGTGTCTGGCATGTTGCAGTGGGAGGGTCAATTTTTATTCTCAGTTAAGATGCATACTGCAGTCTGACTGGAAGTAGCGTGTTTGTAATTCAGTTCAGGATTATTTATGCAGTGCCAAATCAAAACAACAGTTAGCTCAAAGTTCTTTATGTTGTGAGGTAAAGACACTACAACAAGACAGAAAAAACTCTTAACAATCAAACAGCCCCGTTTTTTAGCAAGCACTTGGCAACAGTTGGAAGGAATAAATTCCCTTTTAACAAGAAGAGACCTTCAGCAGAGCCAGGTTCAGTGAGGGGCAGCCGTCCGCCATGACGCTGTTAATGCATTTTTATATGCATGACCTTCAGGGCCTTCTTTGATAAATATTCCCACTATATTTGTGTTCAGATATTAAAAACGGTTTTCATTTCAGAGCCATAAGCTACAACACTAACATTTCAAAATTACTATGTCAAAAAGACAATATTTTGACATATTTGACAATAGGAAAGGAAGTCAAAGGAATCATGAAATGAAGCTCATATTAAAATAATGGTAAGAATGAGACCTTTTATATAACTTATCAATCAAAGAAAATGTTTTATTTCTATGTCATCAAATTAGCTTTGTTATTGGAAATTTTACATATCCCAATAGATTGATGTTCAAAGTTGGTCACAGAAAAAAACAGATCTTAAAAGAAAATCGCTTTGACATCACTATATCCATGAAGAAAATTGCGGGATTCATGTAAACATGTAAAGTCAGCAGAAATCCTCCAAGCAAAGCATGTAATAGGACCACTGGTCCACCAGAGGATACCATCTTATTGTTGTGTTTTGCCATTCCTAGGTGTGAAAAACTATGCCTTAAAAATCACGTGATTTATGCCTCTGCCACTTTCTAATGCACAAAAGACCATCTTATATGGATGAATGTTGCTATTTTATGTTATAGTGGAAACATAATGTTTCCACAGTGTGGCAGTGGCATGATTAAATGAGGTGAAAACATCCCACTGAGCAACTAGCTGATGGAAGAGGTGAGCTCCTAGCAAAATCTATGGGAGTGATATCTACTGATAATGGTTATTTAATGGACTGATACGATTTCTAGTGAGTTTTCTAGGTCTGACACTAGTCTGTCTAGGTGTGATGGGAACAGAGAGGAGAGAGGCATATTTAACTTTACAGAGCACAAGATTGCACGTTTTTGTTCCAAATGCTTCACCTATTCAGAACATACCCAGACACAAAAGACAAAAATGGAGAAATATTAAGATATTCTGACTGAAATAAGTCTCTTTTCTAGAATGAACAGGTATATACACAGACACACAGGAAAGTGCATCAACATAAAAAGATGGGGAACACAATAGTTTCTGCCTTTCCTCTTATTACAGATGATTTCTGCATTTGGAAATTGTTGTATGATGCGTAATAAACTTTAATCATTGCACCAGCGATCATGGCCTGCCAGAAAACAAGTGTGAAACCTCATTCAGTGCAAAATGCCTTCCAAAGAGGGTCGAGCAGAACAATAACTGTGTTTATGCACACCCTTTATGATGCAGAAATTAGTGTGTTTCTCGTGCCTCATTGACCTCGCACCAAACCCACTGGTGTCTGTCTGTAGAAACCCCCATTAGTTTCTCATTAAAATGTCATTAGAGGCAAGCCACTGATCTGTCTCACCTGGGTCACTGTTGATGATCATTTGCAGTAAGAAGAATGCAGAAAATACTGGAGCGCTGTAGCATGGTTGATGTCATTATACAGTTGTTGTTTTTTTTGTATCATCTGTTAATATCGCACCATACTTCATGAGCTGTCTTTGAAGATAACTATACAATACAGCATGAATGATTGCCTCACTGAACAAAACAAGAAAGCAATTAGACGCTTAAAACATCACCAGTGTAACAATGTAATAACAACAGTGTCATTAGAGCAGTTTTTAAAAGGATAAATAAAAGAATAACAACATCAGCCACAATTTTAAACCTAATATGTGTATGTTCTCTTAGCTCAGGTCCTTTACAAGTATTACGATTGGGCCTCTGGGTGTATGGTACAGGATGGCAGGGAAATGTTTGTATAGTATAGGTTTACTGTCTGGCCACCATGGATTAGCCTTATTCCAGTACATCCTGTGGTTGTTGATCTCATAACAATCTGGAGAGTTTCACAGTCATGTTCCTTGAGATATTTCCAAGTATTTTTTTTCTGCTGTGGCCGCATGCATCATCTTATTGGATCCAGGGAGTACCATTACCATAGTGGGGCATTTGTGATAAGCAACACTGTAAAGGAGGGTGGAATGTGTACTGAATCCATGACCAAAGAATTCTCAAATGGACATAAAGTACAGCTTATGCTTGAGCATTGTGTGACATCGTCATCTGTCAATGGTCACAGGGTGTATTAAAAATATTAATGAAAAAAGAAGTTTCTGTCTTCGCAAAACTGTGGGTTTACTTCATTAGTGATTTTTCTGAGATGTTTATCTGAAAGTGCTGACTGAGCCTGCACCTGTTTAACTTCCTTGTTTTATTAAACAGGGGTTGACTACTTTTCTCATTCATCTAGGCTAATATGCTAAAAGACTTATTAAAAGCTTTTTTTTTTTTTTACATTAGATTAGATTAGATTAGATGAAACTTTATTAATCCCTCGGGTGGGTTCCTCCAGGAAATTCAGTTTCCAGTAGCAAAGCACCGAAAGAAGTTGCATGTTACAGATACATTAAGGGGAATGAGAGTAAGAATATTCAATTCAATTCAATTTTATTTATATAGCGCCAAATCACAACAAAATGTCGCCTCAAGGCGCTTCATAGATACAGAGAAAAACCCAACAATCATATGACCCCCTATGAGCAAGCACTTTGGCGACAGCGGGAAGGAAAAACTCCCTTTTAACAGGAAGAAACCTCCGGCAGAACCAGGCTCAGGGAGGGGCGGCCATCTGCTGCGACCGGTTGGGGTGAGAGAAGGAAGACAGGATAAAAGACATGCTGTGGAAGAGAGACAGAGGTTAATAACAGATATGATTCAATGCAGAGAGGTCTGTTAATACATAGTGAGCGAGAAAGGTGACTGGAAAGGAAAAACTCAATGCATCATGGGAATCCCCCGGCAGCCTACATCTATTGCAGCATAACTAAGGGAGGATTCAGGGTCACCTGGTCCAGCCCTAACTATATGCTTTAGCAAAAAGGAAAGTTTTAAGCCTAATCTTAAAAGTAGAGATAGTGTCTGTCTCCTGAATCCAAACTGGAAGCTGGTTCCACAGAAGAGGGGCCTGAAAACTGAAGGCTCTGCCTCCCATTCTACTTTTAAATACTCTAGGAACAACAAGTAGGCCTGCAGAGCGAGAGCGAAGTGCTCTAATAGGGTGATATGGTACTACAAGGTCATTAAGATAAGATGGGGCCTGATTATTTAAGACCTTGTATGTGAGGAGCAGGATTTTGAATTCTGGATTTAACAGGAAGCCAATGAAGGGAAGCCAAAACAGGAGAAATCTGCTCTCTCTTTCTAGTCCCTGTCAGTACTCTTGCTGCAGCATTTTGGATTAGCTGAAGGCTTTTCAGTGAGTTTTTTGGACATCCTGATAATAATGAATTGCAGCATAAGCATAAATACACCATATATACACATATACACATATATAGATACAGAATATACAATATGGATAAATAGGATTGCTCATTTGAGTGAGTATATTGCACAGTGATTATTGCACAGTCGAATATAAGAAAAAGAGACAAAACAAAAACAAAAAACAAATATTGCACAGTGTAGAAAAGCACCTACAGCTTATTTGTTCCCGCCCTCCCTTGTCCCCCTGTTTCCCCTCCCTCTCCCCTCCAGTGAGGAGTTATACAGTTTGATGGCGTGTGGAACAAAGGAGTTTTAAAGTCTGTTGGTTTTTGACTTTGGGAGAAGCAGCCTGTCGCTGAATAGGCTCCTCTGATTGTTTACGACCGTGTGCAGAGGATGCCCGGGATTGTTCATAATGTCCATCAGTTTCTTTAAGGTCCTTTTCTCTGCCACTGTCACCAGAGTGTCCAGCTTCATGCCGACCACAGAGCCAGCCTTCCTGATTAGTTTCTCCAGCCTGGATGAGTCCTTCTTTGCTGTGCTGCTCCCCCAGCACACCACGCCATAGAAAAGTACTCCTGCGACCACTGACTGGTAAAACATCCTCAGGAGCTTCCTGCAGATGTTGAAAGACCTCAGCCTCCTGAGGAAGTACAGTCGGCTTTGGCCTTTTTTATACAGGTGCTGCGTGTTGCATGACCAGTCCAGTTTGTTGTCCACCCACAGCCCGAGGTACTTGTATGTGTTGACCACCTCCACCTCCTCTCCCTCTATCTGAACTGGCAGTGGACCTGCTCTGGACCTCCCGAAATCCACAACCAGTTCCTTGGTCTTTGAAGTGTTGAGTTGCAGGTGGTTTGTGTGACTCTCCATCGTCTCTATATCACACATGTTGGTCAAGGTGGTCAGTAACAGAAACGTTTCTGTTACGATGATAAATCACGTCTATTTGCTAATGTGTTGTAGGACTTGTAACTCTTATCTCAGAGAAGTAAAAGGAGAGCTAGCAGCAGCTGTATACCCTGTTTGTATACTGTGTTTTATCCACAGTATACAAATGCAAACAACCAGAAATAGCTGTGGGACTCTCAACACTATACGATGTACTGTTATCAGTTATGAATCCCTAACCTACTTTATTATGAAGTTATTGTATTTTTGCAATTTTCCAGCAAATACAATTCTAGCTGATTGAAGAGGATGGAGCGAGAGAGCGAGTACAGAGAGGTTGTACTAGAACAGGAAGAACGAGGGAACAATAGTGAAGCTAGTGACTTAAAAATGCCAGTAGACACTCTAAACAGAAAATATTGTAATGAATGGCAGCATTTTACAGGATTCATACCACTCTAAATGCAGCTCGAACAGGATGGCTATTACTACATTGATGTGACGGACTACAAATGTTTTCTCCACTCAGGAAAGTGGGGTACACGATGCTCTGGGCTGAGACTGCATAATGAAGGGAGGATTTGTACTGTATGAATTCAAAAGCTTTATTATAAAATGGTAATATTACTCTATTACCATTTTGATTTGTGTACAGGTATTTGGAGTGGCAGGGTGATTTTCCTTTCTGTACTTCAGATGGCTACTTTAAGTGCTTTGTGATTTGGTGGACTGTCTCTATGTGGTTAAGAGACTGTAATAATGTTGTGCATGTTTCTCACCTCGTCTGCTTTGATACAAATAGTTCTGTAGTTCTTTAATGACTGTGCCTTTTCCTCGGCTTTGACTAAAACTGCTGGAATATATTTTAATCTCTGATCGTTCTCTCTGAATTATTCTTAGACACTACAATAGGTCATGCAACTAATTAGGTTGCTTTTGAAGATAACATCGTAATGTGTATCAAATTGAACTGAGGTTTGTGAATGTGAAAAGGACTGATTACAAACATCATATTCTCTTAATATATATCACAAGGCACTGCATGCATGACAACAACAACAGACTGTTCTCTCTGTTGAGGTCAGGAAAGCGATTCCGCTCCCTGAAGACCAACACAGAGAGACTGAGGAGGAGCTTCTTCCCGCAGGCGATACGGTCTCTCAATCACACCACCACACAGTACTGACCCACACATATGGTTCTTACACACACACTGGACATTGTTTTCACTTCATCACTTAAATCACTTTAAGCATATTTGCACTGCACAAGACACTTACACATGTGGATTGCACAACATGGACATTATATTTCTTCATTTCCATTTAATACTTGTACAGCTGCTGTTATTGTGTGTGTATATATATATATATATATATATATATATATATATATATATATAGGGATGGGTACCGGTATCCGGTACCGGTACCGGCACCGGTTCTGACATAAACGGTAGTAACCAGACCGAAAAGCAGCGAACATTTCGGTGCTTTATTTCGGTGCTTTTTTTTCCTGATACACTTTCTTCTTCCTTACATTTGTATTGGCGGCAGTGTTGCCAACTCTTCAGTAAGGAAAATCGCTATTGGTTGTCCTAAAAGTCGCTAGAAGTCGCTAAATGACGTCATCACCTAATTTGCATAATTGGTCATGCTAATGTAATTGTAACCTACGCTGCTGGAGAGAGAAATAACATCGTGGACGAGACATAAAGTGAGCAAAAAACGTCCTAAATGCATTTAGAATTTATTTAGAACTACAAATTTAATTTCTTTTAGCAATTATTGTTTTTTGTAATGTCTTTCACCTCTTTTTTTAGCGACTTTTTTTCTAAAAAAAGTCGCTAGGGGGTCTGAAAACTCGCTAAATATAGCGACAAAGTCGCTAAGTTGGCAACACTGATTGGCGGTTGGCAAACAACTGAAAGGTGCATTACCGCCACCAACTGGTATGGAATGATACACTTTAGATTCTAGCCAATCATTTTACGTTTCCGAGGATAGTAGGCGGGTCCAAGTACGTTCTTTTAGAGCAGAGCTACAGATTAAAAATGCCCAAGGCGAAGCGGTCAAAAGTCTTGCTGTACTTCACAGCAAAAGATGCAAACTCAGCAGCTTGCAACAAGTGCTTTAAGCTTATACTGTGATACTGTCAAAGGAAGTAACACCTCAAATCCGATGAAACACCTGGCGACCATAGCGTTTTTTTTAAAGCCGAGAAATGCGCCGTATTTGATAGCTTGCTGCGAGACCTCACACCATGCACATCTACTGCCAGTGTGGTGCCTGTTATCGGACCAAGAGTTAGCAACATCCCCCAAAAACCCGAAGAGTAGAGTCCTGGCCCCTAGCCCTGCCAGTGTAGCAGAAATGATGAGGATGATGATGCAGCAGCAGCCGTTCTTCTCTGCGTGAGTAGCTTAATGTTGTTCATGTGTAATTTACGCTGAGTAGGCTAACCACGTTATTAAATTAATGCATGTAAGGTGAACTAGCAAACATCATCATAGCTACATGCGGCTGTCTTCTTGTTTGATGGCAGATACTCCCTTCACCCTGGCCAAAAAGGCTAAAATGACCAAAGAAAAAGTGGAAAACAGCTAAACATGAGAGGTTTTTGGACAAAGTTTGTGTTTTTTCCATTGTTTAAGCACTGCTTCCAGCCCAGAGTGATACCATATATGCCCCATAGCTGCAGAAAAGGCTAACATTGTCATCTTTTTACAAAAAAACAGCTGAACATGAGAGGTTTTTGGACCAATTTTGTGTTTTCCATTCTTTAAGCACCGGTTTGAGCACCGCTTAAGCACCGGCACCGTTTCAAAAGTACCGGTTTGGCACCGGTATGGGATAAAACCTAAACGATACCCATCCCTATATATATATATATATATATATATATATATATATATATATATATATATATATATATGTGGTTAGCACTGTTGCCGCACAGCAAGAAGGTCCTGAGTTCAATTCCAACATCAGGCCGGGGTCTTTCTGTGTGGAGTTTGCATGTTCTCCCCGTGTTTGCGTGGGTTCTCTCCGGGTACTCCGGCTTCCTCCCACCGTCCAAAGACATGCAGCTTGTGGGGATAGGTTAATTGGATAATCCAAATTGTCACTAGGTGTGAATGTGCAAATGAATGTGAGTGTGAATGGTTGTCTGTCCCTGTGTGTTAGCCCTGCGACAGACTGGCGACCTGTCCAGGGTGTACCCCGCCTCTCGCCCTATGACAGCTGGGATAGGCTCCAGCGCCCCCCGCGACCCTGAAAAGGATAAGCGGAAGCGAATGGATGGATGGATGGATGGATGGATATATATATATATATATCTTCATACATTCTTATATATTTCTATACTGTGTATTGTGTATTTTGTTGTACAGTTATTTTATTTTCAACTTTAATTTATATATTTTATCTTATTCTTTCCCAGTTAAATTTACCCTTTTTAATTTTCATATTTATTTCCTATCTTATTCATAGCCTTTTCTTTTTTTCTTTAGGTCACGAGCAGTTGTGTAAGCATTTCACTGCATATTGTACTGTGTATGACTGTGTATGTGACAAATAAAATTTGAATTTGAATTTGACATTATAATCGGGAGCTGAGCCCCCCTAAAAGTTTGAACCTAGAATCACCTTTGACACCAGCAAATATAAAAATGCTGTAAAAGCACACTGAACACAGTGGAAGTTGAATAAAACACAACAGAAATAATAATAAAAAACCCAACATAGTAGAAGTAGAAAACAATGGTTATGAGGCGATATTAATGTGATGGAACAGCTATGAAAGGGACAGAAACCATTCAAAGGACTGCACTGAGACAAAGGATTCTTCATTGTTGTGAGGGTGAAAAGATAATGTGTGTTTTAATTGCATGATTCGTATAATACTGTGGTTTGCTTTTTGTTGTTAACCATTAGCTTATCATTTCCACAACTCACGTTTTTGGTTCCCTTAAAAACACAGTTTTTTGAAATGTTCTTTTCTGAGTTTTTGTGTATTTTCCATTTCTGTTGTGTTTTATTCAACGTCCGTTTTGTGTTGTGTGCTTCCGCAGCGTTTTCTATATGCTGGTGCATTTGACCTTTCAGGGCCACCATACAAGTGTGCTTTCAGGGACAATAGCCAATTGTGGCCACAAGATGGAAGTGATATAAAGGATGGATAACAGGTGCGACAGAATGCTGTTTGAGATAAAAGGAGAACTTTTTAAATTGATTTCTGTTGTTAGATTTGTTTGTAGTCCATACAACAGTCAGTGATGTCCTAATGGAGACCACTGACTGTGCTGTATTTGAAGGATTATGGGCCGTTTTTGCATGCACACATATAAATTCAAAAGGACAAAAAAGTAAAACAAGGGAACAATTTTGGTTAGTATTTAAAGAACATACCAGATCTGCAAGTTTACGATTCTGATTGTCATGGAAAAAGCAGCCAAATCACTCCAAGCAAATGTAATTGTTATTTAATGCAGAGTGCTTTCTGTTGTCAGCCAACACTAGGGTTGTTTACGCAGAAGCACGGCATGTTAATCAGCACCGTCTTGATTATGATTGGTTGGGCTGCGGTTAATGCTGCTACGATCACCATTAGTCATTTGCTTCATCATTACTGATTGACTTCAAATAGCTTTACTGTGGGATTTTTTTGGGGGTAAACATCATCAACCCTGATAGAGGACTACATTTACCTAGCAGCAGTGTAAAACCTGTGTTGAGATATTACAAAATACAGTAGCTAAAGCAATACTTCTGTTGACATCTTGAACATATTTTACAGTCAATATCACCTAGAGTTCTATTTCCCTGTAGATTTGAATTGGAGTCTATAATGGCTCGAAGCAGAAGATATAAATTAAACAGCCTCTTCCTGGAGATGTCTCCTTTTCTCATATTAATAGCAGGGAGACCTCTCTTTCCTCCAGGCAGTTCTGATCTTGTCTGCTTCACAATAATTTAAGAGCTTCTTTTCTTAGCCTACATATACTGTGTGGTGCTATTGATTAGCTGAGTCAAACATATTACTCCTGATTGATTGCTGTCTTAGTGCTCCAGCCATCACTTGAAATGAGATAGGTGGCAGCTGAAGAATGGGAGAGGAGTGGAGTGATGGTGGTGGTGGTGGGGGGGCTGCAGCTACTTAGCTGCTTGGGTCTCCTCTGGATGAGTCTGAGCAACCTTGACTCCAAAAATCATATGAGTTTTAGACAGAAAGCAGAGTGAAACATCAACATCAGGTTCAGTGAAAGTTAAAGTTGTAAAATGAAATAATTGACCATCTAGTGATGGTAATTAAGTGCAAATGCATACAGGGAAATGTGCTTTAAAGCCATATATAGTGAATGTATCAATATTTTTTATTTATTTATTTATTTTTTTTCCCCACACAAATTTATTAAGAGAAACAAAGCATTTCAGCGTGTTGGTCACATGACAGAAGGCACAACAGTTAATGCACATTTCACTGCATTGGTTACAGCTGTAACAACACACGAAGAGGATGAATCCTCTCCACTAGAGTGGCAGTGGGCAAAAAGCCAGCAAAAAGACACGACATGACAGATTTATGGCTGAATCCTCGGCATGATGTATGTGATTTGTTTGCTTCCTGTGACTGCAAACAAACTCATTCTTACTTTGCGCATGTACTGGACTCACATTGCAAATTATAGGCAAAGCATAGTTTAGAAAAAAAAAAAAATCCCTCTGTTATGGCTAAAAATACAATTTGAAAATATCTTCCCTTGAAGCAAAGTAAAAGTCATTACTGTGGGTTACAGATAAAATCAGTGTAAAGAAGCTTAAAACACACATTTCACATACAAAATAATCAATGTTTACTTTGCTCTCTGTATCAATATTTAACAGGATATCCAATGCAATTAAAGATTGCTATTAAGTCTGTATTCACTTCATTTCATATATTCCATTAAAATATGTCGTGAGCCTATATATGAAATTATCAACTGTTCCAGAACAGAATGCGAGAGAAATAAGAAAGTACTTTAACCCTGTCATGCATGAATTATGACAACTTCAATCAGGATTTTTTTTCTTAAGTATTTTTATTAATTTTTAGGCATGAAAAAAGATTTTTGAACTTTTTAAACATGTACTTTTCAAAGAGTGGTTTTTACATGTCCGCTTAGGTGGACAACTGATGTGTATGGAGAGACACATCAGTGTCCAGTGTAGTTTATGTGCAAGTATACCATCAACTCTGATACAAATACAAGAAAACAGCCTTTGAATAGCTGTCCACTATAGTGACCACTATGCGTGAAAGGGTTAAAGCAAGCAAAGAACACAATTCTACCAAATTAAAATTAGTCAGATTTTCAAAATAAATGTGGAAACCTTTCCATTAGTTAAATTGAGTCATATATGAGATGAGGTTAGCTCAGTTTATCAAGATCACACCATTTTAGCTGGCCTCCAAAGGGTGTGACAGCCTCTCTTTGGAGGCCACACAGAGTGAAGTTCAGGCTGCACAGACATGACAGTATCTTGTGAGTCGATGAGCTCATGAGATGCTCTGTCTCCCAGAGCTAGCAAGGAACAGTGCTGTAGAAAATACATCTCTGACTAGAATGCTATCATGTATTACCAGTGACCACAGATGAAAAGCAGCCCTTTGGGTAACTCTGGCTTATTTACATTGATATATTCATTAATATGCACTTTCCCTTTTAAATAAATACTTTCAAATTTACCTGAGATAATGATCAAAACCTTTTCAAAGAAGTGCTCATTTCAGTGAAAGTACTAACCATACTATAAAAATATGGTTCCTGGATTTGGCTCTGTTTCTTTCTTGTTTTGGTTCTTGGATGTTTCTTCCTGTTAAACGAGAGTTTTTCCTTCCCACTGTCGCCAAAGTGCTTGCTCATAGTGGGTCATTTGCTTGTTGGGTTTTTCTCTGTATGCATTATTGTAGGAGTTACCTTATAATACAAAGCGCCTTGAGGACTGTTGTTGTGATTTGGTGCTGTTTAAATAAAACTGAGGTGAATCAAATTGAAAATTGCTGCCACATCAGCCCCTCAGCCTGTGCTTTGAGGATAGGATAGGATAGTAAGTATGACTCTGGGATGTTGATTCATTTTAAGTAACATAATCATCCTGCTGTAACCAGGTTTCTGTAAGGCAGAGTAAATTAATTTATTGATCAATTATTAATTCATGTACTAACAGATACTTGGAAGAGAGAGACCTAATGTTTAATAATCCACATTTCACTGTTTTACTCTTTGGTGCAGATGTGGATATTGTATTATTCTTGTTGTATTATTCTAAGTTGCTTTCTGCTGGTTTTTAGTTTGTTTTTTGTCTGTTTGGGATCAGACACAGTCTCTAAGGGATGGGGGTTTGGGGGAATAATGGGAGGAGAGAAGCTGCAGAGAGGCATGTAAGACTGCAACTGTGGATAGTCACGTTTTGCAGGGTTTAATACATTTGACCAGATTTCTAGAAATGAGAGCTGCTCCATTTAAAGTGGGATGGATGCCTTGTCTCCTAACAAGACCAGGTTTCCTCCAGAAAGTTTTCCAGTTATCTATAAAGCCCACATTGTTTTTTTGGACACCACTCAGACAGCCATCAATTTAAGGAGAACATGCGAACAAACATGTCACTCCTGGTCCGAGTGGAGAGGGGACGAGAGAAAACTACAGACTCCAATATTGTTTTGGCAAAGTTAGACACAGGTTCAAAGTTAATTTTAGTGACCTCTGATTGACGCAACTGGGTGTCATAACTGCCAATGTGAATTAATAATTTACGTTTACCCTTAGCCACAGTTTTAAATTTCCCTTAATGCCGCCTGCTCTGGCCCCTGGAAGACAATTGACTGTAGTTGCTAATGTCTCTAGCTTCGCATGTCTGAGAACAGACTCACCAATTGCCAGAGTTTGATCCCCAGTGGGTGTGTCGCTGAGTGGGGAAAAACGGTTAGACACATGAACAGGTTGGTGGTGTACTGTAGTGATGGGATTTCCGGCTCTTTTCAGAGAACCGGCTCTTTCGGCTCTGAACCGGCTCTTCAGGTTGTTTTGTTGCTTTAATTAATTTATTATTATCAATAATATAAAATTATGCACAAAAGGAATTACTAATGTAAATCAAAAGAAGTGGTTTTATTTATATATGTTTATATATAAATATATGCGGTGGCCTCTAGAGACAAAGCACGTACAAACTCCAAAACACATTTCTAGCATGAACTGAACTTCCAAAACAGAGCTACCTAGATCACTTAAATTACACAATTGAAAGCATGAAAGCATATGTGTATTGTTTGTGTATTTATACACAAGTACTCATATATATTCAAATAATTAAAAAAAAAACCCATTTACCTGTTACTACCACACACCAAATCCAGTCGTTGGTACTTGCTGGCTTGTGTAGCCACTAGGTAACAAAAACTCAACACTGCCCCCTAGCATCCTGGAGCACTTCTGTTGTCTTTTGTACGTGTTTTGAGTATATACTTTTATTTATTCACTCCACATAAAATGTAATAAATAAATCATATAATACAAAAAACAACTATTTACATTTCAACTTTTAACTATTTAAATTTTAAACAAATTTAAAGTGAAACAACACAAAACACTGCAAACCACAATACAATTAAATATAAATTAAAATATGAAAACAAAAAGAAGATGCATATTCTCTGTCATATGTACGGAAGAGGATTTGGGCCACTGGAAAAAAAAAAAGTGGGCGCGTCTTTTTTTTTCTTCTTTTCCTGAATTCTGAGAAAAAAGTCAGAATTCTGACTTTAATCTCAGAATTCTGACTTTAATCTCAGAATTCTGACTTTCTTCTCAGAAGAAGACTTATCAGTTTTACTAATATTTCATTGGTTTTCTTCAGTCTGTTAAGAAATGTTAAAAAATATTTCTTATGAGTGTTCTTGCTTTGATTCTGATCTGCTTTAACTACTAAAGTGTTACACTAAACAAAGGAGTAAGAGTTTGAATACAAGAAGTCTGTTCAGTCTAGCTTTTGGTGTCCAGGTGTTCTCACAATACACAGTGGATGCTTATTTTATATCTGTAAAAGAAGCCGCTTGTTAGAAGCATCAATTTCTGTTAGACTCCAACTGTGTTAAACTGTTGACCCTTCAGGTTGTTCAACACAGAATTAGACAGAATGACTGCTGGAGAAATCGACTTTATGTATTTTATTTAGAAGTGTAAAGACTTGGGTGTGCAAAGGTTGCAGCAGCAAGGTGTCAGGTGTGTTTTATATGAGGTCATATTTGGTTTGACACTTGAAATGCAGCCCACCAGATCAGGGATGGTATATTCCTACCTCCTGGTATGACATAAAAGCAAAAGCAATAAACTTAACCTGTGATGTCAGACAGAATGGAGCTTGTAATACAACCGACTGCAGAGCGGGCCGTCTTTATCCTTTCAGCTCGGACCGTCTACAAAAGGGCCTGAGTTTGAAGAGCTTGAGGGTCCTGCACAGAATCCATGCTGGTCCGAGCACGGCTATCTTCTGGACAGAGTTTTCAGATGTCATTCCTGGCTCCTGGTTCCTGATGTTGGTATTACTTTGTATAGCTACATCTATCACTACAGCTGTCTCCCTCTGCTTGTCTGCTAAAACTATGCTCGGTTGGTTTGCCAACACCAGCTTGTTTGTCTGTATCACAAAGTCCCACAGGATGTTAGTTCTGTCATTCTCAACCACCCTAGAGGATTCTCCCATTTTGACCTCGGGACTTCCAGGCCATATTCAACACAGATGTTTCTGTATACTATGTCGGCCACTTGGTTATGGGGTTCCATGTATGCCCTGCTTGCTAGCATCTTGCACTGTGCTGTTATGTGCTGGATTGTCTCAGGGGCATCTGTACACAGCCTGCACCTGGGGTCTTGCCTGGTGTGATAGACCCCAGGCTCTATGGATCTTGTGCTCAGAGCTTGTTCCTGTGCTGCTGTGATTAATAACTCTGTGTTGTCTTTCAATTCGGCTTTGTCCAGCCATTAGTAGGATTTTGATATCGGTTAATTAATTCATAGGGTGACATAGAGTGATATGATAGATTAGAAAGCTGTTTGTAGCTAAATGTGTATTTAAACTTTACATTGATTGGAAAGCGAGATTTAGTGCTCTAGTCCACTTAATATCAAAGTGGGATATATGCAACCCATGATGTATAATTAGTTTGACATCCTTGCACCAGGTGGACTTCAGATTTAATAGTGTGAAAAGAGAGGCGCTACATCTCCCTGAAAAGTTTAGGTCAAATATCATTATAAGGAATACTGGTCAGCCAAAATCCCTAAAGGTGGGATTTGGGCTCACAGCAAATAGGTTGCACTAGATTAATGAGCTTTACAACAGATCTTTGGCTTGTGACAGTGTTTGACTCTTTGAGGTGACTGTGACCAGTGGATTTTCCCTTGAGACCTCTGGTCGGCTCAGTACTCTCTTTAATTAAAGGGAATCATTGAACAGTGCACAGATCCAGAGGACTTTACTCATACCTTAAACACAGCTCACTAACACTAGCTGGACTTTAAATGAAGCTTCTAATGTGGTGTTCTAATGACCGAGAGATGACCCACAGTGTTCTAATGGAAAAACTCAAGATAAGACAAACATGGACAAATAAGTCTTTTTGCAGTACTTCCCTGTTACATAGTTAAATCTCCAGATTAAATTCTATACAAATGTTTATTTATTAGTCATTAGTCATTAGTCACAAGTCATATCACTTTGCAGACATTAGCGTTTTGTCTTTTATTTATCATTAACAGGCAAGTGACATTAGTGGATATTTGCTGAAGAACTGCAAAAGGTAAATATTTTTCTGAAAAGCTTTAAATGATGCAAATATGATTATAAATATATCAAGGAATGTAAGAAATCCAAGAATTAATCTTTCTCAGGAAAAGCAGAGCAGACATGACCAGTGTTGGGAAGGTTACTTTTAAAATGTATTCCATTACAGATTACAGAATACATGCCCCAAAATGTATTCTGTAACGTATTCCGTTACGTTACTCAATGAGAGTAACGTATTCTGAATACTTTGGATTACTTAATATATTATCATGCTGTTTACAACTACATGAATGTGCTATTGCTGTGATTTATTACTGTTACTGAAGGTCCGCGGCTCCGAACCGTAGTAAAGGGACCTCTGGCTAATACGGTGGGTTCTGTGTCGGGCTCGTAGCCGAAAAATAGCTTTACTTTGTTGTTACTGCCCATCTCTGGAGGCCAACTGAGTGTATACATGTATTGTCAGAGCTGAAAAAAACAAAGACAAACAAAACAGAGTGTGTGTCTACACTGGTGAAATAGCAGGTCTTGCTAGTACTTTGTGAGCAAACTTGATACATCTACAGTCTGTTACATATTGTCTCACTGTGATATTATCCTTGTGATAATCAGTATATTGTATTTATAAGGCATATTATTATCAAACTGTGTAGATGGAATATTTAGCAAAATTTCTGGGATGTTTTTTTATAGCAGCAAAGGCATAAGGATACTCTGGAGAGTAACCCTTACCTAGCCTAATGAAATACATATATGCATATAATTATGATATAATATATGTTTCATCAAGGCACCAGATCACTTCATTGTAGGGAACAATTGTTCAGGGGTTTTTTTTGTCATGCATTTCTTTCCAGTCCCAATTTGGCTAAGTAACTTTTATTTCCCTGTTCAGCGGACACAGACAATTTGACCATAGAGCAGTGTTTGCAACTTAATTTGTCTTTTGACCAGCTCTACAGCCTGTGCCTGTGTTTTCATTATCATTCACTACCTGTACTCAGGGCTCTGCAGGAGATTTGCAGTATCTAGCTTTGGAAGATAATCGTGAAATCCCATTAAGGCTCTTGTGTTTACTGAGACAAAACAGCAGCATTACTTAACTTCTGTTTGGGCACCTGTGTTTCCTCTATAGCTGTGAACTGTTGATTACTTACTGCCTGTAAGGCTCCACTTTGGCATTTTATGAGATTTTCTCTTCAAATGTAAAAAATGTAAATGAATTTTTGGAAGCATGTACACTGCATCATAATTAAAACGAGCTCATGTCAGTCCAAGGTATGACGCACTAGCCACACTTACATATCATTACATGACATATCATTACATTCTTAAGCATAACCACCAGGTACTGTGACTGTCCACAAAATACATTATAAGTAAAGCACAAAGCTTTCACCACAAACTTATTCTGTTTGCTTTATCTTGCTCTAAGTAAACTTGAGATGACTGAAATGATCACAGATAGCATCTATAGCAGTAAATATTGGGGGAATATAATAGAGATTGACAGACCACGTGACTTTCGCGCATTGCATGCCGGTAACTCGTGGCAAAACAATCCAAGTACCGCATCAAATGCAAGCATTTGCAGCACCGCAAAAACGTTCATTCTCCGGTTCCAATACCTTCTTGCTTTTTCTTTGCCCCCCAAAAAAGTTATGTACAAAACGAAGGAGAACAATGCCGGTCCGTACAAAGACAGACTTGATGAAAAGGCAAAGAAAAGATACGAGGAAAAAATCAAAGGAGTGAAAGGGTTAGACCCTTACGAGCACACAGAGTGGACAAAATACGTTAGCATGCTGCCCAACTTTCACCACGCTCATATTTATAATTATACGCTTCTTGGAGTGAGTGCAGACACTCATGAAGTTTAGTAACTTCAGGTCACTGCAACAAGCCCAGGAACAGTTTACCCACGGATGGGTACAGGAGCTTGAAATGCACCGTGTAGAACGAAAGACCATCGTACGTATCATAAGTTTACCAGTCTCACAAATCGTCTTCATAAATACACATTCGTTAAACGTTTATTAATAGGACCTTTGAGCTCAACGGTAATTAATTAGTAGTGGAAATAATTTCTGGTTTGCATTACAGAAATGTAGCAGTGACAATAATATTGTATGCTGTAATCGTACTGGGCAATTAGTGATAGCATAGCGCCACAATTTCTGTTCAGTGCCAGACTTGCTTGTAACCTATATCACCAATTATGTTATGAAAAATGACGTATTAACTACTACAAAACACTGACCTTTGCGGAAATGCTTGGAGCAGACTAACCTGTGAGCTGGAGTGTTCTGGGACGTTATATTTGGTCTTTGAATGGCTGTAATCCAGGCCATCCGTCGCCTCTTTTTACTTCGGAAACATGGCTCGAACAATTTCTCTTCAACGACGCAATCCGATAAAAAAAACGATCTCTTTACCCGTCGGCTTCCCGTGGCTGTCATGCGACCGGCTATTGCAGTTAATAAAACAACAGCTTCTTGACATTCTTTGTGTTTCTTTTTATCGCTGTGTAACTGATTTCAATTGAAAGCCTGCGTGCGCTAGTACCTCTTGCCACGAGTTCCCAGAATTCTTTGCGGTTTTACCCTTGAATGACGTCACATTTTCAATCTCTATTTCACAATAGGACATTAGGTAAAAGAAATTAATAGGTAGGTGTAAAAAAAATATTATTACTTTGGTGCAGGGACAAGTGAGTCAGGTGACTGCTTAAATTTCTACTTATCTCACCTTTAGAAGAAAATTAAAGAAAAGTATTTGTTGGGAAGGTTTTTTTAAAGAAAGCCCCACGTTTTGAATATGTGGCTGTTCCAGTGTTTTGCAGCTATTTGGTCCTAAAAGCATTTCTGTGGCTTTAACGTAGAAGGATTCTTCTGTTATGTAAGCCAGGAGTGTTTTTGGGTCTTGCACCATAGCAAGTACTCAAAGTCAATATACTGATGTGGTCAGGCAGCTAGAAATGCATGCAGACTTTAGATGAGCCAGCAGCAGGGTGTCTGTGTAAGAAGAATACAAAGTCACGGTATGGATATATGAACTTGTCATTCAGGTGTCTAATGAAGCTGACAATGCTTAGTCTGGTGGATGAAACAAGATAATATTGGACTAAAACATCTTTACAAAAGATGACAATAAAAAAGAACAGACCATATACACATTGACTTTTAACTGTTAGAATTGTGGAATCCACATTCTTTGCTGTACATGTATTTTTTCACTATAGGAGTGTTGCTGAGGTGTGCTGAGCAAATGGAGTTGTCTCTAATGTGCACAGGTGATGGAGTAGAGAGCCCGGTGTGGCCCATCACTCACCGTAATGTCTCCATTGCCTTGCTGTGAGTGCTGTGTGTGTGTATGTGTGAGATGTTGACAGAAGATAGAAGTCAGAACAACTTGACTGATTGATTGTTAATTTATTTCAAACATGTAAACAATATACAGGTACATTTAGTAAAGAAAATAAGAGAGAAAAAAATACTATACAAAAGTCAATACATTTCAATATTGCTACCGTTCTGATTCATTTACATGTTGAAAGGGAGTACACACTTATGTAATGCCACCCCTTTACCATAAGTTAATATTTAGTCAGCTTCCTTACTGATATAATCTGTAATAAGAATAATGAACAGATTTCTGATATACTATATACTACAATATCACATCATGAATTTTTTAAAATAGAGACATTCACTTAATTTCAATATTTTTCCTTTCTTTATAGTTCGAGAAGATCATATTTTTATAACTCTTTTTGAAGTCTTTTGTGTTTGGACATTGCTTCAATTCCATATTCAGACTGTTCCACAGTTTCACTCCATGAACAGAAACACAAAAGCTTTTTCTTGTAGCACGTACCTTCCCTGTTTTGAAGTTACAAAAACCCCTTAAATTATAACTTCCTTCTTTCAAAAAAAAAAACAAAAAACCATACTCTGAATATTACCTGGTAGTTCTTTATTTTTTGCTTTGAATAGAATTTGTGCTGTTTGGAATTTCACAAGATATCAATATTTCAGTGCAAAAATAGTGAGTTTGTATGTTCCCTAGGGATGGGTATCGTTTAGGTTTTATCCGATACCGGTGCCAAACCGGTACTTTTGAAACGGTGCCGGTGCTTAAACGGTGCCCAAACCGGTGCTTAAAGAATGGAAAACACAAAATTGGTCCAAAAACCTCTCATGTTCAGCTGTTTTTTTGTAAAAAGATAACAATGTTAGTCTTTTCTGCAGGTATAGGGCATATATGGTATCACTCTGGGCTGGAAGCAGTGCTTAAACAATGGAAAAAACACAAACTTTGTCCAAAAACCTCTCATGTTTAGCTGTTTTCCACTTTTTCTTCGGTCATTTTAGCCTTTTTGGCCAGGGTGAAGGGAGTATCTGACATCAAACAAGAAGACAGCCGCATGTAGCTATGATGGTGTTTGCTAGTTCACGTTACATGCATTAATGTAATAACGCGGTTAGCTTACTCAACGTAAATTACACACGAACAACATTAAGCTACTCACGCAGAGAAGAACGGCTGCTGCTGCCATCATCATTTCTGCTACACTGGCAGGGCTAGGTTCATCGGATTTAAAGTGTGACCTCCTTTGACAGTATCACCTTAAAGCACTTGTTGCAGCTGCTGAGTTTGCATCTTTTGCTGTGAAGTACAGCCAGACTTTTGACCGCTTTGCCTTGGGCATTTTTAATCTGTAGCTCTGCTCTAAAAGAACGTACGTACCTGGACCCGCCTACTATCCTCGAAACGTAAAATGATTGGCTAGAATCTAAAGTGTATCATTCCATACCAGTTGGTGGCGGTAATGCACCTTTCAGTTGTTTGCCAACCGCCAATAGAAATGTAAGGAAGAAGAAAGTGTATCACAGCTCAGGAAAAAAAAGCACCGAAATAAAGCACCGAAATGCGCGCTGCTTTTCGGTCTGGTTACTACCGTTTATGTCAGAACCGGTGCCATCATGGCACCGGATACCGGTACCCATCCCTAATGTTCCCTATAACCTGCATTGTGGATGATTCAAACTGCTTTTTTTTTGAAGAGTAAAACGTGAATGTAATGTGGTTTTATAGTTGTTGCCCCAGACCTCTGCACAATAGCTTAAGTATGGTGAAACCAGTGAACAGTATAGAATATGAAGTGATGTTCTGTCGAATACCTGCTTTGCCTTGTTGAGTATTGCAATGCTTTGTGTTACTTTGCAATAAATATATCTTATGTGAGCTCTCCAGTTAAGTTTTTCATCTATTATTACCCCCAGAAATGTATTTTCACTGACTCTTTCAATATCAACACCATTTATTTGAATCTTTGCATTTGTATTTAAAGTACTATTTCCAAATAACATAAGTTTAGATTTATTCAAATTTAATGATAATTTGTTTTTATCAAGCCAGAACTTCACTTTACTTATTTCATTAGTCATATCCTCCAATAAATTCTGCAGATCATCACCAGAGCAGAAGATGTTTGTATCGTCAGCAAAGAGAAACATTTTTATTACTTTGGACACTTTACAGATGTCGTTAATGTACAAGTTGAAGAATTTTGGACCCAAAACTGACCATTGGGGTACACCACAAGCAATGTCCATACATAAGGAGCAACCATCATTTATTTTCACAAACTGCTTCCTGTCACTTAAATAACTCTGGACCCAATCTAAAACTACCCCTCTGACACCATAACGTTCCAGTTTTCTTATTAATATATTATGAACTATTGTGTCAAATGCCTTTGTCAAGTCTATGGATAACTCAGCCACATATTGCTTTTTGTCTATGGAATTTGTGATGTATTCTATCCGGTTGTTAAGTGATGACGTGGCGAATCCTACTTCCGGGCCTAAAGTAGTCTGCGTTTAATATGGTTTTTGTGTTGTTAACATGTTTAATTATCTCAGTTGTTCTCCTGGCTGAAGTTTGGTCCTTTTACAGCATCTTGCCATGCGATTACATTTGTTCCTGACCACCGAGAACACTCACGTTAACTTTTATCGAGTGGAAAAAAAGTTAGCTTGTTTATATTATGCTAACATAGCTGTGTCGCTAGCGGTCACGTAGCACATCAATACCAGCTAGCCAAACTTCAGTAGCCCTACAAACGTCACTGCTGTTTAGTTTTCTGTCTTCATTTATGCTGGAAGTGATAACAGAGCTGTACGTTTTAATTTGTTTCCAAAACCCCGCAGTCAGGACATGCTATATTGTATTTAGATAGAAGCTAGCGAGCTAACTTCCTGCTAACTTCTAACTCCGTTAAATGTCATAAATTCCGTTTTCATGGATGCCTGGATTTTAAACTCAATTGTTACACCTGGTAGAGCAGAACGCTGATCATTTTATTAAAGATGAAAGACTTTAGACAGTTTTTCAACTTTCAGTAATGCCATAGTGATCATTTGATATATGGACCTGCAGCGGAGTTTAGGCCCAGACACGGCTAGTGACGTCAGACTGAACGACCGGATTGAATCTAATAGTGCCAATGATGTTGATCTGTTTGATCTGAATCCGTACTGACTCTCGTGAGTAGTTTATGCTTATCTAGAAATTTTTCCAGTCAGTTGTTAAACAGTTTTTCAAGAATTTTTGAGAATTGAGGTAGTAAAGAGACAGGCCTGTAGTTTGTGAAATGGTGTTTGTTGCCAGATTTGTATAGAGGCATAACTTTTGCTATTTTCATTCTGTCTGGAAATCGACCAGTTTGAAATGATAAATTACAGATGTATGTAAATGGTTTTATAATAGCCTCAATGACTCTTTTAACCACTATCACATCAATATCAATACAATCCATAGATTTCTGATTTTTACATTTTTTAACAATCTCAAAAACTTCATTTTCATCAACGTCTGTGAGAAACATAGAATATGGATTCCTGTCTATCAGTGTATCCGGTTTTTCCTGTGCTTTCCCAGGATGAGTGGTTGTTCTTGCTAAATTTGTTCCAGCAGTTACAAAGAATTCATTGAGACTATTTGCCACAACATCCATATTGTATTCTTCATGGTCATTACAAATGAAATACTTGGGATAGTTATTTTGTCCAGCCCCACGTTTTATAACATTGTTCAGTATTTCCCATAATCTTTTAATATTATTTCTATTTATATCTAATTGCTTCATATAGTATTCCTTTTTACTATATCTAAGTATATTAGTTAACCTATTTTTATATCTTTTGTATCTGATTTCAGCATCTTTAGTTCTCTTTCTTAAGTAATCTCTGTATAGAGCATTTTTCTTTATACATGAATTTTGCAGACCTTTTGTTATCCATGGACAGCCCATATATTTATGTTTTCTACTATATTGCATTATTGGACAGTTGGTATTGTACAGTAATGTCAATATCCTAAGGAATTCATTATACGCACTATTAACGTCATGTTCCTTTTTAAATCTTAAATCTTTTTTAAATGCATTCCTTCTTTCTTCTGTTCTTACTCTCCTGTACTCTTTTTTACTGTCCATTTTATTGATCTTGTAATTCCTATCATAGATTGTAAAAATTGGAAGATGGTCACTTATGTCGTTAATCAGGAGTCCACTTACAGTCTTATTTTCAGTGTCATTTGTAAAAATGTTGTCTACGATCAGCTTCTTAAGGTGTCACGCTTTTTGGGCTATTACAGCATTGTGTTTGGTTAGAAAAGAGAAGCTCTAAATTTACCAGTCGATCTATGTTGCTACCTTCACCTATGGTCTCTAGCTGTGGGTAGTGACCAAAATAACGAGATTGTGGATACAAGCAGTGGAAATGGGCTTCCTCCGAAGGGTGGCTGGCCTCTCACTTAGAGATGGAGAGGCCAGCCACCCTGGACTCAAGGGACTCAAGAGTAGAGTTGCTGGTCCTCCAAATCGAAAGAAGCCAGTTGAGGTGGTTTGGGTATCTGATATATGCCTCGTGGATGCCTCGTGGGTGAGTTTTTCACACTGGGACAAGGACTTGCAGTCCTTGAAGGACTTATTTGTCCTCTTTTCAATTTTGTGAGTTAAAATTTCCTTTTATTAAAATGCTTATTATATTTTTTGACAGAGTAATGTCATGTGAAAAAAAAATATCACATTTTGAGTTACATGAAGTAGACAGCCTTATTTTTCCTTGCAGGTGTCACCTTGTCTTCTGAGGCTTCATAAAAATCTGCTTTGCTGATGCTGCAGACTGAATTATTTATTCAGTCTGTAACTGATCTATTGTTGCTCTTCTTTCAAATTGTGATATACATCTGTCCTCCTGTGACTCCTGTGAATTGTCTTTGAGGAGGACTCTCTCTCTCTCTCTCTCATCTATCTATCTATCTATCTATCTATCTATCTACATATACACACTATTGACAACTCTCTGCCTGCCTATAATGTGCTAGTCCAAAATAGAACTGATAGAAAGCCATTCCTACCATAGTTTGTTTTCAGAGCTGTCTTTTGTCTTGCTTTTCTCACTGCTCATCTCACCAGTGCAAAGTAGCTTCTGTTCCCAGCACTCCCACTGTGTAAACTTCTGCTATCTCAGATTGCCAGTCCAACTGTATAAGTATGGGCCTTCTGTCTGTTAGACAGGCAATAAAGGACATGGACCTGAACCTGCCGACAGCCTGCCAACCGCCAATCAAGCCAATCAACTCAGACTGAGTGCAAAGCAGTTTGCCGTGCACACAAGCTTATTGAATTAATGCTGAAAAGCAAAGTGGACCCTGAGCTCAGTAATTATAAATCAAGAGTAATCAGCGGAACATAATTGATTTGGTAATTGTGTTTGCTTTCTTGAGTTAGACCCAGAACTTTGCTGGCATGAATTAAGAATGTTTTCATCACCACTGAAGTAGAGCTCTGCAATTTTTTGTGAATGTAAATACATGCTTCTGGTTAGTTTCAGCCAGATGGGATAAAGAAGTAATACTGTAACACAGTGAAACCTTTGCCATCAAAAGTCTTTGTATATTGATTATGTATTTATAAAATACACATAGTGGAACTTTTCTTATCTGCTTGAATTAAAGCTTTATTGCTTTCACTGCTAATAAGGCAGGTAAAAGTCATGAAGCTGCATTTAGAGCTCTCAGTTACTGAATTTGGCATGCACAATTTTTGACTAGTTTACATCAAAAATAAGTGTGACAGTAGTGTAACGTTAATTGAGTTTATAGACTTTAGGACGTCATGAACATTACTGCACACGTTTGTGTTAACTGAAGGGGCTCCGGCTGAGTGCAGACTGACTGAAAAGCAGTTTCCAAATGCATAAACACTGTGCAAAGGCTTTAACGTGTTTCAGAGCTTTTTTTTGTAACAAAATCTAACAGGGTCTGTCTAACAACATTAATAAACAACCAAACAAAAATAACATTGTATCTAACATTCACTTTAAATTGTAAAAAATCAATCAAAAAATAAATGTGTATGATTGTGAATCAACTATACCATCAGCTACTCAAAAACATTTCTTCATCTGTTAAATCTTATGCAGACAACATGGTAAAAAACAGCATATGAAAATGATACCAGAAAGCCATTCAGGTTGTCATTTTACAAAAGGCTACAGGCAGCAGCTATGCACTGCTGCTGTCTTTTGACTCTATATTTGTACAAGTTGTCAGTGCTGGTGAATCTGTCATACCAGCATCATCTTTTCTCGATTTTCAGATGTGCTTGTTCACAACCAGCATACTGCTGAGAGAAATGTATCCACACAGACTGCAGCAGGTTTCCCAGCTCTGCATTCACTTTTTGTTATCACCATTCTGTGTGGCTGCCTGTCACAGCAAGAAGAGGGACTCAAGGGGACAAGATTGCATGCCCATCTCAAACTGGATCAACGTTTGTCTGCTGTCAGTTATCTTCTATGTGTTGCGGAAATCATTGTGTAGTGCTGCCCAGCTTTTGTCTGACACCTTGCTAAGACGCATGGGACAGTTACGAGTTCTTCTTCTTAGACAAAAGGCAAATGAAGGATTTTTACTCCTGGTGATTCAAAAGCGGTTCTCACATGCCGCCCACGCTTTGAACCAAATTCAAATATTTGAAATATTCTGGTCACTGCTCTGATATGCAGGTTGCTTAGTGGGGGAGTATTTTAATCACACCAAAGTGAGATACCGCCACTTTTCATTCCACTTCTAAACACCCTCCCCTAATGACTTTGCTGTTAGAAATGATAGTTAAATTCACCCCTAAACATACAGCCTGCTTGTTTGTTTGTTTCTCTGCGATTAATCCCTGTGGCTATCTTTCTATCGCACTTTACTGATTAAAAATTGCACGTGGCAAGGATGGCCTCAATTCTGGCAGGTGTAAGACTTATTTTCCTCCTGAGTACCCTTGTTGCTGCCAGTGTCCCTTTCCTTCTTAAGTTCAAAGGTCTTTTACAGCACCTGTGTTTCATCTGGGCTCTCTCTACTCTCTGGACGTCAACAGTCCTTTTCGTTTCACTTCACTGGCTTTACTCAAATTTCACACTTGTCAGGCTGTGTGATTCCTCGAACAGCTACAAGCACATCTGAGTGTAGCTCTCTAAGGCCTCCTACCACCACTACCATCCCCTCTGTGATAGTTTCAGGTTAAAGCTGGTCCCATTCTGGTCATTTTATAACCATAACACAAAGAATCAAAGAATGCTACAGTATGGAAGGATCTAGCTAGCTAACTAGCTAGCTAAGGAGCAGGTCAATACTTGGCTTCTCCACATAAATTAAACTATCCTTGCGCAAATTACTGAACCCAGACTGCTGGGTTCCATTTCAACCTTTCATAATGCCACTTAGCACTAATGTTTCACAAGAAAATCTTCACCTAACTAAACAAAATATAAATGAACCAGATTCAGAACATCAGGAGATTCATAAAAAAAAACTAAAATTAAAAAAACCTTAGAATTATTCCTGCTATATGTAACCATTTATCTGATTGTTAACTTCATAATTACACAAAGGTCAGTTGTACAGCTTCTTCTTTCAGCTTGTTTAACTGCATGTTAAACAAGCTGAAAGAAGAAAGATCAGCTGTCTGCTACATCCCGCAGTTACGAAGGGAATAGCAGGAGAAATTTCACACACGGTTTATTGGCTTTGTAATCGATGGTGCTATTGTGATGGAATGATAGAGAAGAGCCACACTCCGGGACTGAAAACAACCATCTTAACCCTCACTCACAGAACCTGTGGGACATATTACTCTGAAACATATTACAGAGCTTGCTCATCTGTGCATATCTATCACCTCTTAAGGGTACACTGAACACATTGCAAAAAAACAACAACGTGAAATTCTGAATGTTTCAGATCCGAACATGTCGTGTAACCTCTATACACACCGAAAGCATTACTTACTTACACTACTTCCAAAAAAGTATCCTTAGAAAGTGGACATTCCGAGTTCATCAAAACAAGATAGGAGATGGCAGCAACGGGGAGAACTTATACCACGACCACTTTTGAACATATTTCAGGATGTCAGTTTGAACTTTTGTCTTGCATTTGTTGTTTGTTGCATTTAGCAACACGTGCACTGTAGCTGATTGGTCAGATCTGATTATTCAGATTTGAAAAATCAAGCTTGGTTCAGAAAATTTTAATTTTACCTGCAAATTTATCCAGCTAAATAATGCATTTATTGTGAAGAGCAGGATCAAGAAGTCCCAAATTCTGATTTTTCATGCACAAAATATTGTGCATAAAAAATCATATAATAATATATTTCACATATCCAGTGTGTAAAGGCCTTAATCTCATACTGGTTCTTATATATCTATATGTATATATGTGTGTGTGTATATATATATATATATATATATATATATATATATATATATAAATAATTATTATTATTATTCTACTCTATGTCAGCACTCAAAGTGCTTCATACAACATGCCTCATTCACTTTTTTCTATCTGTAAGTGTTTTCTATCTAACATTCACTCTTTGATGGAGAAACAGACTCGGAGTATATCACCTAAGGATATTTAGCATGCAAAGTGAAGCAAACAGGGATTAAACCACCAACTGTCCAATTATAAAATGACCTGCTCTACCTCCTGAGCTACAGCCACCCCTCAACCTTGAACGTTTGCTGCTCATCCCAGTAAACGTAACAGATTTGCCTCTTTCTCTGTTTGAAGGTTTGCAAATGGTCCTAAAAGAGGTGTGATGCTCTGCAGCTGGCAACCTGCAGGAGAGTAGAAAGACTCTGTTTTCTTAGAAATATTTATTATTTTATACATTGACAGCATTTTGTGTTGTTGCATGTTGAGACTGTTTCATATTTAATACTGAAGTTAAATGGAAACACATTAAGCACTAAGCAGAAGGGGGATTTAATTTTGAGACAAACCTTTTGTATTGTTTGATTCACCTGTCAAACACCTGCGTCTGAACAGGAAACATGAGACTGAGAATACTGGGCGTATTACTTTTATTTAAAAGTTAGAATATTCTTACGTTCTAAACTTGTTTTGTTTAAGTTTATAATTAATTTAGAGTTTTTACATTGACCACAGTAATAAAAACGGTCTGCTTCATGAACATCTATCTACAGTGGTGTGAAAGTGTGTTTGCCCCTTCCTGATTTCCTATTTTGTTTGTACGTTTGTCACACATCAATGTTTCAAATCATCAAACAAATTTAAATATTAGATAAAGATAACACAAGTAAACACAAAATTCAGTTTTTAAATGAAGGTGTTTATTATCAAGGGGAAAAATCCAAACCTACATGGCCCTGTGTAAAAAAGGGATTGCCACCTAACCCAATAACAATAGCAGCAACAACTGTGATAACTGGCAACCAGTCTTTGTCAGTGCTGTGGAGGAATTTTGGCCCACTCATCTTTGCAAAATTGCTGTAATTTAGCCAAATTGGAAGGTTTGAGCATGAACTAGCTTTTTGCAGTCATGCCACAGCATCCCAAATGGATTCAGGTCTGAACTTTGAGTTCAGACCTGAATCCAAGTTGTTTCTTGAGTAAAACTAAGTAAAACTGGTAAAACTAAATTGTGAACTGCTGTTTATACATTTTCCAAACAATTTCCAAACATAGGGCCACTTCCTGTTTAAATCTGGGGACAGCTGTATTCTCACACTGACCACATGGGGAAAGTCAATACAGTTTTTTCTGAATGCTTAAACCCTAACTGTGATTCTTATAGCACAATTCCTAAAACTATTAACACTTATAGCAAAACCACTCACTGAGTTTGCAAAACTAAAAGCACAAACACTGCTTTGCACTCAGTTTGCAATTTTGTAACACACACTTTGCAAAACTGTAGGCACAACTCACTGCTTACACTCAATTACCAAATTTCCAACACACTCCTAGCAAAATTATACACATGTATGGCTATCATTAACACTATTTTGCCAACTGTCTGGCACACTTTCAGATGTGAAAACTGTTTTAGATAATTAGTCCACTTTGCAATCAGCCTAAGCACTATAAACAGGCCACAGGTAAGCTGTCTATGTGGAGTACAATGGAAGGAGCAGTAAGAGTGAGAAGAGTGAGAATCAGAGGAGGCCGAGGAAGAGGACGTGGAGGTGAAGAAGTTGGAGGAAGAGGACGTGGAGGTGAAGAAGTTGGAGGAAGAGGACGTGGAGGTGAAGAAGCAAGAGGGTTAGAGGAAGTTAGAGGAAGAGGACAAAGAGGAGCAAGAAGAGGACGAGGAGGGGAAAGAGGAAGGGTAAGAAGAGTAAGAAACAGAATAACTGATGACATCAGGGCTACAATAGTGGACCATGTCATCAACCATGGGATGACCCTGAGGGAAGCTGGCCAACGGGTTCAGCCTAAACTGAGCCGCTACACTGTGGCAAGCATCATTAGGACATTTCGAAATGAGAATCGGTAAGTACTTTGTAGCACTGCCATACTCTAATGAGAAACACAACAGTACCATACATGCAAAAATACTGAAATTGTTACTTTACAGAATTGCTAGACGTCCAGATGTTGGGGGCAGAGGCAGAATGTTCAATTGACATCTGTACACAGAGAAAGCAAAAGCCAGATGTGTTTTGTATTCATACCATCAGTGTGCAGTTGGCGCATTGTGTGCTTAGTAGATGATGGCTTGTGTGTACTGTTTGATACGAAAACACCATTTTTACGAAGGTGTGAAGAGTTAATCTAGCTGTGTTCGCTTTTGCAAGAGAACTACAATGTTTTGATAATTGGGTGACAGGTTTTCTTATTTGTGTGTAGAGTTTTGCAAAAATAGCCAATAGTTACAAAAAATGTGCTTAAGCAATCAGAAAAAACTGTAAACAGCTTCAGCGATATATCATATAAAAGCTGAGGACCCCATGATCAACACTTCCATTGGTAAACAAATGCACATAGCAAATGAAAATAAGAGGAAAATGCGTGGTTTTTTCTTACGTTTTTCTTAAGCCATTCAGAGGTGGACTTGCTGGTGTGTTCTGGGTCATTGTTCCTGCTGCAGAACCTAAGTGCGCTTCAGCTTGAGGTCACAAACAAACAACTGGACATTCTTCAGGTTGTTTGGGTAGACAGCATAATTCATGGTGCCATTTACCACAGCTAGTCTTCCAGGTCCTGAGGCGCAAAACAGCCCCAGACCATCACACTACCACCACCATTATTTTACTGTTGGTATGATGGTCCTTTTCTGAAATGTTGTGTTACTTTTACACCAGATGTAATGGGACACACACCTTCCAAAACGTTCAACTTTTGTTTCATCATTCCACATAATATTTTCCCCAAAGTCTTGGGTGTTTTCTAGCAAAACTGAGACGAGTCTTTATGTTCCTTTTGCTCAGCAGTAGCTTTTGTCTTGGAGCTCTGCCATGCAGATTATTTTTGCCCAGACTTTTTCTTATGGTGGAGTCATTAACACTGACTTAACTAAGGCAAGTGAGGCATGCAGTTATTTGGATGTTGTTGCACTCTTGGCGTAACTTTGGTCGGCCGTTCACTCCTGGCAAGGTTCAGCACTGTTCCGTGTTCTCGCCATTTGTGGATAATGGCTATAAAAATGTGCTTTTGAAGACTCTGTTGTTCTCTGGAGTGCCACAGCTTTAGAAATGGATGTATAACCTTTTCCAAACTGAGAGATCTCAGTTCCTCAATTACAATTACTATCTATCTATGAAGTGTTTAAATTTCGTCTGATGTTGCTTCGCATACCATGTTTCTTATGTAAAGGTGAAACAGTTCAATCTCTGCCCCATTCTCTGTTTGCAAACTGACATGGCCGCACTAGCTCACACATTATTGTCTACAAAGTGTTAGGCAACAACCATCCAAGAGAAAAAGGCTCAGAACTTTTTGTTTGAGTTTAGGAAAATGTTATACTTTACTTTTTTTTAACATCAGTCACATTAGAAGCTTCGTTTCCATTTCCAGGCTTACCAGTGGTGATGAGTCCACAGATGATGTAACATATAGCTGACTATCTGAAAAGGATTTAAGGTACACATCATCAAATGAAGTTAATTTGAACATACTGTAAATGACAAAGATATCTTGGAAAGTTAACTTGCTTCCTGGTTTTGTTTGTTTGGGATTTTGTTGTTGCTTGGATGTATATTTACGTAGAAAAATACAAAGTCACCTGTAACTGATACAGGATATGTCTTATAAGGCATTTGTGACACAGTGTGACAGTGGGGATGTATTTTAAAACTTAAATTAACTACATGGCAGATAAGGTTGACCTCAGAGTACAGAGCAAGCATTTACGCAATGTGTTGGTGAGAACCTGATTGAACAACAATTGATGTTGAACTGGTGCCAACGTTGCCAGTTGCCACTTTCTAAACCCGCCTATCTGTGTCGCCTTCCTACCCCCTTCAACTCCTAGGCCCCCCTTCATCTTCATCCAGCTTCTACCATGCTGAGGTGCCTCCTCTCGACCTGTTGGAGTGGAGAGGCCCATCTGTGAGTTTATCTTGCTCTGCCGGAGAGCAGTAAACACTCATTTTTGTGGCTGTCAGCTTGGTGAAGGAGGGCAGCCACGTGGAACACAGCGCAGAATCAGCAGTGTTCCCAGCAGTGGAAATAGAGCTGGCTTCAAGGAAAAGCCATTCTTTTGCAGTCTTTTTTCCCCTCCCAGGGAACAACATTATTGCTTCTAAACCTGCCATATATTGATTTAAGGCTTGTGTTTTTTTGTATGTCATCATATTGCCGTAAAGTATTTTCTCCTTATTTTTATGTTCCAAATCATGTGTACATGTAATAAATAAAAATACATTTCTATAGAAACTAAAGCGAAACTGAAGCCAGGATTTTATTGGTATTTATTTTGAATGTTAATAATAGGACATTCAGATGAAAAAGCAAATTAAACAAACCTAATACATACATACATGTTAAATGCACCACAATGATTTTTCACAGTTTGAGGAGAGTTGATATGCATCATAAGGGGTGTGCCATGTATGTTCTTCTAATCTTACTAAATGATTAAGGAGCATCGGAGGAAACAGCTCACTGCAAACTCAGCACAACAAAGATGTTGGCGAGGTTCATATAGACACCGTTAAGAAAGAAAGAAAATGCTTTCATCAGTCACTGATTTATCAAAATATTCACTATTGCTTAAATCAGCCTTTAAGGATTTTAAATTGAAAACCAAAAAAGGAAATATATGAAAATATACTGCAAGTACATTTTTCAGAGGAATGTATATTATATGATATTTATTTAGACTTTTTTCAGAAAAAAAAACTAATTGTGATTTTTATCCATTGATCAGGGCTGTGAGGTGCAGCTGAAATGTCTGGAAAATAGCAAGAAAGAGGGCTTTTAAGTAAATTACTTTTTTTTTTAACTTTTGGCTTAACATGGAGAGATCTCAAAATACGTATTTTGTTTGCAAATTTGAAGTTTGGTCTAAAACAGAGTTGGAAATGGCAGCCTGCCTCTTTAAGAAGTTAAAGTGTGTTAGTCTGTTTTCTTCTTCTTTAAAAAAAAAATATTTTTGTATAATTCTTAGGCAAACAGCTAAGAGGCATACAGTTAGCATGCATAGACAATGGTTGAACACTGCAGCAGCAGGATAAAACAGCTAGCTTACTGGCTGATTAACTGGCTGACCATTGCAGCATTGGCATATGCCATAACTCCCATAACAGCATGCTATTGGCCACTTTTGGATCTTGGAGTTTTTCAAAAAGGAAAATGACTGAGGAAGAGAAAGCCCTGGCCAGTGCTTTTGTCGATAATAATGGGGAATATTAGCCAAGATGGACAAATTAGGATTGTTAACAAGGAGAGAGAAAGTTTCTATGAGCGTGCCATGTGTTTCATGGCAGGAAAACAACAATGCAGACTTGACTGTGAACTCAAATGTAGTTTATGGTCCTGCAAACACGTCCAGCTGCATACAGATTTCTGTAAATTTCCTGCACTCTTAAGCTATCCCTCAGAATCCAAAACGCAAGTTGCTCGACATGTATATCACCAGTCAAATGCTGACTGGTTCACAATTGGCCCAGAACAAGGAAGGGAGAAACGCTGGAGTTCAACAAGAATGGGAGAAGTACAAAAAAATAAATAAAAAAATAACAAATACAGCATCAAAAGTACAGATAGTGACTGTGGGTGTTTTTTTGTTTTGTTTTTTATTGTTTAAACACTCAGTTTTACTTTCTGTCTTTCATCTTTGCTTTTTTCTACATCTAGCCGACAGACCAACCACATAAGCAAGAGTAGCCCATCAACCGGTTGTATCACAAGTTTTTGACACTGCCTATGACAAATCATCTCCACGCAGGTAGACAGACAGTCTGTGAGTGCTTGCAGATTGCCTTCTCACTACCCCCGCTCAAGGTTAAAATAAGCATTAGCTAGTTTTCACTGTGTAAGAGAATTCAGACACCCTGGCAAGAGCGAGAAGAAAAGACGAGGAAGAATTGTTCTTTATGTCCACGACTGCTGGTGCAATCCCAGTAACAACAGAATGCTGAGGAGACTATACAGAGATGCTTTGAGACCGCTGCCTGTGTTTTTATTTTCAGTCTTTATGGAGACAATACTGACAATCTGACAGAGTGAATTGGAACTTCTGTGGATTATGTTGACCCCAAAAGCGTGTCTGCTGCTCCCAGCAGCAAAACTGGGTTTAAAAGACACATTAAAGTGAAAATGAATCAGGAGTGGGAACAAAGAAGTGTGCAAACGCGTACAGAGGTGGCTTAAAATTAAAGTGGTATAGAGAAAAGAGTGAAGCTGGAGAACAAAGTCAACAAAATAACAACAGGGAGGTTTGGAATGGAACCATTGCAGGATACATGTAAAGGAAAGACATGATATCTGCTATTACACCAACATACAGGAGGACCAAAAGGTTTTATTTTTATTTTATTATTTGTGTGTGTGTGTGTGTGTGTGTGTGTGTGTGTGTGTGTGTGTGTGTGTGTGTGTAAGTAAACACAGGAAATTAAGGAAATGATTCCTCTTCTAGCACGGACACTAATTTTTTTCCTTTAATCCCTATCTGTTGTACAGAGAGTAACTACATGCGTTGCAATAAAGACAAAAACTGAAACTGTACTTGAACATCATTTTAGTCAATAATACTTTGTAAATTGATATAGCTGTACATAGTCTTGGTTTGGCATTCAAAATGTTTGTCAGTTGTTGTTTTTTATTTGGAATTTAGATGGATTAATAAATGACTTAAAAGTTGACTTGAGAATTTCATCGGAGGTTAAACTGTATTTTTAACTGCCAACAAATTAGCCCCAACTATATTACATTTTTTGTAACATAGAGGGATATTTATATTTCAGAGCTTTTTGTATTTATTAGAGCTGTTTTGTAATATTTTGTAATAGTGTAATAAATGCTGTATGATTTAATTGGTACTTTAACATGTTATTATTAGGGATGGGTATCGTTTAGCTTTTATCCGATACCAGTACCAAACCGGTACTTTTGAAACGGTGCCGGTGCTTAAACGGTGCTCGAACCGGTGCTTAAAGAATGGAGAACACAAAATTGGTCCAAAAACCTCTCATGTTCAGCTGTTTTTTTGTAAAAAGATAACAATGTTAGCCTTTTCTGCAGCTATGGGGCATATATGGTATCACTCTTGGCTGGAAGCAGTGCTTAAACAATTTCTTTGGTCATTTTAGCCTTTTGGCCAGGGTGAAGGGAGCATCTGCCATCAAACAAGAAGACAGCTGCATGTAGCTATGATGGTGTTTGCTAGTTCACCTTACATGCATTAATGTAATAACGTGGTTAGCCTACTCAACGTAAATTACACACGAACAACATTAAGCTACTGACGCAGAGAAGAACGGCTGCTGCTGCATCATCATCCGTCATCATTTCTGCTACACTGGCAGGGCTAGGGGCCAGGACGCTCCTCTTCGGGTTTTTAGGGGATGTTGCTAACTCCGGGTCGATAACAGGCACCACACCCGCAGTAGATGTGCACGGTGTGAGGTATAGCAGCAAGCTATCAAATACGGCGCATTTCTCGGCTTTTAACAAAATGCTATACGTCGCCAGGTGTTTCATCAAATTCGAGGAGTTACCTCCTGTGCACAGTATCAGCTTAAAGCACTTGTTGCAGGCTGCTGAGTTTGCATCTTTTGCTGTGAAGTACAGCCAGAATTTGACCGCTTCGCCTTGGGTGTTTTTAATCTGTAGCTCTGCTCTAAAAGAACGTACGTACCTGGGCCCGCCTACTATCCTCGGAAATGTAAAATGATTGGCTAGAATCTAAAGTGTATGACAGCTCAGGAAAAAAAAAAAGCACCGAAATGTACGCTGCTTTTCGGTCTGGTTACTACCGTTTATGTCAGAGCCGGTACCCATCCCTAGTTATTATATGTTCTTATTGTCTTGGAGCAACTGTGACCACATAATTTCCTCTGAGATTAATAAAGTATTCTGATTCTAATTCAGTGCAGTGTGCTGCTTACTGAAATTAACTTCAAAGAATTTTATTTGTTGACTTATGAAGAATACATCAAATAAAATCCTCTATTGCTTCAAAACAGTCAATATAGACTTTTTCACTGGAACCATCTTGCTCATCTCTGTGCTCAATTTCTGCTTAGTAGATTGTGAGTCAAAACACTAAGGTGAAGGTGAATCAGTCAGTACCACATAGACTTTTTATGATTCCAGACCCACAGGTCTTTTGAAGGACCCCATTTCAGCCCCTAATGTTACAAAGAAATGGGTTTCAGGCATAACAGATAGTATCTTTGTGTTTTTGTCTGGGAGAGATGAAAGTGGGCCTTGCTCCATATATGTGGCTGTGAAAATTGTGACTCGCTGCCTCTCTCATCTTCACTCCATTCTACAAAATTAATGACAGCAGCTCTGTCGTGCTATGGACCAGAGATGGAGAGACAGTAGGGGTTGTGAATGAAAAAAGAGGGATTACTGCATTGAATCCTCAAATGGAATTCTGTTCTTTCTCTATAACTTGGCCAGATTTCTCTCTGTATAAAGATATTTACTTATCTCTTCTCTTTTCCTAATCTCTCCGCGCCCAAAACCTTTTATTTTATTCTAAAAACACTTTCGGTGGTTTTGCTTGTTTTAATTATTTTACAATGGAGGCTGGAAAGTGGAACAATATGAGAAGAAGGAGAACATTGACATGCCACAAAGTCTGATCCATCCATCCATCCATCCATCAGTCTTCTTCCGCTTATCTGGTACCAGGTCGCGGGGGCAGTAGCCTAATCAGAGAAGCCCAGACTTCCCTCTCCCCAGCCACCTCCTCCAGCTTGTCCGGGGGAACACCAAGGCATTCCCAGGCCTGCTGAGAGATATATACTCTCCTGTCCTGGGTCTACCCTGGGGCCTCCTCCCAGTAAGACATGCCTGGAACACTGTGCCCAGGAGGCATCCTTTTCAGATGCCCGAACTACCTCAGCTGGCTCCTTTCAATGTGGAGGAGCAGTGGCTCTACTCTGAGCCTCTCCTGGATGGCTGAACTTCTCACGCTATCTCTAAGGGAGACGCCAGCCACCCTGTGGAGGAAGCTCATTTCTGCCGCTTGC
Organism: Neolamprologus multifasciatus; assembly: GCF_963576455.1. Taxonomy (NCBI): domain Eukaryota; kingdom Metazoa; phylum Chordata; class Actinopteri; order Cichliformes; family Cichlidae; genus Neolamprologus; species Neolamprologus multifasciatus. The sequence goes on along the minus strand of NC_140452.1, from coordinate 38,980,939 downwards.
AGTCACGATCTTGTTCACCCAACAATGTTCTCAGTCGAAGTCAGCAGTGCTCGACCCTCACTATACACAGTGCAGGTAAAGCACCACTTTCCCATCCTGAGTTGCCTGACGGTTTGCCGAAATCTCTTCAACGCAGCCTAAAAGTCTTTTTCCATGGCCTCCCACGAACTTCTCCCACACCTAGGTTTTTGCTTCAGCTACTGCCCAAGCTGTGTTCCACTTGGCCTTTTGGTAACTATCAGCTGCCTCCAAAGTCCCATAGGCTAACCAAGCCCGATGGGACTCCTTCTTCAGCGTACCTTTGGCTCATGCGTACCCAGTCCAATTTTACTTTTTAAGTGTGCGCGCGCGTGTGTGTGTGTGTGTGGGGGGGGGGGGCCTGCTTTTAACCATGTAAAGCACGTTGTGCTACATTTTTTTTTGTATGAAAAGTGCTTTATAAATAAAGATTGATTGATTGATTGATTCAGCTGGGTAGCTCCCTTCACCTCTGGTGTCCACCATTTGGTTAAGGGGTTACCATGACAGGTGCCAACCACCTTGCTGCCTGTCTGCAGCAGCTTTGGCAGTCGAGGTGCTGAACATGGTCCATTCAGACTCAATGTCCTCAGTCTCCCTCAGAATGCTGTTGAAACTCTGCCAGAGGTATGTGTTGAAGATCTCGCAGCCTCTGCCAGGCATTCCCAGCGTACCCTCACTATACGTTTAGGTGCACCAAGTCTGTCCTGCATCCTCAGCCACCACCTGATCCAACTCACCACCAGGTGGTGATCAGTTGACAGCTCAGCCCCTCTCTAGAGTGTCGATTACAAAATTACAAAATCCATCATCCACCTGCGGCATAAGGTGTCGTGTTGCCTCATGCACTTATGGACACCCTTATGTACCCATCACTGAGAATGTATGTTTGGTCGTTAATCTGTCACAACAGACAGAGATAGAAAGCCATTTATACCGCTCACATTCATATTCATGGTCAGTTAACAATTACTAACTGACCGATTCCAAAAAGCATATTAAAAAATCTTGAGTTTAAACGTAAACTCTATGGCTACGTTCACGCTGCAGGTGAAAGCGCATCAAATCCGAATTTTTTGACCCTATGCGACCCATATCCGATCACGGTATGACAGTGTGAACAGCACAAATCCGACATTTTCAAATCCGATCTGGGTCACTTTCGTATGTGGTGCTGAATCTGATACATATCTGATGTTTTAGAAAGCGACTGCTGTTTGATGAGTTCGCATTAAATCCATCTTTTACGTCACTGACACAAACAGACGCCGATTATCAGCGCCAGAAAAGTGCCGTAGAAGTGCCCGAGAAGACATCGTGAACGCTTCCTGGCCATCTAGTGTAGATGTTAGTGAAACTGTTGGGAAGACAACGTTGGAGAAACGGGAACATTTTATTTGTACTGTATAATCTGCAGATTCTGACAGAAATCTGCAACTATCCTTTGAAGCACCACTCCTCTAAAACAGCAATAAGGATAATGGTAAATGGTAAATGGCCTGTATTTGTATAGCGCTTTACTAGTCCCTAAGGACCCCAAAGCACTTTACACATCTAGGCCATTTGTAAATAACAAAATAACTTTATAACAGTCAAACAATATTGTTTGCTCTGGGTCTAAACAGAGCGCGTTGTGTGTGACGTCTTCTTTTGCGCATGAGGGCCGCTTTGAGTGTTCACACTAGAGCGCGTTTGCTGTCGCATTTTATTTGTAGTGTGAACGAGCAGACAAAAAAATCAGATTTGATCAAAAAATCTGAATTGAGCATTAAGACCTGCAGTGTGAACGTAGCCTAAGTTAATCAGCTCCGAAAATACCAATATAGTTTGTGGTTCCAAAACAGCAGATCACAGTTTGTTCAATAAACTCTGCGGATGCCTTCTGTGACACCTGTGAGTGTCTGTGAGGGTGTTATATAGCGCCAAATCCCAACAACAGTTGCCTCAAGGTGCTGCTGGCATCAGTTTCTCCCTCTTTGCCTCGATGGGTTTTGATTTTGTGTTTGGTTGGTTGGAGTTGGGATTATTTTTTTATAGAGCATTTCACATCACACAACTATACAATGCATACAGATCATGTAAATGTTAATTTATACATCATCCATTTCAACCCATAACCTGCTCATATATTTTGATTGAATGGAATTTGACCTCAGTCAAAGAAATCCTAAACATGGAGGAGGAATGAAGGTACACTGAATCACTATTTAGCGGGAAAATAATACAACGCAAGATGTATTTGGTTTTATATTGTTCCATACAGTTTATTAAGCAAATTATTATCATGCCAGAATTGCAGGCAAATTAGTGGCTCAAAAATGAACAGATCTAAGATGAGAGCTTGAAGGAGAGAGTGGCAGGCCTAACTTACCAAAATAATCTGCAAGGCAGTCCAGATTAATGAGAAGAAGATGATGGAAAATGAATATGTTTTCTAATATAAGGGATAACACTTCTGACAGAAAGTGCTGAGGGTGGGTAGGGTGCTGAGGATTAAGACACAGGTGGAGTGCAGGATTTATCCAGAGGAGATCTGCATAATTAAAAACTATTCCACCATATGAACCTGAAATCTGTGTGGAATAGTACAGTTCACAATCTTCACAATGTGTAGAGAAATAACAAACATTACTTGCCATCAATCACGAGCCATCCCAGTTGCGATGTTATTGTGCCACATTGTTTTTTTCCCCTCTTTTAATTGGAACATTCATGAATTCATCTAATACAATAAGATGCGTTCATTAATGGCTGCATTTTCATAGACATTTTTGCTTTTGTTTGCTATATAGTAATCAGAAAGAAGTCACTGTGTGTGCACTGCTGAAGAAAAGACAGGTTAGGTCAATGAATTTCTGCTCTGTCTCATTGGTACCAGTATTATTGGAGGTCCACGAAGGGCCATTAGTATATTGATGTAGTTGTAGGGAAGGTACATCACTCTGTCATGGCTTTAACTCCTTTCCAGCATTTTATTCTTTAGGTGAATTTCTAACTGCAAACTCAGTATGCAAGCAACTTTTTTGTGATATATCTGAGGCTGTGGCTCCTAGGGTAGGACAAATGTTTCCACACTTGGGATAAGAGTTGACGGCCCACATCTGACACAATTTTGGTAAATGGACTGGTTCTTATATCGCGCTTTTCTACTCTTCTGAGCACTCAAAGTGCTTTACACAACTTGTGCATTCACCCATTCACTCAAGCACATTTTCTTAGTGCTTTCTAACTAACATTCACACCCACATTCATACTCCGATGGATGCATCGGGGGGCCTTTCTTTGTCGAGTTTGCATGTTCTCCCTGTGTTTGTGTGGGTTCTTTCCGGGCACTCCAACTTTTTCTCACAGTCCATAGACATGCAGTTAGTGGGGTTAGGTTAATTTGTTATTCTAAATTGCCAATAGGTGTGAATGTGAGTGTTAAACCTGTGACTGACTGGCGACCTGTCCAAATGGAGCATAGGTGTTAGTTTGGAGTTGCTTACCTGTATCCTCGAAACTACTGGCAAGTGGAGTCTTTGGGTTGCACAGGGAAGTTGCGAAGAAGTGCCCAGATTGACCACAATAGAAACACTCCTGAGTGAGAAAACTGTCACTCAGTAGTCTCTGCCACTCTTCTGGAGTTAGCCATGAGGCCTGATCTGCATTTTCTCAGGCGGCAGCTCTAACAGGGAGTGTGAGAGTCCAGAAATGAAAGTTGCTGATGAAGTAGAAAGCATAGTGGCTGGCACAGGAAAATATCGGGCAGGCACTCTATGGGACTTGTACTTTTTTTTTTCTGGCTTTTCTCTTCCTCGGTCAATTATCTATTCTGAGGAAACTAAATCCTCAAAGGAAGCACATTAATTACGAGAAGCCAAGCGCTCATTGTACTCCAAGAATGTGGATATTGAGAACCCAGGGAGAAAAATCATGTTAACACGAGGAGGAGCTTGAAGGGTTAACTTCAATAATTTGCTCTAAAATGTTAATTTTGAAGATTTTCAGTCAGGCTTCAGAACTCATCACAGTACAGAAACAGATAGATGAGACATACCTACTAAGCTGGAGAGAAAGTGGTGTGTCACAAATTTAGAGGATCATAATTTAGCCTGGAGAAATAGTTTGTTGCTTTATAAGAAAGCCCTCCGCAAAGCCAGAACATCTTACTATTCGTCACTGATTGAAGAAAATAAGAACAACCCCAGGTTTCTCTTCAGCTCTGTAGCCAGGCTGACAAAAAGTCAGAGCTCTGTTGAGCCAACCATCCCTTTAACGTTAACTAGTAATGACTTCTTGAACTTTTTCACAAATAAAACTTTAATCATTAGAGAAAAAATTACCTATATGCATTTCGCAGATGTAATATTATCTACAGCTACTTTCAGTACCATTGATGTTAAGTTAGACTCTTTTTCTCCAATTGATCTTTCTGAGTTAACTTCAGAAATTACTTCCTCCAAACCATCAACACGTCTTTTAGACCCCATTCCTACAAAACTGCTCAAAGAAGTCCTGCCATTAATTAATTCTTCAATCTTAAATATGATCAACCTATCTCTAATAATCGGCTATGTACCACAGGCCTTCTAGCTGGCTGTAGTTAAACCTTTACTCAAAAAGCCATCTCTAGACCCAGCAGTCTTAACTAATTATAGGCCAATCTCCAACCTTCTTTTCATATCAAAAATCCTTGAAAGAGTAGTTGTCAAACAGCTAACAGATCATCTGCAGAGGAATGGCTTATTTGAAGAGTTTCAGTCAGGTTTCAGAGTTCATCACAGCACAGAAACAGCTTTAGTGAAGGTTACAAATGATCTTCTTATGGCCTCTGACAGTGGACTCATCTCTGTGCTTGTCCTGCTAGACCTCAGTGCAGCGTTCGATACTGTCGACCATAATATCCTATTAGAGCGATTAGAACATGCTGTAGGTATTACAGGTACTGTGCTGCAGTGGTTTGTATCATATCTATCTAATAGACTCCAATTTGTGCATGTAAATGGAGAGTCCTCTTCACACACTGAGGTTAATTATGGAGTTCCACAGGGTTCAGTGCTAGGACCAATTCTGTTTACATTATACATGCTTCCCTTAGGTAGTATCATTAGAAGACATAGTATACATTTTCACTGCTATGCAGATGACACCCAGCTCTATCTGTCCATGAAGCCAGATAACACACACCAATTAGTTAAACTGCAGGAATGTCTTAAAGACATAAAGACCTGGATGGCCGCTAACTTTCTGCTTCTTAATTCAGATAAAACTGAGGTTATTGTACTCGGCGCTGAAAAGCTTAGAAATATGGTATCTAACCAGATTCTTACTCTGGATGGCATTACCTTGGCCTCCAGTAACACTGTGAGGAACCTTGGAGTCATTTTTGACCAGGATATGTCCTTCAACGCACATATTAAACAAATATGTAAGACTGCTTTCTTCCATTTGTGCAACATCTCTAAAATGAGAAATATCCTGTCTCAGAGTGATGCTGAAAAACTAGTTCATGCATTTATTACTTCCAGGCTGGACTACTGCAGTTCATTATTATCAGGATGTCCAAAAAACTCGCTGAAAAGCCCTCAGTTAATCCAAAATGCTGCAGTAAGAGTCCTGACAGGGACTAGAAAGAGAGAGCATATTTCTCCTGTTTTGGCTTCCCTTCATTGGCTTCCTGTTAAATCTAGAATTTAAGTCAAAATCCTGCTCCTCACATACAAGGTCTTAAATAATCAGGCCCCATCTTATCTTAATGACCTTGTAGTACCATATCACCCTATTAGAGCACTTCGCTCCCGCTCTGCAGGCCTACTTGTTGTTCCTAGAGTATTTAAAAGTAGAATGGGAGGGAGAGCCTTCAGTTTTCAGGCCCCTCTTCTGTGGAACCAGCTTCCAGTTTGGACTCGGGAGACAGACACTATCTCTACTTTTAAGATTAGGCTTAAAACTTTCCTTTTTGGTAAAGCATATAGTTAGGGCTGGACCAGGTGACCCTGAATCCTCCCTTAGTTATGCAGCAATAGACGTAGGCTGCCGGGGATTCCCATGATGCATTGAGTTTTTCCTTTTCAGTCACCTTTCTCACTCACTATGTGTTAATAGACCTCTCTGTATTGAATCGTACCTGTTATTAATCTCTGGCTCTCTTCAAAGGAATCTGCTGTGATGCTCACACCTTTGATAAAGTCTCACAAGTATCAGGTTTCTTTTTATAGATATAAAATATAGATATGTACTGATAAGTGATCAGAATTATAATATTTCTGACTGTCTGAGGCTAAATTTCCCCGATTCAAATCAAATCGAATCGTGGATCGAATCGATTCGGTACCTTTTGAATTGGAATCGAATCGATTCTAGAAATCAGTGACGATACCCAGCCCTACTTACAATATAAAGCACATGAGGCAACTGTTGTTGTGATTTGGTGCTATACAGTGTTGGGTAAGTTACTTTAAAATAGTAACTTAGTTACATTACTAGTTACTTCTATCAAAAGTAACTCAGTTACTTCAAGTTACTCGTTACTTTCAAAGTAACTAGTTACTAGGGAGTGTAACTTTGGTTTTACTCAGAATTCTCTTGTTAATGTGTTGCTTCCACAAGTTTGCCAGTCTTCTAGCTTGCTTACTTGCCACAAGTGCACTGTGCCACCTACCAATAGAAAGGAAAAGATAATGTGCATATTTCCAGAAGAGAAATCCCACGCCTGGACCGTCATTGACTGCTGCCATGATTCTAGCCTATGTCACAGCGTCATGTGCGCCTTTTACATCCAACACAAAAACTGCAGTCGCGGTGCTTTGATTGTACTCAGAACTCGGAAATTCTGCCTTCTGGATAGGAAGATGTAGGTAACACCAGACTGCAGATGAGCTGCATACAGGGCTGGACGGGGACAAAAAATCATCCCGGGCATTTTGACTAGAGACTGGCCCACCATTATAGGAAAAATCATAAAGCCTTTGAATGAAAACAAACGCTGTTGTGACAGTGATGTACACTGTCTTGATGGTATATATGCATCAATCTATCAATCGTTTGTTGTAAGATTGAGATAATTATTTTTTAAAAGCTAGACATTTTAAATGAGAATAAGAAAGAAAAGTATTTCTTTGTGCCCACCTCTCCCTGTTAATGCCCTACCTGCCCCCCTGGCAAAACTTTGGTAGATCCGCACCTGCACAGTTACCAGCTGTCAGCTACCTAAAAAAGGATCCTGGGGTTATCTGTCTCTCAGAAACAGTTCATAACTTCCCTTCAAATCATTCATGTCACCTAAAAGGTAAACCTGTTTCTCCATCACCTGTTCAGCTCTGATGATTCAGTAAGGACATCTCCTGATTTCATCTTCATGTTTCCCTCTCACCAGATAACCAAACCGACATCATGACCAGCAGCTTTTTTGCAGCTGTGGCTCCAGCAAACATCAGCTGATACTAGAAATTAATATTAAATAAATTCTAACAACAGCTGATCAAGCTTAAACGTGCTGCTGTTGTTTTACGCGACTGGTTTCCTCTTTCTGGCACAAAGTGGGCGATAAACAAACAAGAGAGCCGATCAGCTGATCACTGATCAGTTTTCATGATTGAAGTAGAAACGGGAGAGGGAGGGGGTGGAATGAAAGAAGAGGCAGCTGTGCAGCAAACACAGAATAACTCCAGCTTTGTGTCTTTTTCATTGTAGCTGAAGTCCGGGACAAACTGATCCTTTTCACCTCAATAAGAAACGCGTAATATTTTCTCTGAATACCAGACGGGACGGTTGGCAACTCTAATAACTTATGAACAAAATAAAGTTTAACATCAGTAACATCATAGCACCCACCCAGCTGTATAGAAACTCCATCATGCTAGCTAGTACGCAGTACGGAAAAAGTCAGAATAACGAAAATAAACTCCACCTAAACTTGGTTTATATCTGACCCAGATAGACTGCAGGTCATAACTTCTTACCTGAAGTTCAGTTCACACTTGGACCGGCGGCCGCCACGGGTCTCTTTTCCTTCTGCGTCCCCTTTCCCTCATCCACCTGCTGGCCTCCACCACTTGCTAATGTTACAGAATCTGTGGAAGCTCCGCGATAGCCACCACACGAAGTAACGAGTAACGAGCCTATCTAAATCCCAGTAACAACTAACGCGTTCCTGATTTTGGCATAATAATTAGTTACCGTGCTCGTTACCACAATAATAACGTAGTTACTGGAACGCGTTACTTAATAACGCGTTAGTCCCAACACTGGTGCTATATAAATAAAATTGAATTGAATTGAACTGAATATTAGTAAAACTGCAAGAATGCCTAAAAGTGGATGAGATCTAATTTTGTCATGGTATGCTGTGTGGCAGGAGATTGGACCCAAATGCAGGACACCCAGGACACAGAGGGACGATCTTAAAATAGCAGCTTTATTGCTAGAAACTTGTCATCAGAAATAAACTTCATAAAAACAAACCAAAACCTTGAACATGGAAACTAGGAAACTAAACTGGACTCAAGGAACTAAAAAACTAAGAAACCTGAACTAGGGAAACAAACCAGGATCTGCAAGCTAGAATTTAGTCGGGAACACAAAGGGAGAAAACACAGCATGGAGATGGTGTGAAGGTTAAAGATGCGACAACAAGCAGGTGAAGACTGAGGATGAAAATACACAGGTAGGATCACGAGAGGATGGGGAACAGCCAGAAACACCGCTGGGACAAATCCGACATAATGAGACGAGGGAAGGCAAAACTAGATAAACTGAGCAAGCACACAAGACTATCAAAGTAAAACAGGAAATACAACACGTACGCACAGACACGAACTCAGAGATACGAGCTAAAAGCTACAATGTAACTGACATGGTAACAGAGGGAACATAGAGTCAAGACTCACTAGACAAGGAATGTGGGACCAGGACAGGCACAGAAAACATGGGGACAGAGACTGAACACAGAACAGGGACCATCAAGATAAAACAGGATGCACGCTACAGGTACAGAGACACGGACTTGATAAGGAACAGAGGGAACATGGAGTACAGGGACAGGAGTGACATGAGAAATGACTGACTGGGATAGAACTAAACCTAAGAAATAGAAATCACAAACCCAGAAGAACTGGAGAGCTAGAAATACAAAACAGAAGCCAAAACACTAGTAGTCATAAACTAAGATGAAATTAAAAATCTATTATAATAATACAAAAATCAAAACACTGGACCGTGACAAATCTTCAGGTTCTAAGTTTAGATAAAACTGATTTTAATGTACACACACCTGAAATTCTAAGGAAGATGGAGTGTAATGAGAAATTCTCTTGTTACTCTGGATGGCGTTACACTGGCCTGCATGTACACTGCGTGGGGTCATTTTGATCAGGATAACTCCTTCAGTGGGCATATTAAACAAATATGTAGGGTCGCTTTCTTCCATTTTTGCAATATCTCTAAAATTAGGAACATCCTGTCTCAGAGTGATTTAAAAAAAAAAAAAACTAGTTTATGCATTTATAATTTCTAGGCTGGACTATTGTAATTTATTTTTGGGATGTCCTAAAAAACTCATTGAAAAGCCTTAAGTTGATCCAGAATACTGCAGCAAGAGTACTGACAAAAAATACAAAGAGAGCGAGAAGAGTATTTCTTCCATATTGGCTTCTGTAGAATCTACCTTACAGTGTAAAGCGCCTTGAAGCAACTGTTGTTGTGATTTTGTGCCGAATAAATAAAAATCAGTTCAGTTGGAATTGAATTGGTCATTGGCTTTCTGTTAAATTCAGAATCAAATTTAAAATCTTTCTTCTACAAGGTCTTGAATAATCAGGCATCATCTCATCTTAAAGACCTCATAGAACCATATCACATCATATCACCACTGCTGGCTTACTTGTGGCTCCTAGGATATTTAAACACACAGTGGGCTGCTGAGGGCTTTCCATGATGCACTGAGTGTTTCTCTTCATTCACCTTCACTCTGTGTTTATACACCACTTTTCATTTAATCATTAGTCATTTAATCATCAGTGTGTCTTTTCTCCTGTCTTCTTCCCCTCAACCCCAACTGGCTGCAGCATCTGGCTGTGGAGATTTTCCTTCCCACTGTTCCCAAGTGATTGCTGATAGCCTTCTCTGTATTATTTTAGGGTCTTTACCTTACAGTAATAGAACCTCAAGGCAAATGTTGTTATTTGGAACTACATGAATATAATTGAATTGAATCTAAATCCCAAAAAAATAGGTGGGTTTTCTGTTGAACTAAACATGTAGCATTTTCCAGCCTTCAACATTTGCATGGTGTGGTTAATATTTGGCTCAAAGCACCAGTGAGTACAGAACCTTAGAGCATGTCTGATCTTACTACATAAGGTTAGCCAGATCTAAAGTATGCTTCAGTTTTCATTTACTGACTTGTACTTACCCATATGGAAAAGAAATAGTAAAAACCTGGACTCCGCATCGAGTCCAGGGTTGACTGCTTGTACATGGCACAGTCAGATTGTGGGGGGGAGGATGTGGCAGCACCTGATGATCCTTTATTGCTTGGTCGTCTGAAGAATTCAGAAACTCTTCAGAGCTTGGATGTGCTGTTGGGCCATTTGCCTGCTGACAGATGTGCAGAACTGTCTGCATTAATTAAAAGGTATCCAACCTTGTTTAGAGACACACCTTCTAAAACAACTTTGATGGAGCATGATATTGATGTGGGTGATGCAAAACCAATCCGGCAGAGGTTCTACAGGGTCTCTGAGGAAAAGAGGAAAATAATTGATAAGGAAGTTCAGTACATGTTGGAAAACAACATTGCAGTGCCGTCGTCATCAAGCTGGGCTTCCCCATGTTTGTTGGTTGAAAAAGCTGATAAATCACCACGTTGTTGCACAGACTTTCGTAAAGTAAATGTAGTGACCAAACCCGATTCCTATTCCTTGTCTCATATTGACGACTGTATTGACCAAGTTGGTGCAGCAGAATATGTGAGCAAGTTTGATCTGTTGAAGGGATATTGGCAGGTGCCACTGACTCCCAGAGCTCAGGAAATATCTGCTTTCATCACACCATCTGGTCTTTATTCATATACAGTCATGGGTTTTGGTTTACGCAATGCTCCAGCTACATTTCAGCGACTTATGAATATGGTTGTTAATGGGCTGAAAGGCTGTGCTGTTTACCTAGATGACGTGGTGGTATATAGTAGCACTTGGGAGGATCATCTGGATCGTATTCGCACTCTGTTTGAACGACTAGTTTGGGGAAATCTGACTATCAACCTGGCAAAATGTGAATTTGCAAAAGCAACTGTGACCTATCTTGGTAAGGTTGTGGGCCAAGGTTATGTGAGCAGTGGCGGTCCTAGCCTGTTAGGTGCCCTGGGCGAACACCCCCTCTGGCGCCCCCCCCCCCCCCCACACACACATACACACACACATATAAAGAGGGAGAGAGTATGCATTGTATGCAAACGGCTACTAAACAGACATCATACTTTGTCATACAATGAGAACAGGACAAATAAACAACTGACACTGACTAATTAATATTATATTATTGTATATATTGTTTGGAGTTTAGTCTGTTACTGTTACTATTTTTACCATTTCTTCTTGGAGGAACTGTAACCCACATAATTTCCTTAGGGATTAAGAAAGTATTCTGATTCTTAATGTTTTAGGATACATGACCTGCCATTATCCAATGACACATCTGCTTACCTGTGTCTTTTGCTCGTTCCTCCTTGTAGGAGCCATAATTAAATGTATTGAATTTTAAGGATCACTGGGTTTTAATTTGTTTGGTTGCTATGGTGATGTGTAACGGGAGTCACGTGGGTGCTAGCGGTGACATTAAGAGGGCGTTGTCAGTCTGTCTTTCACTGGTTTGATTTTGACAGAGAGGAGGGCTGGGTAGCCGTAGTTTTTGTTGACCGCAGCACAACAAGTTTCCCCTTGTTGAATTAGAGCCTGTGATGTTCTAAGAGTTTGAATCGAGGTTGCTGAGGTTGGAGTTGAGCTGAAGATGACTTTTGAGCATACAAAAGGTGTTGAAAGTGAGGTTGCATGTGTGTGTATATATGTTATGGATTTAATATGTGCATGTTCTTCTAGTTGCAAATTCATAATGTAAATGTGTTTGCCAATTCAGGGTGAGACCCTGTTCTATGGGGGGAAGTGTGACGGCCAGTGGGCTGGCCTTGTGTTTTGCTTTTTCTTTTACCTGTTTCTTGCAGGTAGGTGGAGCTGACCCAATTATTGATGCAGCGCACCTGAGAGGCCAGTCCCAGTGTATATAAAGACGCCTTGACTGAACCAGAGGGGCGCTGGCTTTGGGCTCTGGCTCTCTCTGTCTGGCACCCATCATGGAAGTTTCAGTTATGGCTGTTATGTCCTTTAAATGGTCTTTAAGTTGCTTTACCTAATTTCATTAAATATGTCTTACAGCCTTTAAAAGCCTGTGTGTGGTCTCCCTCTTGATTGTCACTTCCTATGAGCCGGGTTGTGACAAAAAGAAATAGTAAAAACCTTTATGACTTAACTCATGAAAGTGGCCACTTTCTCATTACTTTCATATATTGTTTTAGTAAGTATCCAAAACATACAAGTTTCATTATATAATTTTTCAAGGGATCTTATATCTGGTTTTACTCTTGTATGCTTTTCATACAAGTTTCACACAAGATAGATACAAACTTTATAAGATTTATATATATCTTTTCCATATGGGTATACTTAACTGGATGCTAGTCCAAAAGATACAGTGTATTTTGATTTATGAATAAGCCTCCAATCATTCCATTTACAGCTACTCTAACACTATGCAATACTGATGATGACAACATGTTCTATGGCCTGATATGTTTCTCCTTTTCTGTCTCTCTCTTTCTGCGTGTGTGTGCGCTTGATCTTACACACTGCTGGTCCCAGATCTCACTGTACCACCCTTTACATTTCATCTAACTCATCAGCATCTAATTTCCATATGACCAACACCTCCTCCACATTTACAGCATGCAACTACTGATTACTAGCTTGAGGCTTCCCGACATACCCTAAGTAATTACTTTGCTTCCTTATTTTTTTCTATCTATTCATATTTATCTTTATGTTATCGTGCCCTCCATCTGACTTCCAGCGGTTGTTTTCTGTTAAAAGCTTCTCTCTTTTTTCTCATTGCGCTACCTCTCTTGCCCTTGATGAAGTTAAATACTCTCTGGTAAGGCTATATACTGTTTTTGTAGCAGTCAGTAAGCAGGGAACATCTTGTTCAGTTATGGTGCTGGATGTAAGGATTGATGGAAACAGTAGGTGGACAGATTCAAGGTGACAGATGGACAGTAGCTGTTGTGTGCTGGCAGTACAGTGCAGAGGAACTGACAGGCTGTCAGCAGCTACTCTAAAAACCCACGTGGCAGTTTAAACGAGTCAGCTTATATAAAAACTTCATATCAGAAGTTTGAAATGAGATCCGTCACAGCAGTCAGGATAAATGTCTTTGACTTTGGTAATGTTTATATACACAGTAAACCAGTAAGCAGCTGCAGGCTATTGCAGCTGCACTGTCGAAAAAATAAATAAATAAAATAAAATAAAAGTCACTCCTGCTTATTAGAGTATATGGAATTATATTACAGTAGATAACAGCACATTAACATTGTTTACTTGTGGTTGCCTTATGACTGTAAAATTACATTTTAAAGGGGTGACCTGTGGTTTTTCATGAACATATCAGTATCTGGTCTAGTCTTTAAGATTTGTTGGATCTCTAGCTTTGTCATATCTCCATTTTATTACAAAGAAACTCAAATTTTCAGGTAAACGATCCTGGATAAGACCATTATAACAAAGTGAAGCTTCAAGCATAGTGCTAAGATGGTTACCTATGTGTACACACTCATGCCATTGTAGCATGTTTGTGATCTAGGCCATTTAAGCTACTTTTGGACAATACCTAGCTAAAGATGAAGCGGAAACAATGATCTTTTGATTGCCTAGCAAATGTGTTAACCTCTACATATCCCTACATATCACTTAGGTCAGCTAAGCCACCTAAATGTACATCCCAGAAAATGCTAACCTGATATGCTTGCTAGCCTTACGAAGCCAGCATCTTTTTTTTTTAAGTTTCTAATCGATGGATATATCAAGGTGCCTTCCAGAAAACCTAAGGAGACACTACCAGCCAATTTCTAATGAGGGTGGGAATGTAGGTAGGTTGGCAGCTTCACCTTCATGCTCTAACTATATGCTAAGTTGACATCAGCAGCAAGCCTGTCTATATCTAGTTATCTATTAATCTCGCACCCCAGCTCAGACTCCTTCCCTACCAGAGAAGTGACATTTCATGTACCACAATCTAGTTTTAGATGCTAGGGATGTGACCAGAGGGACCTTTGAGCGTGACTGCTGCTCGATCCACAAAGAACCAAACTCTCAGAGGGTGCACCCATGTCCCTTTTTGATGGGATGACTGGACCACTCCACCACAATAAGGTGGTGATTTAATGGAAGATTTGTCTTTAAATGTGCAAGCAAAGGAAGCATGTAAGAATGCCTTTCAGTTGCACAATATGACTAAAATTAGAAAAATTATATGTCAGGTGATGCTGAAAAAGTAGTTTATGCATATATATGCGGGACTATTGTCATTTGGTGTATTTGGATGTTCTACATTTTCCTTAAAACGCCTTCAGTTAATCCAAAATGCTGCAGCGACAGTACCGACAGGAAAACTAGACAGGGTAACTGGAAATAAGATATTTCTCCCATATCGGTTTCTCTTCATTGGCCACCTGTCAAGTCTAGAGTCAAAATTAAAATCTGTCTCTACATACAAAGTCTTAAATAAAAAAGGCCTCATCATATCTTAAAGAACGCATAGTAGCATATTATTTGCACATTATTCCAATAAAGCACTATACTCTCAGACTGAAAACATACTTGTGATTCCTCGGGTATTTAAAAGCCTTCAGCTTTCAGATCCCTCTTCTGTGGAACCAGCTCCCAGTTTGGATTTGGGAGACAGACACCCTCTCTCTACTGGGGTAAAAACTTTCCTTTTTGAGAAAACTTAGAGTTTGGGATGAATCAGGTGACCCTGAACCCTCCCTTACTTAAATTTCTATGGTCTTAGGCTGTTGGGCCTTCCCATGATCCACTAAGCATTTCTTTTCCACTCACCTATTTTGTCTCTCCTTGTTGTTATACGTCACTATTACTGCTACTGCTAATTACTAAACTCTGCCTCTGCGCCCCAAAGAATGTCTTGTGTTCACTTTTTTTCCCTTTCCTCAACCAGTCGTGACAGATGCCTTGCCCCTCCCCCCAAACCTGGTTTTGCTCGAGCTTTTGTTCGGTTAAAGAGAATTTTTCCTTCCTACCACTTGCTCATCGGTGGTCATGTGATTGCTGTAATTTTATTTTGTGTTTGTTTACAATGTAAAGTGCCTTCAGGTGGCCCTTACTGTGAATTGGTGGTATATACATTAAATAATATGTAGACTTGTTAAACAAACATATGCTTGAACGGAATAGAGTTTCTACAAGCAAAGACAGTAAGAAAACAGTTCCTTCTAGCTTGTTATCTAGTGGTCACTTCTATTTTACTCAACTATTAGCAGCATTCACCTGTGTGGTCACTACAACATCCAGTTATAAATCAGTTTGGAGTCCTCAATTCAATCATTTTTACAGCTCTGAATGGATTTCTGCCAGGTCAGACATATCAAGCACTGAAAGCACAGCTTTGTTTTGTCTCAGTAAGTACTTTCCCTCTATATCACAATTCCTGCCAGTGATGAGGTGGAAGTCTGCCAAACAATTCCTGCTCGCCATTGTTAGATAGGTGGATCCAGACTTCTCTCTAGGGCTGTTTTTTTCCTTTTTTTTTGTCTCTTTCTTTTTCTACGATCCATGGGTGGAAAAGTGACAGCCACCAGAACCTGAGCTCACCCTGAATCCTCACTGATTATTGCTACACTTAGAGCAAAAACAGGGTCCCTGTCTCTCAGCATTTTGGCACATACAGCGAGCAAAATCAAATGCAATAAAAGCATGTCTGGATTTGGGCTTGTTAAGCAAGAGAAGAGCCTTTAATTGCTTGAGCTTTGTGCAGCTTCACAAAGAGAATACATCGCTAATCTGTAGCTCAAGGGTGAATGTTTGTGACTAAAAAAGCAAAGATGTAAAGTATGGTGGAGGAAAAAGAAAGGTGACACACTGTGGCTGCTGGCAGAGTATTTAATTTTATCATCATGACATGTGTCTGTGAGGTTCACTCAGAATATTTCAATTACACTGGTGAGGACTGAGCTTCTTGTGATTTGTGGTAAACCACAATGGAAGCTCTTGAAAGGCTTTTAAATTTTGGTTTATGTTACTATTCAGTTATGATAACATTGAATCATGTCTGACATAAGGAAACATAGTAAACTGCAACAGACACTTCAAAAAAGCCTCACAGGGAAAAACCAGTGAGACTAATTTAACAGAGAAAAAGCAAAGGAACACATTAATACATGCACTGCTGTAATATTTGACTTTCTATATTTTGACAACTATCTGACTTTCTCACATAATTTAGCGCTGAGGGAGTGAGTGTGAAAAATGCAACATTTTCTTCAGCGCCAGTTTGTAAAATAGGGTGAATAAAGCATTATCATCACAATTACTTTAAGCTGAAATAGTGATTCAGGTAGAACATATGTTTGAGTGGCTGCAAGAAACGAAAAACCCCAGAAAAACACTACATTTATGTGACGATCAAGTAACAAACTGACAAAGAAGGAGGAAAAATATACGTGCAAATCATGGGAAGCGATCATAGTTGCAAACAATCAGTGACTGAGAGAAGAAGTCAAACTAAACACAAGGCACAAGGAACAATTGACTATCAAAATAAAGCAGGAAATAAAATGTTATAACCACAACGGAACAAAAGGATGAGAGAACCTAATACATGGCCAATGACACAAGAGGATGGAACAAAATTTCTTATACAGCCATAATCTGACAACAAAACATAACACAATGCGGCAAATGCATGAAAACAATAGGCAAACTATAGGCAGGAATAGAGGACTGAGGAGTAACTACACTCAAAGGAAAACATCAAGCAAGTAATCAAACAACGTAAGAATCAACAGTGTGTAACACACAAGTGCATATTTAAATAAATAAAACTAAAAAGTCCATAAACACAGAGACATAGGCTCAATGACCCAGGGCCATGCCATTACACTGCAGCCAATGGTACGTGACTTGTCTATGATTTCACTTCTCTTCTTTTAGGGGCATATCCTCGGGCAGAATACTGAACCCTGAGTTGCAGCCATCAGAGTGCCCGTGACATAGGTGTTCAGGTGAAGTCAGTGGGACTTGTAATAGAAAGTGCTCTGACTGCTCAAATTGAATAGAAAGGTACTGGTTTATTTACCATTTACCATTCTTTTAGGTTGTTGAGATTGGAAAACATGCTCCATAGATTAAAAACATTATTAACCAGCTTGTACTGCACACACTCCTCTTGACCACTTTAAGTGTCTGAAGCACACGTCTATGCAACTCTCCCAGTGCTTCATGTGCTGCACTCACATTAGTGGTCACCCAGTCTAACTTCAGAAAGCTTAAATGAAAGAAATCCCATTAAAGACAGTTGTGTTTTCTTTGTCTTTTAACAGCCAAATAAAGTCAAAATATTCATAAAAGGAGACCATTCAGGCTCACTTATTCTTCTCATGGCATACAGGACCTTTGTCTATAGTAGAAGTGGATGGTTATTTTGTCAAAAATGTGTTTGATATACTGTAGTTCAGCTGAATGACTGCTAAAGAAAGATTTAGAATAATCCAAAGATCAGGCTTTGGCAGCACAAAGCAGAGCTTTTCTTCCAGGGTGCGTGTGTCTCCTACTGTAAACTCCTTTGAACTTTAATGTGAGGGATTTGTACTGGAATCATGGTTTATTCAAAGGTGAGCTTAGAATCAGTTGTGGCTCTTTGACAGCTTTGGGGGAAGACATCAAAGATTCCCTGAAGGTGTTCTGCTCATTTTCACAATTGTCCTCTTGCTGTAGCACAAAGAACAGAAACCTGCTGCTGAAGAAAAGAAACAGCCAAAAGAAAGAAAAGAAAAGCACACTGCTTCGTTGTGAAAGAAAAAGTGTTTTTTTTGCTTCTTTTGTTTGCCCCCTTCCTTATTTCCTGGTGTTTTTCATATTTGTCACTTACCTACATGTTTGAGATCATCAAACAAATTTTAGTATTAGACAAAGATAACCGGAGTAAATACAAAATGGAGTTTTTAATGATGATTTCATTGATTAAGCTATCTGGTCCTGTGTAAGTAATGAAATCATTAATGAACTGTGATTAGCCACATTTTTTGGAAAGCTGAGTTTAGTTTCACTAAACACTTATGCCTGATTACTGCCAGACCTGTTGAATAAAAAAAAAATCACTTAAATAGAACCTGTTTGACAAATTGAAGCAGGCTAAAGGATCTGAAAAAGCAACACATCATACCACAATCTAAAGAAACACTTGAGAAACAAAATCACGGACCTCTATCAGTAGGAAAAGTGTAACAAAGCCATTTCTAAGGCTTTGGGACTCCATTTACCCATGGTGAGAGCCATTATCCAGTAATGGTAAGAACCTTTCTGGGAGTGACCAGCCTACCAAAATTATTTTCAGAGCATTGCGCAGAACACATGTTGTAGTGATGTGTCGGTCGCAAACGAAATGGCTCTTAGAGCCGGCTCCTTATCGCGAGCCGTGTTTTTTTTTTCTTTCTCTCAGCCTCTCTCTCTCGCACTTTTTTTCCGCTTCACTCAGCATGCGAGCCTTGTGCTTTACGCTGGGAAGAGGGGGGAGGGGCGGTAGTTACACTCAATAGCACAGGAACAGAGCCGGAGGGAGAGACAGAGAAAGAGCCAGGGACAACAACGTCACATTAGAAAGGTATAGTAATCATCCACAACTATTTTCAGTTGCAGATAATAAAGGATTCAGAAAGTTTATTCATGCAGGTCCATATGACAGAGGATATGCATCTTCTTTTTGTTTTCATATTAGAATTTATATTTAATTGTGTTGTGGTTTGCAATGTTTTGTGTTGTTTCACTTTAAATTTGTAAAAGGAAAAAGCTGAAAATTTAAATAGTTAAAAGTTGAAATGTGAATAGTTGATTTTTGTATTATATGATTTATTTATTACATTTTATGTGGAGTGAATAAATAAAAGTATATTTACGGTGGCCCCTACAGACAAAGCACGTACAAACTCCAAAACACGTAAAAACACGTAAAAACTCCAAAACACGTACAAACTCAGAAGCACATAAAAACTCAAAACATGTACAAAAGACAACAGAAGTGCTCCAGGATGCTAGGGGGCAGTGTTGAGTTTTTGTTACCTAGTGGCTACACAAGCCAGCAAGTACCAACGACCAGATTTGGTGTGTGGTAGTAACAGGTAAATGAACATTTTTTTTTATTATTTGACTATATATGAATGCTTGTGTATAAATACAACCGTTTCGGAGCCGAAAGAGCCGGTTCTCTAAAAAGAGCCGGAAATCCCATCACTACTCAGTATATATTAATAGACCTCTCTGCATTGAATCATATCTGTTATTAACCTCTGTCTCTCTTCCATAGCATGTCTTTTATCCTGTCTTCCTTCTCTCACCCCAACCGGTCCCTGAGCCTGGTTCTGCCGGAGGTTTCTTCCTGTTAAAAGGGAGTTTTTCCTTCCCACTGTCGCCAAAGTGCTTGCTCATAGGGGGTCATATGATTGTTGGGTTTTTCTCTGTATCTATGAAGCGCCTTGAGGCGACTTTTGTTGTGATTTGGCGCTATATAAATAAAATTGAATTGAATTGTAAAAGACTGATTGCCAGTCATTGCTAAAGCTTGATTTCAGCTGTTGCTGCTAAGGGTGACCCAACCAGTTATTAGGTTTAGGGGGCAATCATTTTCACACAGGACCATGTAGGTTTGTTTTCTTTTCCCTTGTTAATAATAAACACTTTAGAAACTGCATTTTGTGTTAACTTTTGTTATGCTTGTGTAATATTTAAATTTCTTTGATAATCTGAAACATTTAAGTGAGACAAACATATTAAAAAGACTTTTTCACACCATAAGGAGAAAAAAAAAGACTTTTTACAATTCTAAGATTCTAAGATTAGATTGTTTGCCACTGTTTGGTATTACTTTTATTCTTCAACAAGACTAAAATCTCTGAGAAAAGCTTCTTCTCATTTCTTTAAGCAGTTTTCATTAATAGTCCTCTGGGTTTCTTGAATGACATACCCAAGGTCTTCTTTGGATGTTGGCTGCCTTTTGTTCTACTCTCTGACAAGATGATTCAACACTGCTTCAATACTGTTGTGGTGCGGCCTCTGAGGAGGTCTTTTTTTCCTGTTTCATTTCTTTAAGAATTGCTTCTTGACAATCACCCATCCACTGAGACCATTTCTGATGAAGCTTTCTTATGGACATGACTTTCAGATACTGTTCACTTGGCCTCCACTTGTCCAGCTTCCTTAATTTTCTAAGCACACACTACACAGCATATTTATATAAACCAAATCTTCAGCTAATAGAACTTTGGAATAATTTTATTGGTGCAAAAATACTATTTTATGTGTGTCAAATGGTATTATCTTGGATACTGTGGCTTCACTGAAAGAAAAAAACTCCCAGAACTTCAATTACCTCCTCCTAACTATTAATGTGTCCAGTAGATCCAATTTCTACAGAGAAGTCCTACCATTAATTAATGCTTCGATCTTAATTGTGATCAGTGTTTCTCTAATTAACCCTCTGGGGTCCAGGGTATAATTGGTCATTTTTGACTACTTTTGATTTTACTTCTATATTTCACCTTTAAAAACTGTTTATCTTGCCTTGTTTGGTAGCATTATTTTCAGCAAAACCTCAAATATCTGAATTATCGTTATTTTTTTCATTTTGGCATACTATATTAGCACAATTGATCTAAATTCAGACAAATTTTTTTTTTAATCCGAGTAGAAAATATATTTTTTACTGTAAAAACGACAAACATGTTTAACGAATCATTTTCATAACTTGAAATGCAAATAGAAATTGTACCTTTCTAAAAATTATGCACAAGTTATGCAAACAACAAAGTTACATGGTGCTATTTACCTAAAAATGCAGCCAAGGCCTCAGGCATTTTTATATAACCATTTAAAACTATTTACAGAACAATCAGGTGTGCTGCATCAAATAAGAAGGCACACAAATTATTTGTGCCACTCCAAAAAAATGTTTTTGTCCACTATAAGACAGAGGAGAGCACCACAGGCTTAAACCCTGCAGGTCTGACAGGAGGTGTATCTGTCCTGTTTTCCATGCAGAGACAGCGTTTACACTGGAATCTGCCTTTGGTGGCTTTTTTGGAGCAAATGTGACAGTCACTATTATAACTAACACACAAAACAATGCCTACACTACACACTAACTATAGCCTCCAAACACACTAAACGTCACTAATGTCTCACATATGAAAACTCGCTCTCTCTCTTTCTTTTGCTCGCCCGCTCTGGCTCGCCGGTGTCACTCCTAAAACTTCCCTTTCTTCCGAAACAACCAAATGCCACATGTTGCCATATCATTTTATAAATGGTTGACATGGTACACTCTAACACCAATAAGGAAGGGAAGGGGTGTTTTTTCTTTTTTCACTCGCAAGCGGAGAGTGTTTGCTAGCGCTGTCCTTAGAAAACGCTGTTTTTACCGTTTCTTCCCGCTGTAAACACCACTGTTTTGTTCAGAAAAAAAAAAACACCGTGTGTATTTTTTATGTCATAATTCTGGCTTTACGTGGGCTATCGACACAATTTAAAGTGGTATATAGTTTGAAGTCCACACTTTTGACCCAAGTTGAAATAGAGATTCTGGGTCGCTGCATCTTGTCGCGGTATCGTCTTAAATTAGACATGTGATTTTGACGTGTCCCCAGAGGGTTAATAGTACCACAGGCCTTAAGATGGAAGCAATTTAACCAATCCTTTAAAAAAACAAACATCACTTGACCTACCTGTTTTAGCTAACTATAGGTCAGCAACATTTTATACCAAAAATTCTTAAAAGTAGTTGTATAAAAGCAGAGGTTTATCTGAAGAGTTATAGTCATGTTTCGGAAACTCAGCACAGTATGGAAATAGTATCTGTAACAGTTATGATCTTCTTATGGACTTTGACATACTTGTCTAGCTACACCTCAGTTCAGCTTTTGATACTGCTGACCATAATATTTTATTACAGAGATCAGAGTATGCCACAGGCATTAAAGTTATTGTGCAGCAGTGGTTTGAATCATATACACACACACACACACACACACATATATAATATATATATATATATATATATATATATATATATATATATATACTGTATGTATATATATATACTGTATATATATATATATACTGTGTATATATATATACTGTGTATATATATATACTGTGTATATATATATATATATATATATATATATATATATATATATATATATATATATATATATATGAATATATATGATTCAAACCACTGCTCTATCTATCTATCTATCTATCTATCTATTTATCTATCTATCTATATATAGATACACACACACACACACACACACACACACACACACACACACACACATACACACACACAGATATTTATATGTACAGTTGTGGTCAAAAGTTTACATACACTTGTAAAGAATATAATATAATGGCTCTACCGAGTGTCCCGTTATTTCTAAAACTCTGATTTTTCTCTGATAGAGTGATTGGAACAGATACTTCTTTGTCACAAAAAAACATTTATGAAGTTTGGTTCTTTTATGACTTTATTATGGGTTAACAGAAAAAAGTGATCACATCTGCTGGGTCAAAAATATACATACAGCAACATGAATTAGCAATTTTGGTGACTTAGAAAGTTGTCAGTGAACTGAGCTTCATGGCCTCTTAACTTCTTGTGAGTGATTATGAGTGACTACAGCTGGTGACTTCTCTGAGGCCAGTTAAATAGGGCTCAGGGATACAAACGCCCACAAATGCTATAATGGTCAAAGTCAAAGGAGCTCAGCATTGATCTGAAAAAGTGAATTATTGACTTAATGTTGCAGAGTTTCAGTCAGGTTTCAGAACTCATCACAGTACAGTTATTGATTCTAGGCTGGACTACTGTAATTCATTATTATTGAGATGGTAGAAACAAGAATGTAATAATTTCTAAGTTATTATCACTCAAGTCCCTGTGGTAGTTTCTGTGTAATAAGGAGGAAACAGAGCTGATAAAATGTAAAACTATATAGTATATAAATAAAATGGAATTAATTTGAATTGGATGACCATTAAAATGCAGGGTTGGGCAAATCTGTTCTCAATACTACTACTACTAAAAATAATAATAATAGTAAGAAGAGGGAGAAGAATTAATCTATTGATCTGAAATTACTCCTTCTTAATTAATCATCAGTATTATCAATATTGATTATAGTTTGGCATATACCCTTCAGTATACTTAAGTATTTTTATAGATTTCAAATCCTTCTGTATCTGTAATATTCTAGCACACAACTGAATTATTTTGACCCAAATAAAACACAAGCATATCCATTACATTATAGACTTTGTAGCAGCAAGCTGCAGATGTTCAGTCAATTGACTTAAGATTCTTTATTTTCCATTATTTTCCTTGTTACTTGCAAATCTACTCAATTGTGTGCAAAGAGCTGTGCACATGTTTGACAAGGGAGTTGCTGGGAGGAAAGTGGCACAGCTACAATAAAGCCTGATTGTTTGAAGCAGTTAGCTATTAGCTGGAAGAGAGTGGGAGTTATTATGGTGGAAATGAAGCATTGTTAAGGAAACATAAGACTTCCCTCAGTGGATGATAGCCTCCTGAAGTGGTCTCAGATTAGATCTCACAGGTGCACTTGGGAGGGCAGCACTAATCATTACATTGGGAGAATTATAGCGGCTCATCAAATCTCCTCAGGAACGAACATTAAGGCTTATTACAAGGATGATAGCGAGGGTAGAATCCACTAATGTGAATAATTTATGAGAACTCTTTGGGTTGTACTGTTGGGCTTTTTAAAAGAACTTTCCCATTTGCCAATTGACTCCCTACACTAATGCACTGCTCCACATAAATAAGTGTTGAAAGCAAGTCTGACTTAATAGCTTTAAAAAAATGGTATGAATTTGCAGTGATATATAAGTAAATGTTATTGTCTCCATCCAAAAGCATGTGACGGGCCCTCGCTGCCTGGATGTCAGGATGCACCGCTTTGGACAGAGTAAAGACATAAAGGGGGGGACTGCATGTCAGTTTAATTCTGCGATATGAAATTAAGCTATCAAAATCACTGCAGCTTTGTGAAATAAAACATGTTTCAATTACACGGCATTTTGAAATAATCTTACAAAACATTTGAGCCATGAATAGTCTTTTTGTCTTTTTCTGACTGTAGAGATCATACAAATGTAATCATTTGTATCGTTTAATCATTTAATCATTGTGCTTACACACCCATGGCCAAGAAATCTAGTACAGGGACATTCCAGAATTTAATCTCCATTTGTTATTCTCCTAAAGTTTTTTAGTTCAGCACTAAATTAATAAAAATGATTAGTTCTGTACAATGCAGCATGACTTATTTCACCACCATAAAAGTGTGACAGTTTTGTTCAATGCTGTACAGTGAGTTGTTTCATTCATTACATTTCATGAAATCTTCTCTAGTTGATGGAGATTCATCCAGGTCATGGTCTAAGGCAGTCCGTGAGTCGTTTGGTACCGGGCTGCAAGAGTTGAGGCTTGAGTGTGAAATTTACGGTTTTCAGGGTTTTTATCATTATTTAGTTGTCGTTTTTATTGTTAACTCTGTTTCCCTGGGTCGTTTCCTGTGTGTTATGAATAAATCTTCGGTTTTTCGGTGCCGGTACTGGTTTTATTTTGTTGTATTTATCCGTGACACCTTAAAGGCCGGTCCGTGAAAATATTGTTGGACATAAACTGGTCCGTGGCGGTTGAGGGACCGCTGGTCTAAGGAGCTTTGAAAGAAAGCAACTGGACTTCTTTGAGTTTCTTGAAGACATTTCACCTCCCATAGGAGAAGCTTCTTCAGTTCTTCTCTACATCACACATGTTGGCGAGCAAGAGGAAAGCTTAATCTTTGAAGCTTGTTTACTTGCTAGTAGCTGTGTTTCCATACAAAGCGCAGCTGGCAACTGATCTCAGAGCAGTGAAAGCTAAACGAGTGACAGCTTGCCTAGCACACTTGTCTCACATGAATTTACTATGAAAGACCAGAGGTTTATTCACAATGTGCACGCAGAATATCTCTTTGACATTTCCAGAGAGATCTGACAAGCCAGGGAGATTCCTCTACCACGTCAACTACTAATTTGACCCCATCTGCTCCATCTGCATGCCAAATATCCTTGGGCAGGAACTCCAATTTGCTCTCTGATGCTTCGATGGTAAATGGTCTGTATTTGTATAGCGCTTTTCTAGTCCCTACGGACCCCAAAGCGCTTTACACAACCAGTCATCCACCCATTCACACACTGGTGATGGCAGCTACATTGTACCCACAGCCACCCTGGGGCGCACTGACAGAGGCGAGGCTGCCGGACACTGGCGCCACCGGGCCCTCTGACCACCACCAGTAGCAACGGGTGAAGTGTCTTGCCCAAGGACACAACGACCGAGACTGTCCAAGCCGGGGCTCGAACCGGCAACCTTCCGATTACAAGGCGAACTCCCAACTCTTGAGATCGCCCCGATCAGAGTATGGATGTGTGTGAATACCGTAGAAAAAGTACTTGTGTGAATGGGTGAGTGAGGCAAGTTGTGTAAAGCACTTTGAGTGCTCAGGTAGAGCAGAAAAGCATTATGTATAAGAACCAGTCCATTTACCATTTAGTTCGATCATGCTACTCACTTGTGTCAGCAGAATATTCCTTTTACAACATAACAAAAAATTGAAAAGTTCACACTATGAAAGTAAACTAAGTAAAATAAAATTTAAAAAAAATTGTACAAAACAGTCAACACATAGAAAGAAATGAAAACATGCAAATCACAAACTGAATATTCTACATTTTAAACCACCTTCTCCAAAGTAAAATATTTACAACAGAACCGTACTGCAAAGTAGCACAAAACCTTTTTCCATCTTTGAAGGGAATTAATAAAAGTTCCTATAAATGCATCATGTCTTTATAATGTTAGTCTTGATTTTAACCCCCTGAGACTCATTTTTTTCATTTCTTCTACATATTTATTTGGACCTTGCAATTATAAAAACTATGCACTATCATTGTTGTTTTGTTTTTTTAAAGTTGATCTGCTAGAAGTGTGATAATGGCTGTGAATGGAGAGGTTCAGAACTAGAGCAACAAGCAGGAAAGTAAAGCGTGGAATTCCTGCAATTGGCCAAGTGATGATTAAGTCTGTGATATGAACCACCATCCATCTATGATTTTCTTTCATTCTCTGCAGCCTTTGCCTCTGAGGATAGTCTCTCCATCACTCCTGGGGGCATTCCCAACCTTTACCCTACTACCCAGGACACAGACAGGAGGCTCCCTGTGGTCACCACTGCACCGCCAATCAACATCCTGAATCATCACCCACTCTACCGGAATCCGCCCCAACACCAGGCCCACCCAGGCCCTCGTGGTCAGGCAAAGTACCTTGAAGAAAGTGGAGGATCAAGCTCTCAGCTTTCCACATCACCATCCAGGAGAACACTGGATAACAGTGATGAAAGGATTTCAGACGAGACTCCTGAAAGCTCCAACATGCAAGCAACCCTTTCCATACATGCATTAGCAACCACTTCTCTCTCCAGTGCACTTCTTCCAGTTACCAGCAGGGTTTTGAAAGGCCCCAAACATCCTACCATTATCACCCCCAGTGATACTGCTGCAAGGGAAAAGGTTGCAGGGGCAGGCAGCGATGAAGAGGAGACAACCACCACCACTATCACAACCACCACCATCATCACCACCATGCAGAGTCCAGGTAAGAATAGATCTTTAGATACACCTCATTGCATAAAAATAATAGTTTTTATTATAAAGTGCAAATTAATTATAGGGAAGGGAATGTATGTGTGTGTGTGTGTGTGTGTGTGGGGGGGGGGGTTACGAGTGGAGACATTTGTGAAGTGTTGTGTCAGTTAAACTATCATCAAGTCAGCAAGAAAACAGGAAAGACTTTAATTTTTTGTGTGAGTGATTTAATTGACTATGAAAAATGTTTTGATTAGCTGGTTCATAATAGTTTATAAATGTAGAAATATGAAAGCATTAACAAACAATGTTATACTTTTAATAAACAAATGCTAATTTATATCTAAAGAAATATAGTTCTGTATAGTGGTAACATTCATATAGCGTTTTGCTAAGCACTTTACAAACCACATTTAAACGTCTTTATTCTATAAACTTTAGGCACTTCGTCTACCTCATTTCCATGGCTAGTTTAGAGACCACAGTTAACCTGAACCTGCATTACCTTCAATTGCAGGAAATCTAAAGGGAGGAAACCCAGAGGGAAAGAAAGGCTAGACAAATGAGAATATGCAAACTTCCTACAGAAAGGCACCAGCTGGGAACCTTAGGAAGGAATCTGCTAGCTAAGTTGACAGTGCTAACCCTGTGCACCCTGTAGTGTTTCAGTGAGTCCGCACCCCAAATATTTAGAGCAGAGCCCCACATATTTCTGGTCCTTAAAGCTAATTTGAAGTGTCAGAGGTAAAGGGAGAGAATCTGTGCTGTACAATTGAAGTGCTCTCTGTCTCGCTCTCCCTTTGGAATCAAGCTTAGACAGGAATCAGTAAAGAGTTAACTCACATTTAAATTGAATTTCTATTAAAACATTACCGGTGCTGTTGAATAATATTTTATGTATCTTATGTTCAGAAGCAGTAATCAGCAGTAACAATGTACATATGTCGGTTTCTGCTATGTATGTTTATTCAATCCATGAAACCTCTAGTTTATATTTACTGCAAATATATCGGAACCACAGCAGCTCATAGCAATCTGCAATCTGCAAGCAGTCTGTAAATTAAAAAACAAAACATTTTTCAACACTCACACACCCACATACAAACACACCTTTTACCCTTTTCATAAAATTACCGTTACACCTTAAAAAGTAATAGTCTAAACAATTCAAACACCATAGAAGCCCCGTCTCTTATATCTCTTACTTTATCAGTTGACTTTGTTATTTCTTTTGTTGACACCCATGATGACTTCAAGCTCTCAGCTAATATCTACTCTGTTTGCATTTCTTATGACTGGACTGCCATGGGACTGAAATAAATTACAACAGCATCATTGCATCACTAACCCTTAATCAAGAGGTCCAAACAGGGACCACAGCAGAACAACTCAGAGACTCTCTGTTATGAAGAGAGCGGACTGGGAAAATAAATATCAAGGTATTAATTTCATCTCGACTTTTCAGGTCAGGAAGAGCAAAGTGGGAGTAGCTTGATTAATCAGCTCATCTGTGTTCAAGGTTATAACAGAGCAAAGCACTGACAGACAAACCCTGCTCCAAGACAGACATTCAGGCACAACATTGTAATTCAGCAATAATGCTGGAGTGGACACTCCCTGAAGGGAAGTACCAAGGGGACACAGAGAGGATGTTCTTCTTCATAAAGAAGCACTTCAGCAAAAGTTTACTTTTTAGCTTAGAGATGGATGAAGGCGGTGGAGCAGAAAGCTCCCGAAGGCCACTAAGAAATGATCTGTCCTCAGCTGTCCATCACAGAGCTCAGCTGCTTCCAAAGGCAGCCAGAGACAGAGTTATTACAGTGAAGACAAGAAAAGATCTTTAGAGCATTCTCTATGTGCCAAATAATCCACATGGTTGCATAATTTGACATTTTCTAACCAACACTAATGATTATTTAAACCTTTTATTAAATTGTGAAGTACTAAAACAGAGCGTTTCTCTATTTCGTAATAATAAGGCAAATTTGTTATTAATTAAAGATAACTCAAAATATAAATTTAATTAATACATCAATGATAAATGTAATTTGAGTAGTAGAAATTACTGTTCTGAGTTTTGTGTGTGTGTGTGTGAGCGTGTGTGTGTGTGTGTGTGTGTGTGTGCATCAGCCAGCCCATGAGCCAGCCATCCTTGGCAGTTTTGTGTGTTCTGGAGGAAAGAATGAAGATAAAAACTGTGTCGCCAACTCCTTAAGCGCATAATCCTGCATCAGAAAAAGAGCATTAAGTGTCGTATTGTTAAACACAGAACCCTCATTTCTATGTGATTTTAACCGATGGTTAATTATATACTGACTGTTGCATATAAATAATATATATATTATTTAAATATATAATATCTATATATTTATTTATAGTGATGATGAAAACTTCCTCTGGTTGCCCAGCTGCTTTCTCATTGGATGATTAAAATCAACTGGGAACAAGGGGATCTTTTGCTACAGCTACAAATTCTGTCCATAAACAGTCCAACACCCACCAGAAATGAGTCCAACTTATTGCCAGCAATGCAGACCAAACTCTTGCAATGATGTACATGGGCTAAATAGCTTGTAACAAAGGGTCAGACACCCATATTCGTGCAGCCTTCTCCAGGTCCAAAAAATACATTTAGATTGGTTGGGCAAACTTCCATGCACGCTAGAACATCTTTGAGAGGAAAAAGAGCAGGTCCAGCATTCCTTAATCCGGGACAAAAGCATGATTGAATATAAATTTTTTTTTTAAAAAAATCTTAGAGAGGTAGAGCTTTTTAGAAGTAAACTGGGCAGAGATTTACCAATCTGCAAAAAAAACTACAAATACAAATTGTGGATCATCTACAGTACATAACCTCATCAAAAGTTTCAGAAAATCTGGAGAAAATTCGGATACAAGGGACAAGGCTAAAAACCTGTATTGGATCACCCTGATCTTTATGCCCTCAGGCACTGTTGCATTAAAAACAGCATAATTCTGGTCACTTAATCACTGGTGGTGGTCAGAGGGCCCGGTGGCGCCAGTGTCCGGCAGCCTCGCCTCTGTCAGTGCGCCCCAGGGCAGCTGTGGCTACACTGTAGCTGCCATCACCAGTGTCTGAATGTGTGTGTGAATGACTGAATGTAGTGTAAAGCGCTTTGGGGCCCTTAGGGACTAAGTAAAGCGCTATACAAATGCAGGCCATTTACCATTTACCATTTAAATCACTACATAGACTCAGAAACACTAAGAAATGATCATATATGAACACAGTTCGCCATGCAATCCATAACTGCAGTTAAAGCTCTATCATGGAATGAACCAGCTAAATGGGAACCGGATATAGAAGCACTGCTATGTTCTCAGTTAAGCTCAATTAAAACTGATCATGGCAAATTAGTCAAATTAGGAATTGGGAATCTTTTTCTGTGATCAGAAAAATTGAAATTGCTTTAACAATATCAGTGTTATTTGCTTTATGCACATAACGAGTTCAGATCAGTAGCGTCTGTGTTGGTTGGAGTGGTTGATTGACTGATCAACAGGTCTTACAATAATTATTTACCCCACTGTAATTATTTACCAGACTTCCCTGGTGAAGGCACAGTCTCCTCGACACGCTCACAGCTGCAGGAGAGAGAAATCATGTAAATGTATTTGCTCAGGTGAAAATCACCCAGTGATACTGTTCTAGAGTTAAGCAGCTGGGCATTGAACCCCCAAGAGTCAACCCCACATAGCCCACACAATGTGTTTACACATGGCCCAAATACCGCAAAGAATGAAGGCCCTTTGGTGGCCCAGATTTGTTTTTCCAGAGGTAATCCACACATGGGCCAGCACAAGGCCAGTTGCAGACACACTGGTGGTCCTGTGCTGGCCCAGAACAGTTTCAGCCTAATGTGCACCTTAATCAAGCCACGTAATAACAACATGTGCCAGAACATAATAGTGCAAAAGTAACATGATGAAACTCTGTTCAGACAGTGAATGGGCTGTTTCGTATAGAGCACTTGTCTACTCTCCTGGATTAGGGTTAGTGTCAGAATCTTGACAGACAGACTGGAAGAGCCAAGGATCGAACCACTAACCTTCTGATTAATGGGTGACCTGCTTTACCTCCTGAGCTACAGCCACCCGGTGCTCAACGCGAGTAAACCCTCATTAGGTTTTGGATAAAGTGTACACTCAAAAAATCTGTCAAACCTGCATTTGAAACATTGGCTACCATAGAAGTATAGTATTGCAACATGGCATTTGGGTCTTCTAACTAAAATAGGAACATACAACTGGTTGACATACAACCTGCTATGACACCAGTCAGTCAGAAGTGCCAGCTTGATGCCGGATCCAGGCCAGACCTGTTTTCTATGAGCCTGGGCCACATAAACCAAACCACAATCGGGCCAGATGTGGCGTGCCATCACATAAACAGTGCCATCTGCGTCAGGCCTGACCCGTATCTGGATGACATACCACTTACCATACCAGAAGTCAGCCAGCAGTGCCGGCTTGTCACCAGATCTGGGCCAGACCTGTCTGCTATGTGGGACCCTGTCCACAACACAATGGACCTCTATAGCTCTTCCTGCAGGTGCTGGGCAGTGCCTCATGGATTAAGACCTGTCCACCAGGTGATTTTGAGAAGTATTCCTTGTTCCTTATTGGAGTCAGGTCTCCATCATCAAAATTGCACATAGTCTGGCATCTCACCCAGGAACAACTTAACTAGAGGGACAATTATGACCTTCTAGTTTCTCCCAGGACATGCAAATCCTCCCAGGGATTTGCACACTGGACACACTGGAGAGATTAGGTTTGTTAAGTGGCTTGGGAACACCTTAGAGTGTCCCCATAAGAGCTGGTGGAGCTGGATGTGATGAGGAGGGTTCAGGCATCTCTGCTTAGACTTCTGTCTTCTGCCATCTTTACTCGGATAAGTGGCAGAAGACAGATAGATGGATACTCTAACTAAGCACTCGAAGCACTGTTTACTACAAACCAATTCACATACACTCAGTCCAAGCACTTTTTAATTATCATTCACCTGCATTGAGGTTATGTCAGATAAGCCTTATACAAATAATACATCCAGATACAGATCAAACATTAAACTAAGTTGATATCTGTGTCAGACTGACTGTTATAACAATAAAATCATTGAACTATCAATAGCTGATTCTGTGGTCTCAAGATACATTGAACATAATCGATATTTTCCTTAACTACAGTTGGAAAGGTCTGTTCCATTTTAAACATTGGTCAAAATGTTACCCAGAATTAAAGCATAGTATCATTTTGGCATTTGCATAAAGTATTGACATTACATAAAGTGTCTTAACAGACTCAAACCCTATTATTATAATCTGTAAGTGAAGATAAGATAACAGGGTTATTGGTCGTTATTACTATAACAAAAACATAATGAGGGGACCATCTGCATTGAGAGCAACTTATGTTTGGAATGGAGTTTTGAATCTGTTTTGAATGGAGTAGTAGGGTTTGTGCACCAGCGTCCACTCTGTTTCTATCAGTTTATTGTTATGCTGCTGTGGTTGTTCCTGCAGTTCCCTGCCAGCTGAACCTGACTGGTCCAGAAGGCTACATCGAGGCTCCACCACACACCAATTCTGCTTTTTACTTTACAACTGACTGCAACTATATCGTCACTGTCTATACGGGCTATGGAGTGGAGGTCCAGGTAAGAAAAAGTTCAACATCCACCCAGGATATGAGGTAGCTTACTGGATAAGCCTGATGTTAAATACTTTTGCTCAGCATACGTATGTACGTAATGGAAAATTACACACTTAGTGGTCTTAGCTATTGCAGTTTTAAGTAAACCCAAATCTAGGACTTGGAGATTAAACTTAAATAACAGCTTTATTGCTGAAGTTCAAGGACTTAGGAAACACAAAACTTAGGCTTAAACTCAACCAGGGACGTTAAAAGCAGCAAACCTATTATTAGGAGATTAATAGGAAAGAGTACACAACCTGGGTTAGGACATATGATGACATGACAAGGAGCAAATGAAACCTGAAGATTTAAATACACATATAAGGTAAGGGCAGAGAGAAGACACCTTCAGCAGAATAGAATCCACCTACAACCAAAAAAGGCAGAAAATAGACTCAGGGACTATCAAAATAAAACATAAACACAGCGTGACTACGACACATGAGCTTGACATAGACAAAAAGGTAAACAAACAGACTTCACAAGAAGACACATACATACAAATAGACGAAATACTAGGGAACCGATATTGGTGGAAGGGAACCAAGAATAAGACAGGAAGTACAGACTACTCACCCTGACACACAGACAGAAAGGGAAAGAAGCGCAGACACAAGACTGACTACACAAGAAGGAGCGTAGAGCACAGAGGAGGCATGATAATAGAAACCTAAAGACTAGATAACAAAACTAAGATCTGAGAATACAAATATTACAACTCTAAAAATAACTAAAACCTCAAACAAAATCTTAACCTTAGAATATTAAATAAACCAGAGTCAAAGTCCAAACACATAAATACTGGATCACAGCCCCAGGACCATGACAATCAATTGTTTATGTGCTCTATAATTATAGTACAGTACTGTAAAAACTATTTCACAGTGTAAACATTTTTATCAACACGTTCTTAAAAATATGCACATTGACACACATTAAAAAAGCAAACTGTGTTTCAAATCAAACACAGACACCATAGTAACTGTCACAAACCTTCAAAAATGTGCAGTGTGGATTCACAAGGAGATTGAGAATTGACTGACAAATGCCATAACAGTATTTTTTTTTCTGACAGATGGAGGACCATCTCAACTTTCACAGTGTGCATGCTCAATCAGTGGGTTTTCTCTATTGTATGTTCCTGACTTAGACTGACTCGTGTTGTGACTTGATGTTATATTAAAAACAGTGAATTGAAAATAAATCTCCTCACTGACTTCATTATCCAAAGTAATTTGATCTTGCAAAGAAAGATGAGATGATATTTCAGAAGTGGGAGGACTACAAGAGAATGTTCTTAGAATGTTCAGGTTTATGAAATATTTCTGGTATATATTCTATTAAAATTCAAACATATGGAAGAAGAAGAAGAAGAAGAAGAAGGTTCAGAGAAAGAAGGAAGGAAGATGGAAAAAGAATCATAGTGGAGCTATATTTTAAACATGGTCAGCAAATCACTCTCCTCTCAGAACTGATGCGTATGTTTTATATCTTTGCAGACTGTGGTGAAAAATCAATATGTGAATTGAAGCTATTCATCTAACAAAAAGCCAATATTGTGCAATAAGTGTTTAAAGAGTCAGACAAGGACAATTTAAACACAAATGTACAATACTGACATGTATGCAGAATCATTGCATGCAGGATGGCAGTACAATGTCTGTATGAATAAAAACTAAGCCTGCATCACAGGTTGCCGATACAGTATTGATTATGCTGTCAACATGGTACCCTCTTACAAAGACAACCTTTTTAAATGGCTAAACAGCATGTTTTTGTAGATCACACTCACAGTTAGGTGCAGACATGTATAGAGTACAACAGAATTGTAGGCATTTATGCTCAAGCAATATTTTGAAATATAATGCTATGAATAGTTTTAATTTATCAGGGAATTTCTTTTGGCTTTTAGTTAAGTCACCGAGTAGCTACTCAGTGACTTAACTAAAAATAATTCAATTAATTTCAATTTTATTTATAGAGCGCCAAATCACGACAACAATCACTTCAAGACACTTTATGTTATAAGGTAGACCCTACAATAATACATACAGAGAAAGTGGGAAGGAAAATCTCCCTTTTAACAGGAAGAAACCTCCGGCAGAACCAGGCTCAGGGAAGGCGGAGCCATCTGCTGCGACCGGTTGGGGTGAGAGAAGGAAGACAGGATAAAAGACATGCTGTGGAAGAGAGACAGAGGTTAATATCAAGTATGAGTCAATGCAGAGAGGTCTATTAACACATAGTGAGTGAAGAAGGTGACTGAAGAAGAAATACTCAATGCATCATGGGAATCCCCCCAGCAGCTTATGCCTATTGCAGCACAACTAAGGGAGGATTTAGAGTCACCTGATCCAGCCCTAACTATATGCTTTAGCAAAAAGGAAATTTTGAAGTAAAGTTTAAGCCTAATACAAGACTAAATCAGTTACATGTGTCCAGATATTCAGAGTTGGACTCCAATAATTTTTTCAAAATTTAACGTTGTTATCAATGACCCAAAACCAAAAGTAAGGGTGCAGTTTTTCGGTTTTCATCATTCAAAGATTTTTTTTTTGTACTTGCCTATAATTAAAACATGGACTATTCAACACTGAAATTTGGAATGTATTTAAGAGAAACGGAAAAGGAGCCGGTACAGTAGTCAGTACAGACTATTGTTAACTTACTATAAGGTAACAAGAGTCTGAGAAGTGACAATACCATGGCCTACCTTGAAAAGCAATGAACAGAACCAAAGTCTAAGGAAAAGTAACTAATTTATTAAATAGTTTTATATGAAGGACTCCAAGAGGGTAGCATGACAGATGTTTACTTTGATTATGCAAACGTTATGTTGAAGTAGACAATGGATAATAGGTATTGATTTGTAAATAACTGGACATAAATAACTTCAGCATTTTATACAATGTTATATTATACTGTAGTATATTACTTACTAACTATTTGATATAACAGTAGTTTCTTTAAAGATATAACAAATTTGGGGGTCAATGTGAATGAAAGGCAGACATTAAATTTAAAAGTAAGATCAGAGGTCAAATGTGATTTAGATAAAAACTGTAATGTGATTTTACAATCACCATTTACCAGTGTCATTTCCTAAATATTGCCTATACAAATAAAGGGATTTTAAGTATAGTTTTAAAGAGAAAGTTTTTTTAAAAGTTAATCTTTAATATCAAATCTACTGACCTTGAAGTAGAGGTCAGAGGTCGAATATGTCAAGATACATTAGATGTTTATCCAGTATGTTCTATACAATGAAAAAACAAACCATAATTGTAAGAATCATAACTTCTAAGTTAAAGGCTTAGGCTAAGCTATAATGCTAAAACCTTTTGGGCTTTTGTGTTTAAAGCCAGAATGACATGCATGCATACATTCAAATGCAACCAAAAACACAACCTCCTTGGCAAAGATTATTTTTTAAAGTTAAGCATAAAGCAAGTACAAGACAGCCAAGACTGTAGCAGTTTGTCTATGTGAAAGTTCAGGGTATCATTGTCCAGTGCTCCACTTGCAATATAAATTGGATTGTAGATAGGGGGCAGGGTTTAATAAGAATATTTTCTTCTTTCTGCTCCTTTTCACACATGGTTGCAGTGCTTTACTGATAGAAAGTGTGGTTGGTTGGTCTGAAAGAACTAACTGTGGAAACTGTTGTACCAAGTGTGAAATAAATAAATAAATGAAATGAATGAATGAACAATGTCTCAATCCAGTCAATACTGCAGAGCCTCTAGTTGCAAATAGTGCTAATGCAAAATGGACCCATTGATTACCCAGTGTTTTATCTCATCAGTTCCAAGAATATCCCCTCTAATGGTTTAAAAGTTATTAAGGTGTTTTCTTGCAAATTTTAGATGAGCTCCATTAATAGTGTTTTTCACTTTACCAATCTTCCATGGATTCCATTTAACCCAGTGACTTTCAGAGAATGGAGTCATAAAAACTAGGCTTTAGTGTTTGGAATTTAATGTCATTGTCAGGTTGGGTTAGGAGGACCCAAGAATGCAGTCAGGGAAGCAGCAGGAGGTCAAATTCAAGGCGTGCCCTTTAATGAGGCTGAACAGGCAAGAGACGAACATAATATGGGATGGGAACACAGATGGAGCACACTAGACAAGGCAGAAGAAGCAGAGCTGAACAGAAAGCACACAGGACAAGAGAATAAAACAGGAAACACAATCACTGAGATGCAGACTGACTAGATACAGGGAATAGAGCGATGGGATGAAAAAGTGGGAGACAGCAAGGGACAAGAGAGGGCGAGAGAGCGACACAGAAACATCACTGGGGAAACGGCCAACTAAACCTCGAGACAACTAGGAAACATAAGTCACACAGAGAACATAACAATAGTGATTAAACAAGACACAAAATCCACAAACACAAAACACTGGGTCAACAACGCAGGCATCTTAACAGTAATCTAAACAGTAAATACAAAATTGTTCTAGTTATTTCGGATTCTAGTTATTTCACAACTTCACCCAAGATTTTTACAAAGCTTTGAATTGTGCCTGTTCAAAACACTTTAAAATACTGCTGTAAAATTTTAAGAATAACATATATTACAAATTACCTCAGTAATAAACCACTTTCTTTCTTACTTTAGATAAAACTACATTAAGATAAAGTGTCATGTGTAGATGTATATACACTATCTCTATAGATATAGTTACATTTTTTTCAAACTATAAGGCACACTTAAAATCCTGTGCTTGTCTGTGAAGGTTCTCCGTCATATCCAGGTCATCGTAATCTAAGGAGCTCGGAAAGAAAAGCGTCTGGACTTCTTTAAGTTGCTTGAAGGCGTTTTACGTCTCATCCGAGAAGCTTCTTCAGTTCTGAACTGAAGAAGCTTCTCAGATGAGACGTTCTACCTCTTCTTCAGTTCTGTCAGATAAAGGTTGTTGCTGTATATCCTAGTGGTGTGGATGAGTGAATTGATGTCTTGTTCACTCCTGGCGTACAGGTTGATGCCATTTATGTAGAGGAGGTGGTTGACGATTCCATTCCATGGTCGGTACCCGTAGCCAGTCTTGTCAGTGATCACACTGGCCTTCAGGCCTATGCAGAAGAGTAGTGGAGACATGGTATCTCCTTGGTAGATCCCACTCTTGAAGGTTGACTTGTGCCACCAGTGTTGTTCTCTTCATCCTCATCAAATTCCTGATCAATTCTCTTTGGGTCCTGTTGATCTTGAATAGTCCTAGGGATTCCAGGATCCATGTGTGGGGCATTGAGTCATAGGCTTTCTTATAATCAATCTAGGCAGTGCAAAGGTTGGTTAACCTGTTCTTCTAGCCTCCGCTGACTGCTCAGTCTGCCAGTAACTAGTGGTTTCCACCTCTGGTATTTTTGACAATCCTTTTCTGTGCCCTGCTCATATATTGACCCATGTGCTTGTTCATCTTAGCCACTCCTGACAGGAGCTTCCATGTGGTACTGAGGCAAGTTATTGTAGTTGGTTTGGACCTGTGCCTTCTGTTGGTCCTTGGGGATCAGGACTGTCCGGCCTTCAGTAAAGCAATCTCAAGCAACTGTTCTGTCTGCCAGTAGCTGGTGTTTTGCCCCTCTGGTATTCCTGCCAATTCATTTCTGTGCTCTGCTGATGTATTGAGCCATGTGCCTGTTCATCTTAGCCACTATATTGCTTGACAAGAGCCTCCACGTGGTGCTGAGGAAGGTTATTGGCCAGTACTTGGCCAATAACCAGGTACAAGTACAAGTAGGACTGGGAAAGAAGGGACTTAACCAGTCCCTCCCCGGGATCAAGACTGTCTGGCTTTCAGCCTTTCCGGGTGTCTCTCGTTAAATAGCAGCTGGTTCTTTTGTGTTGCCAGATGCTCATGAAGTGCAGTCAGCTTCTTTAGCCAGTAGGCGTGAATCATGTCAGCGCCTGGTGCTCTCCAACTCTTCATGCTGAAGAACCTTTCTTGGATGCCTTCCACTGTGATAGTTACAGGCCCCTGTTGAGAGAGGCTGCTGTGGTCTGCTGTTAGCACCATTAGCCACTGAGCATAGCTGTTATGTGTTGTGTTCTTCTCCCAGATGCTCTTCCAGTATTGTTCCATCTCCAGCCTTGATGGGGTTGCTGTTCTCATGTTGTTCCCCTGCCACTGAGAGTACACCTTGAATGATTCAGTAGAGTACAGCTGGTTTATTCTCCTGCTTTCTCTCATATATAACTCTTCAAGCAGCTAGCCAAGGTTGTGAGTCTTTGCTTAGCAGCTTCCAAGGTATGAACAACTTGCTGCACTTCTTAGGCACCCCTTTCTTTATTGCACCTTTCTGTAGCTCCAGTAGTTGGCTAACTTTGCTCCATGCTAACTTGATCTTAGCCTCGACTCTCCTTCTCTATGGAGGGCACTACTCCTTGGGGCTATTCATTTTGTACCCAAGCATCTCTGTGATTACTGCTGCCATAGTTTAGATCAGTTTTTTTTCTGTAATGATCGCAGTAGGGATTGTCCATAATGCTACTTTCACTTCTTCTAGTAGACCTTCAGAAGGTACTTCACTTAATCTTGGTAATTGGCCATGGAGAGTCCTGGTCTCCAACTTCGCCATGATCCTATCTTTCAGGTCAGCTGCTCTCGCACTCAATGCTCCTTCTGTCTCGGTGGGAGTGATGATATCTCCCCCTTGCTGTAGCATTTGTGTTGCACCTTATTGATCTCCAGTTGTGATAGTAATTCCTGCTTCTGAATGTTGGAACACTGAGCTACTAGTTGTTTTGCCTTCAGTGTAAATGTTGGCTATCAAAAATCCAAACATCCCACATCCAACTTCATTTAACCCCTTCCACTGGGGTTACTTGCATAATGGCATTCCAACATTGCCCCGTCCTCATCTCTTGGTCATTTATGCCTTCTTGTTCCAGTAGTCCACTTCTCATCAGTGTGTTCTGCTTCCTCAACTCCTGACGTACACCTTGTTGGGCGATGTCGAGGACTTCATTTATCTCTTCCTCACTCATATCCGAGCTAGGCTTGGATAGCGTGTAGTTTTACAAGTATGCTATCCTGCTGAATAAGTGTGTGGGTGTGTATATATGCTTGTTCGATCTCTCTCTCTCTTTAAAAAATAAAGACAAGAGTGACAACAGTCACGAAAAAACAGTCAAAACAACAGTGGCACTAAAAAAGGGTTTCTAAAACATACACCATAGCACGTTTCACGACCATCTTGCAAACGTTACCTTTCAGTTTTGCTGCTACTTTTCTGTCACACCCCTGTCACCGGTCCCCACCCATGCCACCCTGCCTGCATTGTGTTCTTCATCTCTCTTGTGCAGTGTCTGATGCATTGATTGACTGACCTCAGATATTTAAACCAATCTACTGTTCACTATCTGTACTCCTTGCATTTCCACTTTTTCGCCCGTCTCCCTCTCATTCACACATGTGTATTCTGTTTTATCTCTACTGATTGTTATTCCTCTTCTCTCCAGCACATACCTCCACCTTTCCAGACTCTCTTCCACCTGCTCCACGTGTTCCCTCTCATCTGAAAACACCATAGTCCACAGAGATTCCTGCCTGTCCATCAAATTTGCAAACAAGAAGAATCCCAGAGGAGGCACTTTGAACCCATCTGTCACTCTGCATACCTCACCACTATCTCGTTCATGAAACCATACGGTTCACTGATCATAATCTGTCTTTTCAACCTAGCTTCAGCATCTTTTTCCCATAGTGTCATGGTATAGCTCTTCAACTTTATTCCCCTGTAGTCAGTACAGTTCTGCACATTAACATTTTTCTTGAAAATCAGTACCAGCACACTTCTTCTCCATTCCTCAGGCAACCTCTCAATATCCAGGATTGTGTTAAACAGTCTGATGAAAAAGTCCACTGCCCTCTCTCCTAGACATCTCCATACCTACACAGGTATGTCGCCTGGACCAGCCGCCTTTCTACCTTTCATCTTCTTCACAGCTGCCCTGACATTCCCTGTCCTCCACCCATCCTCCTCTCTCATTTACTTTATTCATTAACTCCTTAAAGTACTTCTTCCATCTTCTGAGCACACTCTCTTCACTTGTTTCCTTTTCTGTCCTTAATACCCCTAACCTGCTGCACATGCTTTCAACTTTGATTTCTTTGCCTAGCCAAGTCTTTTTCTCCTTGTTCAGTGTCCAGCATCACATAAACAAGCCTTTTCATTTGCCTTTTCCATCTCTCTAAGCCATTACTTGTTTTAAACATTTACAGCCTGCAGTACAGTATTATATACTAGCATGCAGCAGCTGCTGAAATACATTGTCCAATGTCACCTCCACAAATGTATCTTGCCTATAGACAATAGCAGGGCTCTCCAAATGATTACAGCTACTCTATCCATTCTCTGGAATTCAGTCTCACTTAGAAGTGCCTGACCTTTTTAGGGTGCCTCATGTGATGATTTAAGCAGCGCCCTTGTCTCTACCTGAAAACCTCCTCATTTCCATGATTAAGTCTGGGAGCTTTGCTTCCTGCTGCTCATAAAATATACAATGGCCATTATGCTGCTGACCTTCCAGATTCTCAGCCTAATATATTTAGGATAAAAAATTAATATGTGGTTGCAAATCATTATCAATGATGTCTCCCAGCTGCTTCCTGTCACTGATGTGGAGTGGGGAAAAAATGGAAGAGGCGCAATGGAAATGATATAAAAAGTAAGATGTCAGAAATAAAGAGAAAGAAAAAAGTAGAAAAGGAGGAAAGTGGATGAAGCAAAACGGAATAAAAAGGGGCTGAACTGCCACCCTAAAGCCTTATCACCAAACCTTGTTAGGTTTAATGGAAGCCACAGCTTTACTGCTTGAGTAAGTGAGCTCATGAGAGCTTGGAATCTTATAGGAAGGTGGAATAAGAAATACTTGTATGAAAGCACACATTATAAGGAAACCCCACCCACACTTTTAGTTTGAATTTAATAGTTACCACCATTTGAAATTGCGCATTTATTAATCACTCTCTGCAAAGGAAAGTTTGCAAATATGAAAATTGTAAATAGTACACAGGGAGCATCTAAAAGTAGCTTCTTTTTCTTTTTTTTTCCAAGTAAATCAAAATGAGATCAGATCAGTCATATTTACACACATAAATTTCATGTGGTGAATATTTAAAATTAAAAAGAAGAAATTATTAAATAAATATTGGGTTAGTTTTTTAAGCTGCTCTGCCTGTCTGTTACCATGGAATTACAGCTTATATTGCATTTTATTTATTTTTTATTTATTTTTTTATTCTTTTTTTTTTATTTAATAAGGAACGTAAGATAAAACAACCTATGAGAACACAAATAAACCGAAATAAACAAGTAATCGAAAATAAACATACGGGTGTACCATCTAGTCATATATACATATATACACACATATATACACATATATATACATATACATACATATATATACACACATATACATACCTACATGCATACATATACGCCTATACTTACATACATATAGAAATACACATATATACACATAGCAGTTGTGTATATATGTGGCAAATAAAATTACAGAGATTCAAACAAAATCGGGTCTCCTTGACGATATAATGTTTCCATTTATCCCAAATCTCAATGAATATGTCATATTGAAATCTGTTAAAGAAAGTAATTCTTTCCATTTTAAACAATCCATAAACAGTCTCATGCCAGTCATTTAGTGATGGAAGTTTCACGCTTAGCCATTTCTTACTAATAGTCTTTCGGGCAGCCAGACTCAGAATACCATATAACAGCTTGGACATTTTATCTAAATTCACTGAATATAAATATCCAGACAAAAGTTCATCCCAATTAAAGGGGAGTTGCATACTAAAAATGGTCTGTAACTCAGAGTGAATCGATACCCAAAAAGTGTTGATCAATGGGCAAGACCAAAACAAGTGGAAGTGTTTTATTCCTTGGGCCCCTCAGTTTCTCCAACAGCTAGAGTGATTAGAATAGTGTTTACTTTGTGCAGGTGTAGTAAAAAACCTACAGAGACTCTTCCAACCAAAACATCTCCATATATTAGAACTAGAGATGGCACGATACCACTTTTTTATGTCCGATACCGATATCATAAATTTTGATATCTGCCGATACCGATATGAATCCGATATAGTGTGTTTTTTAATCAATAAAACTGTTTTTTAATATATTGCTGCATTTTGTATAAGTTCATACTCGAGTTTAAATAAACAACAACACTAAAGCTATTCTGTTATACCTGTATGTAAAAAATACACTGCACCCAAAATATTTCATAGTTCAGCAACACTGATCAATCTAATAAACTTAAACCTACTCAATCCTCCCTATTCTGGTATTTTAAAGAGTACTTAGCAGAAATATTAAGCAACCTAACTGATAGCAAAAAATAAAAATAGTTAGTCTACTATATACAGTAATGGACTTCTATATATTTTACATAAGATTAAAACTTTGTGTGTAAGATTCGGATAATTATTTAATAAAAGCTAGACATTTTAAATAAGAATAAGAAAGAAAAGTATGTCTTTGTGCCCCCTTTTCCCTGTTAATGCCCTATCGGCCCCCCTGGCTAAACTTTGCTAGATCCGCCCCTGCACAGTTACCAGCCGTCAGCTACGTAGAAAAAGATCCTGGTGTAGAAAGTAATATTAAATAAATTCTAACAACAGCTTATCAAGCTTAAACGTGCTGCTGCTGTTCAGCCGCTGGTTTCCTCTTTCTGGCGCAAAGTGGGCCAAAAAAAAAAGAAGAGAGACGGACTCGCGACAGAAAAGCCGATCAGCTGATCATTGATCAGTTTCATGATTGAAGTAGCAGCAGGAGACGGAGGGAGAGAGAAGAGGCAGTCGCTCCATATATCGGTTGTTAAGCTTAACGTGGGAATGCTTTACAAACATTCAGAGATGAACTTACACACTTGCTTTACTTCTCTCTGGGAAAACTTCCTCGGAGATGAAATGCTGGTTTGGTAGTGAGGCTACAAATACACACAGCCGCTCTATGATACCAGATATCATTTGAAATTGCTATATTTGTTTCCCTTTCCCATTTTTGTTTAATGTAGATAGTGTTCAACTTCTTAACCTTTTGTAACCTCTTGTACAATCTAGAAATCACCTTGAGGCCAGGATCTGCATGGTAAGCCTTGACAAATATATTCAAAACGGGAAGAGAGAAAAGATCTGTTCTCTTAGGTATAAAGTTATGTAGATAATGCCTGATTTGAAGAAACCTGAAAAAATCCGTATTGCTTAACTGGTATTGATCTTTTACTGATTGGAAGTCCCTAAGAGTTCCCTTATCATAAAACATACAATATGCCATTAAGCCTTGCCCTGCCCATTTTTTATATCTTGTGTCTAACTTATTGGGTAAAAAATCAAGATCATAAGCGCACCATCTTAAGATCCTGGCCTCTTCATTCCAATCATTCTTATTAAGAAATTGTAACCAGAGTTTTAAAGGCAAGTTAATCCATTGGTTTCCTTGATTAGTTTGTTGTTGTAAAGTGTCACGTCCCCTAAACTTGCCTGAATCAGAAAATCTCTTGAGACAACTGTTTCTATTTCTTTCCATCTTGCTTGGTAGTCTACATTGCACCAACACGCTAGGCTCCTCAGTTGAGCTGAAATACAGGAAGTGCAGAATTATTAGGCAAGTTGTATTTTTGAGGAATAATTTTATTATTGAACAACAACCATGTTCTTAATGAACCCAAAAAACTCATTAATATCAAAGCTGAATGTTTTTGGAAGTAGTTTTTAGTTTGTTTTTAGTTTTAGGGGGATATCTGTGTGTGCAGGTGACTATTACTGTGCATAAATATTAGGCAACTTAACAAAAAACAAATATATACCCATTTCAATTATTTATTTTTACCAGTGAAACCAATATAACATATCCATATTCACAAATATACATTTCTGATATTCAAAAACAAAACAAAAACAAATCAGCGACCAATACACTGCAAATTTCTTGTAGCTTAACAAGATTTATTGTCTTAAATTTAGCCAGATTATCTTGTCCATCTTGTTTTGAACATTACAAACTAGTTTCCAGTCTCATGTGTTAGATGATTAGACTTGTTTTAAGTATATATTCCTTTTTTTTCTTATTTAGTCTGTAAATCTAAAAATGAACCATTTCACCTTTATTTCAAGCAAAAATAGCTTTTAGATAGAGTGTAAAACAAAAAATTATCTTAAAATAAGAAACATTCACCTTTTTCCTTGAAAT
Organism: Neolamprologus multifasciatus; assembly: GCF_963576455.1. Classification (NCBI taxonomy): domain Eukaryota; kingdom Metazoa; phylum Chordata; class Actinopteri; order Cichliformes; family Cichlidae; genus Neolamprologus; species Neolamprologus multifasciatus. The sequence goes on along the minus strand of NC_140452.1, from coordinate 38,935,952 downwards.
AAGAAAGTCAATCATTGGAAGGTATATTTAGACCTGAGACGTGTCACAGATGTATTTGTTACCATGTAAAATAAGCCACTTTACTCTAACGGCATAATGTATAGCATCTTCAATCACCAAAAACTCCATATTAGCAACCTCTGATACAGGACCTAGTCCTTTCTCATTTACAAATATTGGATGCTCAGTTCCTGCTTCACTTTGACAACACTCCAGCAGCTGATTGTGGTTTACAAGAGACTTGCACACATTCTTAAAGTTTAATTTGGCTGACCATTGTTTTTTTTAAAAAAACTGCGTTTAGACTCTATTTCATACACGTATGACAAATTACAGGTCCCAGGGCAATAATCTGAGAGGGAAGATGCAGCATGTAATCTTCTATCATTTTTTTTAGTTTGGACACAGTTTGTAAAGACACAACTGGGGCAAAAAGTATTTTAACAATTTCAATTAAATCCAAAATAAATTTGATAAAAGAATGGCAAAATCTTGATCAATATAAGCATTTGTCCAGGGGATTGTTTTAATCTGTTGTCACTTGAAGCTAAAGTAGCATTAAATTTTTTTTTATGAATTATAGAACATTTTTTGAGACATTTTATTAAATTCGATGAATTTATATTCCAAAATCTCTTTTTCCCAAAGTCTGTTTTTGTTTCATAATGGGGTTTTTCATAATGGTGTATTTATTTGAGGTCATTTAACAACTGAATTTCTTATTCAGGCAATCAGGGTGGGACCTGAACGCTCATTGGCTGCTGCTTAAACAGGTGCTTAAAATTAAAGTGTCTCAAAATGTTTCTATTATTACAAAAAAGAATCGTAGTGAAATAAATATTTAATAAAATATTATAAAAATACACAATGTAAAATAAAAATTAAATGACACGTTTTAACACTTTGGTGTTCCATAGTCTAGTTCATATTTAAAAAGTTAAATAATGTATTAGCACTAGATTAGGTTCCTGTATTCCTCGGTACAACCATCCCACATATCACACAAAAGTCTGGACTACTGCTATGAATTGTATTAATATGGCTCAAAAGAGACTTTACTGTTAAGGCAACAAAAACAAAACAAATCCCACACCTCCAACACGCCATCTTGTTTGGGGAAAAGACCTGAAAGAAGTTCTTGGCGGGCAGAGTAGTAGAGGTCAATACCAAGTTTGAAGGGGTGGTTTATACCAAGTCTGCATTTAACTTGTGTAGTAATGTAATTGTAAAGACGACTACAACAGTCATAGTAATTGATGGGTTATTTGTTAAAATTAGTTTTTCAAATGCAGGTTCATTATGCATGTTATGTTCACGTTTTACAAGCTTTACACAGACGAAAATGTGTAACCCTACCTCCCCCCTGGCTGCCCTCAAGTGGCTCTGTCCATTATCTCACTGTTTGAATCGGAGGACACGAGGGAGCAGGTTCGGACTGGATTCTGTTGAGGTAATTAACTTTTGCTTACAAACATTTCGGGTTCTTTTAGCTTTGACTAACTGTAGTAACATCAGTCGTGGTCAAATATTAAGTTTTACCGAGGCAGTATTATCAGTTCACTACCAATGGGTAGTTAGCCAAAACTGCTTGCCAGCTAGCTAGCTTAGTTCATTCAGTATGCTGAATTGTTAGCATGCAGTGATAGTTTAAAATTATTAATGGTGCTAGTTAGGTAAATTTAGCTTCGTGTTCAATATACTTAACATAGCTATATGACAAAAGAACTACAGTTGATATCCGCCTTTGCAAAAGTCCGTTTTGTGTTTCCCACCCACGGAAAATAAAAAGCTGCGGTGTTTTTTTTCCTTCTTAAGCCGCGTGCTCTCTGTCTGCACTGTGCTTGGTGTGTTTGTGTGTGCGACTTGGGAGGACCGATACTGGTTTGAGACAAATCTCGCAATCGGGCTCATAACTTTACAATGCTGTTTTTTGTTATGGAAAAAGATAGGGGTGTTGGACAGATCTATATTTAACTTAAATGAGGATTTACTTAAGTCATCAAGAGTTAACTGTTTTATGACCAAAATTACATTTAACCAACATGAGTTTATTCAAATTTTATTATTTTACTATTTTTTGCAAGTCCAGTTTGGGTAATGAAATTAAAGATAACACAAGGGAATAAAAATAATGCACATTTATGAAAGACATCTTTACCTATAGATTTACTTTAAGCCTCATTTCTGACAGATTATGATTAATCATATAAACTTGTAAGTTGGAGAAGATGTGAACTTGCTTCCAATTATTTATGTTGTAAACTATTAATATCAATCAGGTCACTTTAACCTTGCTGAACCGAGGTAACATTTTTTCTTATGGATGAAGTGGCCTAATCTGAGCTGTGGTCATTTGTTGAATGATTTGACAAGCAGTTGGGCACTATTAGTTTTAGTTTGAAAACTAGTTTGGAATAGCCTTGTCATAAATTTTAAGTGAGCAATTTTATAAGACTTAACCATTGAATTAACACAGGCTCTACTTGGTCTGTCTTTTGCACCTTATCCATGTGTCTGATTGCATAGACTTTGGATCCATGGCAGGTGGTGTCTTGACTCAGTTTTTCTTTTTGACCCAAACATATGTTTTTCTTTCCTCAGGGAAAAGTTCTGACAAAAGCTACACCAGTAAATCATGGAGGGTTTGGATGATTGCAGCCTTTCGGTTCTAAATGGTAGGCCAAGCATATGCATATTTATGCAAATTAATGTCTAAATGAATTTTGTGTTGCACACACTGACAGTGATCGTACATAGAATCAGTTTTATGTTGTCAGATCAATAAAATATTTAAATTACATTTAAATGTATTTGACAAAATGACAATTTGGAATTGTTGTACAACTTTTACATTTCTGAAAGTTACTGACTTTTATATACAGCTGCAGACATAGATGAGGTCTTGCTCCACACCCTCAGTAGGGACGATTTAAGGGACCTGCTTCCAGGGCCTGAAAATTTTATGAGGAGGAAACAGTTGTGGGCTCAAGTTCACAAAGAGGCAAGTTTTGCCGCTTTTGATTTAAAAACACTTAGCACGACACATTTTGTTTAGGACTCCTGTAATATAACTATTTTCGTTTTCTTATTTAGGATGAGACTAAAGAAAAGGCGTCTCATGGACATCTCACCATGTGACCAGGGAGAAGATTATGATGCAGATTCAAGTGGTGGATCAAACATGCTTTTGCCACCAAGGAGCAGTTCTGGTGACAACAGTTGTAAGTGAAAGATTACAATTATGGCAATAATATTGAATATTGAACTGAAATTTGATTTAGTTCTTTCTTTCCTGTTCTGTTCATAGCCCTGTTCAGGACACTACCAACTTTCTTCCCATCACAAGTTGCACCACCCAAGAAGATGGGACATGCCAGTGAAGCACTGATTGATGTCCTTCAGGTCTGTGTTTCTTCATATTTGTTATCAAATAATGCCCATAAAGCCTTCACTTTAACAGTTTATTTGGCATATGGCCTTTTTATCCATGCCAAGTCCTCCAACAATGTAGTTTATATTTGGAAAAGGTGTGCAGAAATCTGAAATGGCACAAACACTGAGATAAAAAAAAATTCAATAAAAATAAAGAAAATCATAAAGAAATTAAAAACAAAATGGAAATAATTACATATTTAACTATCACAGGTGCAGTATCTTTGTCATTTCCTAAAGTGTGTAAAGACATAATCCTAACGGTGATGAGGCAGAATTTATTACATTTTTCAATGGCATGAATATATATATATATATATATATATAATTTTATTTTTTTTCTATACAGTATTTGTCAATCTAAAGAAAAATAACATTAATATGGTCTGTAGCGCATCTGATCTATGGTTGTCATCATTCATGTATCACCCGAAGGGTGCACCCCAAAGGGATCAATAAAGTGAAGTCTAAGTCTAATACATACTTGAACTACCCTGATAGCTTTGGAGTTTCTCCGTACATTGTACAATTTTTGTCTTTGTTTTTCTTTTGCCAACAGAAGATCCAGCGTCAGCCCCGTTCTGCTCTTTGAAGGGTCCCGTTGTCTTATTGCAGTTGGAACCACTCTCATCACCACATTTGACCACAGATGACCTTGGAGAAGGTTTGCTGTATCTTATGGCATACTACTACACCCTGCATCTCACCTATCCTAAATGTGTGGCAACGCTTCTGTCTGTCATTTAGACTGAAGTGTTAAAGGACAAAATCCATGAGCAAGACACCACAGGCTCATACAAAAAAGTCATGGCAGGCTGTAGGAATGTTTATTGAAACGTAGAGCTGTTTGAGCAAGATGTAACTTAGGTCTGTGTTGGAAGGTTTGGGCCTGATAGCTTTGAAGTTGCAATTTACACTTGAATTCTTTTTTTTATTCTTATTAATGTAATACAAAGTACTTTTTTCTTTAAACACATCTGTTCTGCAAATTGTGTTTAAAATTGCAAATGCTCTTTTTATTACATTTTATATGTTGAGTAGCTAACTGGTTTAGCACTTCTAAAAGGAACACAAAATAACAATGTTACACTTACAATGTGTCTTTAAATTTTTGTGTACTATGATTCACTGAAATATTTGTTACTGTTTGGAGAGTTTGTTTCCAATAAAGGTCATGTACACAGTATACTTTGCCTGCTTTAATTTGGCTTTATTTTTCTTATTTTGAGAATTCTTATCAAGTGTAATTATCTTACTGCACTGGCAGATTATTTCACTGAATTTAAGAAGATTTAGACTACAATCTATTATTTTTTAACTTATTTTAAGATCTTTAAAATGATTTAATGTACTAGTTTTTAGATTATTTGCCTTGATTTGTTCCTTAGAATAAGTGTTTTATGCCTATTTTCAGATTTAATTTCTTCAACATTTTGCTTAGAACAAGTGGTTAAATCTTATTTTAGGTTTCAATTGCCATGATTGGTTGCTTGGAATAAGTGTGTAAGGCTTATTTTAAGATTTAACTATCTAATTGTTCCTTAGAATAAGTGGTTAAAGCTTATTTTAAGTTTCAATGTTCTGATTTGTTGCCTGGAATAAGTGTAAAATACTTATTTTTAGCTTTATTTAAATCTGGATATTGTTCTTATTTCAAGAAATCTTAATAAGAAAAAAACACTTACCCCACTGGCAGATAATTTCACTTGTTTTAAGCAAAACTTCACCAAAAATAAGTGTATTTATCTAGTATTAAGGAGGTGGGTTTTTGCAGTGTATAGCCACCTTTCTTTGCAAGGACCCTCGAAAGCCTGCCATCCATGGATTCTGTCAGTGTTGTGATCTGTTCACCATCAACATTGCGTGCAGCAGCAACCACAGCCTCCCAGACACTGTTCAGAGAGGTGTACTGTTTTCCCTCCTTGTAAATCTCACATTTGATGATGGACCACAGGTTCTCAATGGGGTTCAGATCAGGTGAACAAGGAGGCCATGTCATTAGTTTTTCTTCTTTTATACCCTTTCTTGCCAGCCACACTGTGGAGTACTTGGACGCGTGTGATGGAGCATTGTCCTGCATGAAAATCATGTTTTTCTTGAAGGATGCAGACTTCTTCCTGTACCACTGCTTGAAGAAGGTGTCTTCCAGAAACTGGCAGTAGGACTGGGAGTTGAGATTGACTCCATCCTCAACCCGAAAAGGCCCCACAAGCTCATCTTTGATGATACCAGCCCAAACCAGTACTCCACCTCCACCTTGCTGGCGTCTGAGTCGGACTGGAGCTCTCTGCCCTTTACCAATCCAGCCACGGGCCCATCCAACTGGCCCATCAAGACTCACTCTCATTTCATCAGTCCATAAAACCTTAGAAAAATCAGTCTTGAGATATTTCTTGGCCCAGTCTTGACGTTTCAGCTTGTGTGTCTTGTTCAGTGGTGGTCGTCTTTCAGCCTTTCTTACCTTGGCCATGTCTCTGAGTATTGCACACCTTGTGCTTTTGGGCACTCCAGTGATGTTGCAGCTCTGAAATATGGCCAAACTAGTGGCAAGTGGCATCTTGGCAGCTGCACGCTTGACTTTTCTCAGTTCATGGGCAGTTATTTTGCGCCTTGGTTTTTCCACACGCTTCTTGCGACCCTGTTGACTATTTTGAATGAAACGCTTGATTGTTCGATGATCACGCTTCAGAAGCTTTGCAATTTTGAGACTGCTGCATCCCTCTGCAAGATATCTCACTATTTTTGACTTTTCTGAGCCTGTCAAGTCATTCTTTTGACCCATTTTGCCAAAGGAAAGGAAGTTGCCTAATAATTATGCACACCTGATATAGGGTGTTGATGTCATTAGACCACACCCCTTCTCATTACAGAGATGCACATCACCTAATATGCTTAATTGGTAGTAGGCTTTCGAGCCTATACAGCTTGGAGTAAGACAACATGCATGAAGAGGATGATGTGGACAAAATACTCATTTGCCTAATAATTCTGCACTCCCTGTATAGTAATCTTTCAAACCCGGGAACCCCAACCCCCCTTTATCTTTAGCCAACTGGATAGTTTGGTACTTAATCCGTGGTCTTTTCCCCTGCCATATAAACCTAGAGATTATTTTATTTTTCAGTTATTTCAACTGGGAGTGTTAGGAACAGATAAAGCATCCTGTTCCTAACACTCCCAGTGTGTTTAACGTATTGATACAGTTAAAATATTCATTTTAACTGTATCAATACGTGACTCAAAATTTAAAATTGGTATTAAGTTCCATCTTTTAATATCCTCATTTATTTTATAACACAAAGGTTTAAAATTTACATGATATATTTTAGAGAGATCTTTAGTGATATTTACTCCAAGATACTTCATTTGCTCCAACTCCCAATTCAAGTTAACTTTAGACTTAATTTCCTGATTTGGCTTATAATTAAAAGTTAAAATCTGAGTCTTCGATATATTTCGTTTATAACCTGATAGTGAGCTAAAGGTCTCCAGAAATGATAACAGCTTGGGGAAAGTAATATTTGGATTTATCAAGTAAATCAAAATATCATCAGCAAACAAGGAAATCGTATGTTCTCGACCCGTGATCTTGACTCCAGTAATATTAATGTTTTGTATAACACTTTGACTCAGGGCCTCTATGAAAACGGCAAAGAGTGAAGGACTAAGTGGGCAACCCTGCCGTGTCCCTCTCTGTAGATTGAAAACATTAGAAAGCGCCCCTTGACTTTTATTCTTGCCCTTGGTGATTTATATAATGCCTGAATGATCATGATAAACGATTGATGAAATCCAAACTTACCCATAACTTTGTATAGAAATTCCCAATTAACCCGATCAAAAGCCTTTTCAGCATCTAAGCTCATAAAGACCATCTGAGTTTTATTTTTAACTACATAATCAATAACATGTAATGTTCAGCGAACATTATCTTGCGTTTGTCTCTGCTTAATAAAACCAGTCTGATCCAAGCTAATTATCTGAACAAGAATATTTTCAATTCTTTTGGCAAGGATGTATGTGAATATCTTATAGTCCTGGTTAAGAACACTAATAGGGCGGTAATTTCCACAGTTAAGCCTGTCCTTTCCTTCTTTAGCTATTAAGGAAATAGAAGCCTCATTCCAAGATGGGGGAATTACTCCCGTCTTTAAGATATAATTGAATGTTGTTTTCATCAAGGGGATCAATAACTCTTTCATTTCCTTATACCAATCTGATGGATATCCATCTGGGTCTGGAGATTTATTGGGTTTTAATTTTGAAATAGCTTTTTTAATTTCAATTTTGGATATGTCCTTGATTAAGGTTATATTTTGGTTTTCAGTCAGCTTTGGTAAGCAAAGCGAGTCCAGGAAGGATATCATACCTTTAACATCCACTCTAGGTTGTGTGTATAGATCTTTGTAGAATTTTAGAAAAGCTAGCTGAATGTCTTCCAATTTGTACATGATGTTATTTGTTTGAGGATCCTTTATTTTGTGAATTATGTTATATAATATTATATTGCATTATAAATGCCAAGGAACATGTCCACAATAAAAAACTACAGGATAATCTATGACTGAACTGTTGAGGTGTATCCTCATGTCAAACAGAGCCAAACTTTGATTGAAATGAGAGGAGTGTAATCCAGGCTTCAGATTGTATTTTCTACTCTAGACTATGGATGATGTCAGTGAGGATGGAGATCCCTAATATTATTATTCCAGGCACAAATACATTGCTGTTCAGTTTTTCCGGTTCCAAGTAGCACCCAGTTAGGAGACAAGCAGCTTGAAGTGAAACAATATTAAAAGTAAAATAATTTGTTTTAAACAATGAATTAAAAGGTTGCACCAATTCCTAGTATAAGTACAATGTTTAACAAATTTATTAGACCACTGCCGAGTCTGATATTTATGATTTTAAGCTGAGCTGATAAAAAAAACTTTTAAGATCTTAAAGAAGTTTTTTAAGATACTAAATTCCAGTTACTGACTTGTAGTCATGAACAGGAAAAAATTATTAAAAATTATTCATTTTAGTGGTTGAATGTTATGTTTGATTAACCCTCAATGGTATAAATGTAGTCTGTCGCAGGGCTAACACAGGGAGACAGACAGAGAGACATTCACACTCACATTCACACATAAGGGCAATTTTAGAATAACCTAATCCCACTAACTGGATGTCTTTGAACCCACGCAGACACAGGGAGATGCAAACCCGAGGCAACAATGTGCAACACGGGTACCAAAATGTTTTCTGTATTTATTGATTTAGTACATTTCTGAGGAAACAAATAATTTATTTAAATTTTCTATTTTTATTTTAACAAAAATCAAGTTGATTTTTATATCTGTGTTTAATGCAACAACTAAATAAATGGTCAATGGACTGCTTTTAGCTTTTAGCATGGAACAACATGACTCATTCACACACAGTCATACAAGCACCTTTTCTACATCTAAGTGCTTTCTTTCCAATGTTCACACACATATTCACACTCTGATTAACATGTTGGTAGCAACTTGGGTTCAGTATCTTGCCCAAAGATACTTTGATGTACTAACTGGAGCAGCCAGGGATCAAACCACCAACCTTCTGATTAGTAGATGATTTGTATGAATTACTTGTGGTGGTTGTGGCTCACCTCCTGAGCCACGAATCACAAATAACTGTTTGTTTGTGTATCTCTGTGCCTCTGCTCATACACTGGTTATGTGTGATACCATGCACAATGAATGGGGCTGTATGTGCAATTGTATGTAGTGCCGTGTGTCTGGATGTCTAACTACTCTCTGTGGAACTTTATCAATCGGAGGTGGATGCCATATTTCTGTCATTTGACCTTTGGAGTTCCATTGGATCCTGGTACCTTACATTTCACTTCATATAATCCTCTCCAAGCTACTGACACCCATGCCCCCACACCCACATACACACCATCATTTGCATCCATACACTATTGCTTAACCGCATACATCACATATGTAGGTCCCTAGGCTCCAAACTGTTCATCTGGCCTGATTCTGGGATCCTTTAGTACTCGCTGTCACTATTATCCAGTTCACTGTCCTCACAGAGGGAGGGACCTTATGATATCCAATCAAATTCTTTCTTCCCATAAAACGTTATTTTGCTTTCCTGCAAGTTTTTTTATGCTTATTTTAGTGCATGATTTCAATCAATGCTCTCAAAAGTGATCCCAATCCTCAAACACACCTGATTCAAATGACTGACTGGGTGTTGTCGTGCAACTGCCTGATAACAGACTGACGATTTGAATAAGGTGTTTTGGAGTGAGGAAGCACCTAAAAACCTAAAACAAAGTCAGAAGGACCAATTTAGAACCACAGATTTACCATGTGTGAAGAAAAGTGGCCTAATTGCATAATGTTTCTCTGAGGCAACCAACCAGAAAAATGCATTTTTAGTAAATAAATGAACTAAGAATCAGCCTTTAAATACCTAGAAATACTTATTCATATACATGCACATATTTGTTTTAAAAATATACTTCTTTCAATTTAAACACGCACAAAAATGACAAATATCTTAGCAAACCAGGGGTCCCCAATCTCAGTCCACGAGGGCCGGTGTCCTGCAGGTTTTAGATCTCACCCTGGGTCAACACACCTGAATCACATGATTAGTTCATTACCAGGCCTCTGGAGAACTTCAAGACGGTTATTTATCAATTTAAATCAGCTGTGATGGATCAAGGACACATCTAAAACCTGCAGGGACACCGGCCCTCGTGGACTGGGATTGGGGACCCCTGGGTTAAACCCTCATCTAGTCCTCATTATACTGAACACTGAGGTGTTTTGGGTCACAAAATAAATAAATTAATAAAAAAAATTAAGGGACAGGGTAATTACCAAAAATGAGGTTAGTTGCCTGAGGGCAACTCCATGCCATCTGACTAATATAGGTGTCCTAATAAATTTGCAAAGCACTGTATAAGGTATAAAGTATAGAGCTACTCGAATAGTTTCCTAGAAGAAAAACATGGAACCAGAATTAAATAAGATCTTTTAGAAGTAATAATAGAGTCAGACTTAGCACTCAATTATTTGGATAAAGCCAAACAGAAAAATGGCTGCTCTTAACAGTGTCATCGCAAACGAATAATGTAAAACCTAGCCAAATCGCCATTCTCCTAGGTGAAATGATGCCCTTGGATAAAAAAAAAAGTAATGAATGGGTTAAAAGGAAAGATGTGAAAGAAAAAGGAAGGAAATGGCTGAAAAGTGAATAGTGTCAGAATCTGATAAGAAGGAAAAGGAGAATGATGGGAAAATAGAGCAAGGGAAACTAACAAGAAGAAGAGGAGAAAAGGATGAGGATTTGATATGTAGAATAACACCTGCGGTTAAATGCAATTCACTCTCATCTTCAATTTGACTTTCATTATTAAAAGTGACTCCAGTGCAAGAATGTGGCTAAGCCACGGCAGCAAATTAATTGCTCATGGATTATCTGCCCTCTTCTTTTGTTTATTTACAGACCTCTTTAAAAGTGCTTGGCTAAAATGTCTTATCCGCTTTTCTTAACTAAATTAAAATAGTTTCCTCCCAGGGTAGACAGATTTAAACACAGGTTGAATTTAAATAGTGTTGGACATGCATTAAAGAATGTCAGGCAGATCTAGTAGGTGGTCTGTTATACACTAGCAGTGGGATTCTAATTTGGTTTATCAAAGAATCGTGCTCATTAACCTACTTTAAAGGTGTTTTATTAACTTTAGAGAATACCAGTCTTACGGCAGCAGTGGCAGACGTGTGGCTGTTGCACAAAATAAATCATCACGAAGAGTGCTTCTTGTTCACATAGCTCTCTACCAATGACCTGCGGCTTGTGAGTAGTTTTGAAACTTTCAGTGGTGCAGTGAAAATAGGAGTTGAAAAGAATTGGATCACTGACACACATAACATTAGTCAGTACTCTATGCTACTATCTTCCACATATTCTTATTCTTTTATTAGTTACACCGTGCACTCCTTGCTTTTCACAAAATCCAGAACTAAAGTAGCAAATGCAGAGTTCCACATTTGTGGGTGTATATATATATATATATATATATATATACATACACAGTTCAACTATGACAGCTTGGTTCCTATGGATATGTTTTTTTTCTCCAACCGTATAGGGTGGAGAATTAGTTAGTTGGTCTGGAGAATGCATTTTTCAGGTTACTTCCTATTCCAGCAAATTCCATTACATATACATTAGTAGCTTCTCACTGTCAAGATCCCGGGGTCTATGTTGTGGAATTCTCAATGTAGAAATCTGGGCTGGGGACACACACGGAATATGTAAAAAGGAGAGAAGAAAGCAGCCACAGCTTGGAAGCCCTTGGGTGAGCTTTGTTCAGTCTCCTCTCATTCACCTGGTCAAGCTTTCCAGAAATGCGAAGGAGTACTGGGGTTGCAATCTTATCTTAGGGCATAATAAAAACTCATGGCAACATAGAGTATGTATCATCAGATAGCTGAGATGTCCAGAAACTTGGAGAACACAATGTTGGTCTCTTTCAGATGTGTTTTTACATTTAGAGATCATGAAAACGTTTCTAGATATACTGATTCAAACTGTGTGTTTGCATGATAAAGATGTCCAAAGAAAATAAGTAGATTATTTATTTATTTAAAGTAGATAATATAAGGATGAAGATTTGTCGATAATGTGCTTAGCCCAGTCCAATCAGTGGTGACAACATTTACTAACCCTTGTTCAGATGGCAGACCTTCTTTCATTGATGTTAGTGAACAAGAGTCTGTGTCAGCTGGAAAGCTAGAAATCCGTACCTAAATTCACACAGGCTGCTGTGGGGAGGTTTGAGTGGCATACTTGTCGTAGCAGCTCCTACCCTGACTGTCTATGTTTGGATATTTAAAAGTGTTATTTGCCTTCTACTGCTCTTGGTGTTACCTGTCTCCCTAGTTATCTGGTGTGTGTCTGAGTTTAACTCTGTTCTTTGTTCTCCCATGTGATATAGTTTGTTTAAAATATTTGCTCCTGGCTTATTTTAAGTTGTTTTGTAAGTTTTCAGCAATAAAGCAGTTTGAGTTTTACTTCAATTTTCCAGAGTCTAGCCTTCGAGAGGCTAGCCTTCTTCATCTTCTTCTGTGAGATTTCCATCACTAATGTGGAACATTTAAAAGCTGATGTGCATCGTAAACCAATGCATAGAGATCAGTATTTCACTCTCATCATTCACTGGAACACAAGTGTCGTCAGGACACTACAACACAGAGCGATCACCATCCCCACGGATACAGCTGCCAGGGAGCCAGAAGAACATCATATTAAGAAGGCCCTGAGTAAATGTGTTTATGCCAGCTGAACACCTAATGAGTGCTCCAGGGCACAGCATCAGGCCCTGTCAAGTGTCCAAACTGTGCACTGCCTAGATTGATTACAAGAAGGTACTGAGTCATAGGATCACTGGATCCTGGAATGCCTAGAACTGTACAATATTAACAGGACCCAAAGAGCCTTCATCAGGAACTCAACAGGAATTTCAATTCAATTCAATTTTATTTATATAGCGCCAAATCACAACAAATGTCGCCTCAAGACGCTTCATAGATACAGAGAAAAGCCCAACAATCATATGACCCCCTATGAGCAAGCACTTTGGCGACAGTGGGAAGGAAAAACTCCCTTTTAACAGGAAGAAACCTCCGGCAGAACCAGGCTCAGGGAGGGGCGGCCATCTGCTGCGACCGGTTGGGGTGAGAGAAGGAAGACAGGATAAAGACATGCTGTGGAAGAGAGACAGAGATTAATAACAGATACGATTCAATACAGAGAGGTCTGTTAATACATAGTGAGTGAGAAAGGTGACTGGAAAGGAAAAACTCAATGCATCATGGGAATCCCCCGGCAGCCTACATCTATTGCAGCATAACTAAGGGAGGATTCAGGGTCACCTGGTCCAGCCCTAACTATATGCTTTAGCAAAAAGGAAGGTTTTAAGCCTAATCTTAAAAGTAGAGATAGTGTCTGTCTCCTGAATCCAAACTGGAAGCTGGTTCCACAGAAGAGGGGCCTGAAAACTGAAGGCTCTCCCTCCCATTCTACTTTTAAATACTCTAGGAACAACAAGTAGGCCTGCAGAGCGAGAGCGAAGTGCTCTAATAGGGTGATATGGTACTACAAGGTCATTAAGATAAGATGGGGCCTGATTATTTAAGACCTTGTATGTGAGGAGCAGGATTTTGAATTCAATTCTGGATTTAACAGGAAGCCAATGAAGGGAAGCCAAAACAGGAGAAATATGCTCTCTCTTTCTAGTCCCTGTCAGTACTCTTGCTGCAGCATTTTGGATTAACTGAAGGCTTTTCAGTGAGTTTTTTGGACATCCAGATAATAATGAATTGCAGTAGTCTAGCCTGGAAGTAATAAATGCATGAACTAGTTTTTCAGCGTCACTCTGAGACAGGATATTTCTAATTTTGTGGCTTACAACACTAGAAGCCAACTTCAAGCCCATAGAACAAGTCACCATCAGGTGCGGGATCTAACCCCCTCAGTGAGATCATCAACAAGACTGGCTACGGATACTGACTACGGAACGGAGCAGTTGTCAGCCACCTCCTCTACCATGGGCGACATCAACCTGTATGCTAAGAGTGAACGAGACATTGATTCACAGATCTACACCACCAGGATCTACAATAATGACATTGGCATGTCCGTCTGATTGGAGCGTAGTCCGATGGTAACGAAGAGAGGTAAGGTAGTCAGAACTGACGAGATCAAACTACCAGAAGGCAACATTGCAGATATTGAGGACAAGTACCTGGGAATCCCACAGACAAATGGGAATCATGAAGTGCTAATGTGGTCAGGCAAGTCCCGAGGAGTCAGCTGAATGGTAAGAACAAGATCTGGGCTATCAAAACCTACGCCCTGCCCATGATGAGGTACCCTGCTGGGATAATAAGCTGGCCAAAGGAGGAGATAGAAGCCACTGACATTAAGACAAGGAAGCTTCTGACCATGCATGGAGGGTTTCACCCCAAGTGGAGCACCCTGAGACTGTAGGCTAAGCGGAAGAAGGAGGCCGGGGACTAGTGAGTATCAGTACCACAGTCCAGGATGCAACAACGAACATCCACAAATACATTAGGAAGATGGCCCCTGCCGACGCCGTGCTCAGTGAATACTTTAGGCAGGAGAAATCCCTGAAAGTGGTAGATTGCATAAACTTTGACAAGACATGACACACACACACACACCAAAGAAACTCCATTGGACTCCCCCGTGAAATCTGCAAATGTTTAGAAAACACAGTGAGTGTCGTTTGTTTAGGTAAATGACACAAAACGCTTATCTTTGTATATAATAAATCCTGTTAAATATGCATAACAAGATTCATACCATACAACTATGCGCTAAAATATCAGTATGTGTCAGGTTGGAAGTGAGAATGTGTTTATACACTTATTTTGTTACAAATTAAATAAGCAAGATTTAAGCTGACATGAGTTTTTTCAGTATCGTTTTTTTTCTTTTTTTTTCTTTTAGTGTAGTGTTAAGCTAAAGAAGCTTCCACCACATTTCAGAGATGGCTGTATGCACTCGCTATATCTTTCTCCTCACCTCCAAACATTTTGATCATCATGATTTAACCCCAAAATTTCATCAACAGAAAAGATTTCTTCCCATTCATTTTCAGTCCAGTTCTTGTGTAATTTTTCTCCCTCTTTCACTGCCTTTAAAATAGCTTCTTCACAGCTTCTTCACCATTAAAACCATTTCTGATGACGCTTCAGTGGTAAAGTAGATCGATCAGCTGAAAGGTCAGTTGCATTTGTTAGGTCTCTGCTGGATTTTTTTTTTCTTATTTTATGAGGACATGACTTCAGATATTGTTCATCTGCTATAGTTTTGCTCTTTCTTCTCTTGTCCTCCAATTGTCCAGTTTCCTAAAAAATGTTAAGTACACACACTATACAAAATTTTTGGCTTATGGTTCTTTAGAAATAATCTTGTTGGTATAAACATAATATTCTATTCCGGTCAAACTGTTTATTATTGGCATTTTTGTAGATTTAACTAAAGAAATGAAAACAAATGATGTATTGTTGCAAAAGGCTGCTAATAAAAGTGCTTAAAAGATACAATTTAAAATGTTAAATGTGTTTAATTGTGTGATGTGTAAACACAAGTTATTCATTCCTCTAGTTAATTAATTGCATTTTTATGCCTAAATCATGTATAGGTCAGTGTTAAAATGGTTTTAAAAAACAAAAATTAAATAAATAAAAAGGACTGGACTGAAAATGTGTGGAAAAAAAACACCCAAAGTCCAAAGAAAACCTTTGAAAGCCCTAAGCCTGGAAAGCTATTGCTATATACTATTTTCAGTTCAATTCAATTTTATTTATAGAGCACCAAATAACAACAACAGTCGCCTCAAGGTGCTTTAAAGTGTAAGGTAGATCCTACAATAATGCATACAGAGAAAAAACCCAGCAATCATGTGATCCCCTATGAGCAAGCACTTTGGCGACAGTGTGAAGGAAAAACTCCTTTTTAACAGGAAGAAACCTCCAGCAGAACCAAAAAATTGTTACAAAATGGTCTGGTTCCCTGGAATTAAATATAAAGCTGTGAGAACTGGCTCAAGACATTTAAACAGTATTGCACGTAACATCCTTTTTACACCCAGCCTTTGTTGTGTTCTTCCATTTAAATTGTACATTTTATTATTTATTAATTATTTAGTATTTTGTGCGGTTTGGAAATGTGTGCTTTTTTAATAAAAAGTGGTTTCTCTCTTGATGCTGCTGTCAGCTGTGACATTGTGCTGTGATTATACTGATAGTCTTTTTGTTTAATCAGAGCCTTCCCCATGCATACAGCCCATTCATGCATTCATGATAACACCATAAAGGGCCGAGCCCAAAAAGCAATTGGTCCGAAGAGGGCTCACAACAGATACAAACAATAGTCAGCAAAGGTTTGGCTTCAGATAGTGCAGGGTATCGAGTGATGGATCAATACCCTCAGCTGCTTTAGCTGAGCCAGACACCACCGCAGTTCAATAAGGCACAGTTCTATCTTCAGTCTTTGTCTGTGCTGATGGCAAAGATTGATTGGGAAGCATTTGTCAATGCTGAGACAGTTTTCAAGAGAAATAGGTAACATTCACATCCTTTTGGGAGCATCTGTGCAATCACTTTAAGGGGTTTTCTTGCTCATTTGCAATATGTGCATTTTCTTTGAAGGATAAATGTCTTTGCTTAGTTGTTAACTTGTAATAATCACCCTTCACATTGTATTAAACTGAGTTAATCACCCATGCTTTTGCTTTAAACTCACTGAACCTTCTTCGAACACTGTGGCCTGTTTGTTTTTTACATTAACACTAACACTACCATCAAGCTATGTGATAGAGGAGCTAAAAAGCAAAAGATAAATGACATACTTAGGAAAGATACCTGAAACAGAGGACAATAAATTCAAACTAATTTGCCGATGCATTATGCATGAGTTTTATTCCTCTTATCATAAACATTTGTATCTTTATCCTTTGACTTGTTTATTACATTCTTTACTCTCAGAGAAGAAGAGATCGGCTTGGTTCTTTCAATGTGTTCATTGCATTGGTTTGAATTTTAATTTATAGTACAGACACACAAGACTGTAGCCAAAAGCTAAATTTTGTTAGCAGTACAGCAAAGAGCACACTTGTCTCTTTATTCATTATGTTGATGACTGTACAACAGACCTTCCAACTGTCAAAAGAAAAGCTGTCTGAGTCACTGAAACCTGATTAGTGGTATGCAGTGGTCAAGGGCATGACTTTCATATTGGCCACTTTATTAGGTATTAGGCCATTTTATTACCTACAGAAATGCCCCAGTCTTTCATGGCATAGATTCAAAAAGGTGCTGGAAACATCCCTGAGAGAAGTTTGGTCCACATTCTCCTTGTGGCGGTGGTTTAGTCCCTGGCTCAGCTGCAGGGGAGGTGTGGTGCAGTGAGCTCAAGGGGCAGTGCCAGCGAGGATGAAGGGACAGGTGGATATGACCAGACCTTTTTCAGTAATGTCAGAGACCAGAGAAGAAGTGTACAGCTTAATGGTCAGGCTTGCTTATGTTTAGTTGTTAGTAATGGTGTCAGTGAGGACCTATGTGCCCTAACCCTTCAGTGCCTTAGAAATGACTGAAAGATTAATAGGCTCTGTTTTGAGTTTTGTTAAAAAAAAGAATGACTTCATATAGGGGAAATATATAACAGCTACTAACATGATAGTATATTGTACAAACATGATATAGCTCTATTTTTCTTTTGCCTGGGTGGCAGCTCTACGCTTCCGTATCCGAGGCTTTTCAATGTGGCCTCACAAAATTATCACTTCAACAACAACCATGAAAAGAGTTGGATGGACATTGCTGCTCAATCACAGCTGCCTGGTCAATGTTTTTCATTAGTAATTTAGCAAAGTTGATGGTGTGTGTCTGTGTGAGTGAAAGACAGAGAGGGAGAGCGAGAGACAGATTTTGTATGATAAGCTTCATGTTATGGACGCACAGTTTGAGCACTCAGGTCACATCAGAGCATCAGGCCGTATAGTGTGAGACCTGCATCGTGACCTATGAACTTTTAACCCCTGAGATTCAATTGTACATTTAAGCAGGAGCGGAATAACGTGACTGAAAAAAATCTCACAGTGTTTGCCCAGCTTAACGCAGACTATTTAAACTAAACAAGCTGCTGTTTCACATAATAAACCCTGTCACCCGCAGTATTGCTTTCTGTTTTAACAGTTAAAGCAGTAGAGACGAGCTGTTTGCATGCGCGTTGAGCTCTAGCATCATTAACCATGCTAGCTGTTAGCTTATAGCTCACGCTAGCTAACCAGCGAGCAGTTAAAAAGACAGCTGAAGCTGCACAAAACACCCACAAACTTATCTCACTACAACGTAGCGCCAAAAATATGACTCGCAGCTCGAGCTCGACACAGCTGCTGTAACATAAGACTGACATCCAACTAACCACAGCTAAAAAGATATTTAGAGAAAACTTACCGTTTCCTCAGGTTACACGAGTTGAGTTGTTTCACGCTGAAAAGTTGGTTTGTTTTGGCTCTCACTGAAGACACCGACGCTGAAGACATAGCTGTTCTTTTGTGCTGCTTTTAAGCGAAACATTCTTTGTATGTGAGGCCAAGGGTGTTCATCCTCTTCAGCTCTAGCGTAGACTCTGCCATCATATTTCTTCTTTCCGTGTGTCGCTACTTTGAAACGCTTGGGCCGCTCTGCCCGCCACAGTTTCAAACTGGTCATGTGACTGCATGGCCACATCTCATTGGTAAAAAAGTTACCGGAAACTCCACTGACGGCATGTTATCTAATGTGTTAAACTAACTATTTTTTTAAAAAGTAACAAGTCGAATTTTGCAAATGTAGCGAGTAAAAGTACCGTTTCTCCTTCACAAATGTACTCAAGTAAAAGTAAAAAGTATCGTGCAAAAAAGGTACTTGAAAGGTACTTTCAAAAACTTACTCAAGTAAATGTAACTCGTTACTAACCACCTCTGCATTTAACTAAACAAAAGATATTTCAATATTTATTTATCCAAAACAAAACAAGTTTACTCTAAATTGATGTTGTACAGTAAAAAACGTTCTTGTGTTTTCCATAAAGTGTATGTAAATATCTGGTTTAAACTGTGAATATACTGCTGTGTATTGAAATTCCTCTTATTTTGCATAGAAATATACTGAACAACATACAAAGAATAATGTATAAAATAACATCTACCCATTTTTTCTTTCAAAGAAGCCCCTTATGTCCATTCTTGTATATCAGTACATTACTGAAACCGATTTATTTAGCCGTGGAGGGAAACAACTGAAAATATGAAATAAACACACATGTAAGCTAAGACTCTCTAAAGAAACAGCATTGTTGTTGTTCGGCTTTTCATTTCGCCATTTGTTGATTCACTTGAAGAGAAAGTAACGTAATATGGGTCAAGTGATCAGTTTGATATCAATCTTTCGTGATTCACCGTCATATTTACATTATTTGTACAGTACGAATGATTTGCTTTGGTACCTGGTCGAACTTCAGTTCTCCTCTGTCTGTCTGGCTGCGCTTCTCCAACAGCGCACTCAGAGGCAGCAGCTGCCCCGCCCCCTCGCTCAGTCGCTTAGTGTCTGAGCTCGGATCATACCAATATTAGGAGGGATTTACACACAGTCGTAAATTCCCACAGTGTGCGCTATGTGATTCGAATATTGTGTGTAGTTTTTGTTTTATACAGTTGTCAGCCAGGCATCTAACTATGAAAAATTACACTCCAAAAGACCCCGGGCTTCTGAAAAAACACCCCCCCGCTCCGCCACTGGTTTACAGCAACCACATTTCACATCCATAAGCCACGGCATCAACTCAATACTTAAGATGAGGCAACTCATCTGCAGTCTTGTCCAGGAAATATGCACGAAGACAGTGATGCATGTGGGATGGGGTGGCTATAGCTTAGGAGACTGAGCAGGTCATCCACTAATTGGACCAGGTTGGTGGCTTGATCAATGGCTGCTCCATTCTGCATGCCAAAGTATCCTTGGAAAAAATACTGAAGCCCAAGTTGCTTGTGTGTGAATGTTAGATAGAAGACACTTAGGCATGGAAAAAAGTGCTTATATAAATGGGTGAATGAGACATGTTGTATTAAGGGCTTTGAGTGCTCCACTAGAGTAGAAAAGCACTACATAAGCACTAGTCCATTTAGAAATTTTTACCTGAGGTTAGAGAGGAAGATGCTCAGATTGGTCTTAGTCATAATAATGTAGTTAAGGCTTTGCTCACCTGTCCGATGACATCTCAGTTAGCCATACCATAAAGCCAATCCACAGAACTTTCGTCTTCTTTGTGCAAAGTTTTTTTTTCTTTTTTCCTCATGCCATTTTCATGGCTTCCTATTTTGCCATCGTCATATTTAGATCTTTCTGTGTCAACACGAAGATAGTTATGTCATCTTCAAAACTGAGGTCTACAAGATATGTAGCTGCTCTCCAAGACAATCCTACACAATCCTAGTTAGCTGACCTCCTCATAAAAAAATTGATAGCAAAGAAGAATAGAAAAGCTGAGGGGACACAACCCTGATGTTCTCCAGGCTCAGTCTCAAAGAAATCTGTGGTCCCCTTATCCGTGCAGATGTAGCAGTGGGAGTGATGGTAAAGTAAGTAAAACATGTTAACTGTTCAGTGTAGACCACTGAAACAGTGTACGTTAGTGAAAGCTTTAACTAAACTGATAAAGTTAACTGAGAGATAATTGATAATCATTCATGAAGATCAGTCAGCTTGTTTTTCTCATAATCGCTTTTCAACTATTCAGTGGCAGCAATGCAACAGAGCCATGCAGAGGAGTTTTCCAGTGACAGAAAGTGTGATTCTGTGCCAGTTATCACAATGTTTTAGGTTAACTATGATGATACCTCTGTATCACTCATCCAGTACTGTAGACGCATGTAGCATTTTGGTGAGAACACCAGCTAGCTGTTGTCTGCCATGCTTCAACAATTCAGGGGAATTTTTTTTCCAAACTGGTAGCCTTTCAACATGTAAGAAGATGAACAAAATATTGTCTGCCACCACTGTGTCAATTATTTTAATGTGATTTTTAATAAAGGCATTAATATTTAAGTACATAGGATAATGTAATCCATCTACTAGGGATGCACCGATACCGGTATCGGGTATCGGCCTCGATACCACATTTTTTAAAGTACTCGTACTCGTTAAAAGTCCCCCGATGCCGGGGACCGATACCACGGTCTGAGACCTGTCTATGTTTGAGCGGAATGTAAGGGGTTAATCACAGGCGCCGAGTGTCACACATTATAGATGAAAACAGAAACAGTCTGACTGCTGATAATGTAGAAAAGCTACTTTTCTTAAAAAAAAACCTCTGCCACTCACTTTTTCTCTCCATTAAGTGAGTCATCTTAGACTTGATGTTAATACCTACCTCAGTTGCACTGACTGCCACAGTTCTATGTTGGTGGATGTTGTTAGTTTATTCAAATATTGTGCACTAAATAGCAAAGATGTTTATTAATGCCCCTTGTGTTGTCCAAAGCGGCAGAGTTTACAATAAACTGAAAACAATACTTGAGTTACACTGTCACTGTTTAAATTTTTTTTCATAATTATTTATTCTGTAATATGTTGCCTACAACATGCTTTTCATTTTAAATAAATGTTCTTAATTCCAAACTAGTTCCTTGTTTTTATTTTGTTTTTTTGTTAAATTATAGGACTAAAGCTGTTACCTGTAAATTTAAATCATGTTTTTATTAAGTACTCGGTATCGGTATCGGCGAGTACTGAAATGCAAGTACTCGTACTCGTTTCCAAAAAAGTGGTATCGGTGCATCCCTACTATCTACTATTGGTATTGTGAGGTCTCTACTTGGATATGACAAGATGTTATTTAAGTCACTGTTGCTTTCCTGTCGGCTCAGGCAGTCTGGCTATTCACCTGTGGTGTCAATAACATACTCTTGCCCAGAGAACTGCTGCTCACTGGATATTTTGTCTTTTTCAGAGTTGAGCAGAGTAGGTGCTAGCGGAAAAAAAGATGCCAATGATTGTGTTTCTCAGTTGTGGCATGAAGTATTGCATTTTGAGATCTTTTAGCCTATTTCACTATGACAGAGAGGTTCTATTGAAGTGATTTCTTGGTTTGACAGGTCTGGCAGTAACCAGGCTCAGTGTGGCTAGAGAAATTGAACAGCTTTCCAAAAAAACATGGTTACTTACAATTAACTAATGATTTTACAAGGATGGCAACTATTGTTTCATGAAGGCGAGGAAAGTTTGGATAGCATGCTTCTCTTCAAATCAAATTGTCATTTTAGAACTGCATTAGTATTGACTTGTATAATCTTTTTCTAAGGTTGTGTGTGAAAAATATGCAAAAGAATAAGAAATCAGAAAGGGGACAAAACCATTTTTCACATCACTGTACATAAAGAAATCAAAACATACAGAAAAATTAAAAATGAGAGACATAACATGTCATGTTGGGTGTGGATGTGGCAGAGCATCACAAATGCAGACCAGAATCCTGACTCGAAAAGGTAATTTTAATGATAATCTGTGGTTCAGTCGAAAAGGAACAGACCTTAGCAGGCATAAGAACAAACAAACAAACAAACAAATAATAATAAAATAACATAAACCAACTAGAAACATCTTGAGACGGGTTAACCAATTCACCAACAAAGAACAAAGGACTGACTGGGTTGATATAAACACTGAGGGATAAGGGAAAAGGACACAGCCAAGGGGAAAAGCAAACAAGATGAGGGGGAAGTAAAACCAAACACAAGCACCACAGACAAATAACTATCAAAATAAAACAGTGAAATGTGACAACTAAACAGGAAAATAGACACAAATAAAATTAACACAAGAGGATGAAACTAATCAAGAAATTACATAGACATTATAAACCAAACAAATTGGTACCAGACAAGTAACGCGTTACTGTAATCCGATTACTTTTTTCAAGTAACGAGTAAAGTAAGGGATTACTATTGCAAAAACGGTAATTAGATTACCGTTACTTTCCCGTAGGAACGCTGCGTTACTGCGTTACTAAAACCGTGATTTTTTTTGCGAGAATGTCTCATGACAGTGACGTAAGCGAGTGCGACGTTCGTGACAACAGCTGTGTGCAGATCAACAATGGATCATATATCGAGTGCGGGAGAGAGTATGAGCGTGCAGCGTTTAAAGCGTGGAAGTACTGACCTTATTTTGAGTTTGATTCCATAAAAAGTGACAAAAACATTAGTGTCCGTTGTGCGTGGGAAGAAAACTTCTTTTTACAGCGAAAAAACCCCTAAACTTCCAAGCAAACACCGAGTAGCTACGACGTAATGGGAAACTCACAGAGAAACTCGCAGATTCTTCCACTGACCGCGGCACACCTGCACCAGGGTAAACCTCCGCCTACCCCACTCCTGCTTTACAGGTGAAAATAGGGCAAAAGGACCGCTAGTCTTTGACTTTATTTATTTTCTGCTGTGTTTTACTTTCATCTATTTAAAAGAGTGGGTGTAAACACACAAAAAATATTTTATTTTATGTGCTGGAATGTGCAGAAAATAGGTTTAAATGTTAAACAAATTTCTTCCAGTCAGAGAATGTTGCATATAATTAAATTTTTGCTTGATGCATAAAGTTAAAAGATTCAAACTAATAAAACAAGTTTTAAAAAGAGACTTTTCCATTTGATTACATTTTGTATGATGGATTATGTAGAAAAAGTAGAATTGGGCTGAAAGATCTATCGCTTTATCACCTATTCAGGTTGTAAATCGTGTTTTTAAAAAGTAAGTAAGTAACTAAGTAACTAATTACTTTTGAAAATAAGTAATCAGTAAAGTAACGGGATTACTTTTTTGGAGAAGTAATTAGTTACTGATTACTTTTTTCAAGTAACTTGACCAACACTGATTGGTACTAAGGAAGAAACATGGGAAGCAAATAGCAAAGCACACTAAGAATCACTAGAAAATATTCAAATGAAAAGAAAACTATTAAGTTCATAACAAATAACAACCCTGTCTCCTGGAAATTAGGCGTGTCTCAGAGGTCTGGTTTAATAAAGAATGCCACAAAAATTTGAGATAAATTCAGCAGTTTGATCTTTAATCAAACTGCTTTTCTTTGTCATAAGAGAAACACCAAATTTGTGTTGTGTACTGTATGCTGACATTCTTCCCAACAACCTCCAGCATCTCCTGGTGGATCCCTGGAGTTCACAATTGTAATATGTTATACACTTATAATTGGCAAAGCAGTTAAATAACCGAGGCCTGTATCAACCAAAAGTAAAATAAAAGATGTCCTGTACACAGCACTGCAGCATACAGCTGCCATAGAAAACACATAGAACGTGTCTCCAGCAACATTGTGACTTTAGCTTGTTTGGCTTGCCTATTAAGGACTAACAGTCAAAATTAATCACAAAGGACAATCTCGTCTGACTGTGTGTCATGCTTGAGTCAGCACAAGAGAGGTGGGTAGGTGCATTTTTTATAGTTATCCATCTACAGAGATATTATGTGTCCAAGGTCACAGCACTAACCTCCACTCCACTGCCCCACCCCATTCATGTGCTTGTGCCATCCAGAGTGCTTCACATCACTCAAAGTTGACAATCTGATGAAAGATCCTTGTCCTGAATTCATGGTCCCTTGAAGTGCATTTTACCAAGTAGCTATTAAAATGCCCTACACTCTGATTGCCTTTCAAAGAGGAGGAAATTGAAGAAGGCAATAGATCGGACCACAGGATTAAAATAGAGGTGTTGATGAGATAAGAACAGCCTATCAAGATCTCATTGACCAGATCATTGCTAAGCAGCAATGTATCCTTTGCTCTCTCTCTCTCTCTCTCTCTCTCTTCCCCCCTCCCCCCCCCTCCCTATAGGACTGAAATGGAACAGAAAAAAGAAAAAAATTGATTTTTTATACAAGAAGCAAGGAAGTCTGACAGCATCATCTTGCAGTGATTGTTCCTGTCGCTGTCAACCTGGGTGATGTTGTGGAAAAAATCCAACAATATTGGCTGTTGTCAAGTCTAAATATGCTTCTCTCCATAAACAGAAAATGGGATCCTCCACAATGCATATCTTTCACTAAACAACAGCATCAAATCTTCTACTCATCTATCCATTATGAAAGAAAACTCTTTTCTCTCTCATTTCTCTCTCTTGTGTGTGTGTGTGTGTGTGTGTGTGTTGATGCTGCACAAAAGTTAATTGATACATGATTAGTTTGTGCAGTAAAAATAAAAACAACATATTCCTAAGGTCTTGATATTTATTTCACCAGTTAGGCTTGAACGTCATACTGCACCATAAATAATTAAAAATTAAAAAAGATACAAGGCCTACATTACTGGAAATGCACAAATATAATAACAACACATCCCATAATAAAGTGTCGCAAAAATTGCAATTAAACAAAATCTTAAATACACTAAATGTACACTGTAAAAACTTTTTCAGATTTTACGGAATTTTATTTTAAATAAATGAAATATCAATGAAATACAGAATAGACTATTAATTAACACTGTGTGACGCCACATCAACTAAACAATATGACATTATCATATTAAATGTAGAGAACTGCAAGAAGCTTCTTTGCAATATGAAAATTGCAGTACTGTCATTTTGGCAGACAGCCACACTGGGTTGGAGTGAAAGAGTCACATAATTTGACAGCTTAAAAAAGATAACATCATTACATTTATATCAATAATGGTCACGCTAAAACATTTGATATAAAAAAAGTAGAGGACTGAAAATATGATCAGATGAATATTTGGATTTGGATTTTGTTTTTAGCTAATTTGCTCTGTCTCCATTTCCCTTTATATAATTATAATGTTCCCCTGTTTTGTGCTATTATGGTAATGCTCTCACTTTTGCTGGCTTTGATTATGGATTTAAATGGCTAAACAACTAAATATTAATGCCTGAACCTGTGCAAGGAGACAACAGATCAGCGACGAAGTATTTTCCTCGTCTACAGTGTTTGGTCTCTTCTGCTTGGTTGCCGCATACTCTTTCAAAAAGAGTGCAAAGGCTTGAGAGAGGTTCAATTATAAGATTTCCACATAGAGCCTCACTTAACATCACTGCAGGCCAGAAGAGAAACACGAAGTTGCACTTAACCCTGCAACAGTTAAAAACTAACAACCCGATTACCCCACATACATATTTTATGAGTTTTTTTTACTCAGAAGTACCACTGCAGGACTTGGTTGTGCATTAGCAACAAAAAGTTTAATTTGAGCCTGAGAGGGTTAATTTGGCAGCAGGGACGTCTGACAGCATCATCTTGCTGTGATTGTTCCTGTCGCTGTCAACCTGGGCGATGTTGTGGAAAATATATAACAATACTGGCTGTTGTCAAGTCTAAATTTGCTTCTCTCCACAAACAGAAAATGGGGAAAACGGATGGATGTGTGTAAAAATCTGCCATAATAACATCAATTCTGGTCAAAGAGAGATTTTTGCTCCGGCAGTAAGCATGGTGCCAGTTAATGGCTATGGAATGGTCTAATATGGTCTAGTGGTACAATGGATCAGATAAAAATACGTACAGATAAAAGCACTAGACAACCACCCATATTGCTTTTTGGATACAGAGTAAAAAATTGTAACAGGGGATTTAGGCTGGTTAACTGGTAAGCATAGATTACTTATTACCTTATTTATCATAAATATCATTGTGACAAAGATCCCATTTAAAATGTATAATATTTATTTTTCATTTAATGAAGATACGATTTTTCTGTAAACTAGTACAGGCTATAAGAATAAAATGTATAAAATTATTCATAACAAGATTTCATTTAAGCAAAATTAAAAAAACAACAACATTATTTTCTTTTTTATTGGAATATTAAGGAATGAATTTAAAGACATTAAACACAAGATGACAGCATAATTGTATTGCACATAAAAGTAAATGTGCCTAATAATTGAATGGAAATGGAAACTTACAGAAAGCTTAATTCAAAGAAAAAAATGATGTGGCAGCCTAGCCCAGTTTTCACATTTCATCAAAAAAGCTCAGAATGGTCCTCAGTAGTTTATATGGTTTGTATGCCTAACAACATTGGGGCAGCATTCTCCTCTGTGAAAAGCACAGGCCACTATTTGTGGACATGCCAGTTCTATTCTGTGGTAAATGCCATCGGGCTCCATGGTGCTGCGCAGTGAGCACAGGCCCCACTGTAGGCCCTGAGGCCCCCCTCATGAAGTCTGTTGTGGTCAGAGACATTCACACCAGCTGATGGTGTTGTAGGGCTCTGGCAGTGCTCATCGTGTGCATCCATCCTTGTTAGAGTAGCTCCTGTCTCTTGGAATTTCCTCAAGGGACTTGACAATATGCTGGAAGACATAGCAAACCTTTTGAAAATGGCATGCACTGATATACCTGTGCTACCTCTGTAGGGTCCTGGTCGCAGTAGTGGCACCGAGTACCTATCACCACCTATAAAACCATTCTTCTTCTGGAGAATCTCTTATTGTTGCCTCCCCGGTGCACCTGTTGTCAATCCCATTAACAACAAAGCATCTGAAACTGATTAACAACTCCCTCTGCTGCTTAACAGACCAGATCAATATGATAGAAGATTGATGCTACACCTACCTTATGATCCATGTATTCAGAAGGCAAATAACATGTGCTCCTCATCACAATAATGTAAAAAAAAGTGTATTTCATTTTTATGATTCAAGTCAGACTGTCAGACAGTTTCATGTTTCTCTCACAGAGGTGAAATCTGTGCACTCACAGCTGGAGTATGCACTGCTTGGTCTTATTGATAGGGTAGCAAAAACATTGTCCTCTACTCCAGACCACACTGAGTGCAAGTAGTTGCTGTCAGGAAACATGCAGCTTGACCATGAAAGGTTGGAGAGTGGAGAGGGAAGCACAAAGTCTTTTCCAACCCGCTCTCTCTTTTCCCATCTCTTTGCCCTCTCTCTGCCTTTTGAAAGTGTCCATTGTTGGCTGAGGATTTGAGGGATGTTTTTGTGGCTGAGGTAGGCCTTTTAGACGTGCACAGTGCAGCGCTGCACTTTAGAAATTCTCTCCACTGAGGCTTTTTCTGATGTGGGTGTTTTTTATTCTGCTTTAGGTGGGCCACGCTTGATGGGTCAGCTATCAGCTCTGTGCAGCTCTGCACATAAGGCCTTTGATTCGCCACTTGGAGAGACACACACTTGTGCTTACTTGCACACACATGCATATAAACATATTTACCTCGCAGAGCTCAGTGAAGCTACACACATCTTAATACACAGTGTCCTTCTTCTTGCCCTTGACTTTTCACTTGGCTTTTTAGAAACGTCACTCTCCTGCTTCTCCTCCACGGGATTATACAAGCTTGCTTTATACAAAGGGATTGTGCCCATACAAATAGAATTAAAAAGGAAATAATTTGTTTTCTTTTGGTGACTATATGACAAAGATTGGAAGTCCAAATACTTTGTTACTATACTTAAGTACAATTTTTAAATAGCTGTACTTTAGTTAAGTATTGTTTTTCTGACTACTTTTTACTTTTACTATGTATATTTTTAAACAAATGCCTGTATTTTCTACTCACTGCAAGCCTCCAAACATCAAACCAATTTGAGTCTGAACAGTAACACACAAATGACATTCCTGTTCTTTTATTAATCACCAGAGGATGTAACATAAAAAGAGATGACATGTGCCAAAGTCAAGGGTTTAAAGTTCTGCTTGTGAACGCAGAAAAGTTGCAGTCTGTTGCAGTACTAACACAGACAGACACAGTACTGCAGATGTTTAATCTTTTTAATAGTTGTTTATGATTCTAATTTAATCTAATAACAGACAGTCTTGTAATTTAATAGAGCTCAGTGAACTAATGTATAGTTTTGTTTCTTTGACCTTGTCACTCTTTCTTCACACATTCAGCCAGCCTGAGGTTTCTTTCCTCTATTAAGGAAGTTCTTGTAAAAAGGTGAATGTAAAGTGCTATAGGTTGAATTAGTATATCATACTATTTTATATATATCTCACCTGTGACTTTGTCAGTCAAATGTCAAGGACTGAAAAACATGTTGGAATGATAAGTGCTGTGGTAATATAAAGGACCAGTTGGTTAATAAAGGCAGTTTAATTTATGCCACCAATTTTCCGTTTTACAAGTGGACAGTCGAGGGCAGCACCAAGTTTTACCTGAACGGGGCCTTTCTGTGTGGAGTTTGCATATTCTCCCTGTGTTTGTTTGGGTTCTCTCCAGATACTCGTTTCCTCCCAGAGAAAAAGACATGCAATTAGTGGGGTTAGGTTCGGTTAGGCTGAATGGTTGTCTGTCTCTCTGGGTTAGCCCTGCATCAAATTGGCAAGTTGTCCAAGGTGGACCAAACGTTTCGTACTGTGATAGTTAGGATAAGCTTATGAGTGACCCTGATGAGCAGAGCTGGACTGGCTATCGGGCATACCGGGCATTTGCCAGGTGGGCATTTGCTAGGTGGGCCGGTCTCTAGTCAAAATGCCCGGGCTGATTTTTTGTCCCAGTCCAGCCCTGCTGATGAGTGAGCTGATCCTCCTTCCCAGAGGGTCAGGTGCAGCTTTGTAATCTGAAACATGCACAGACATCAGTATTATGGCACACCTGATGTGGCAATAGTGAGAACAGCCTCACTTCCCAATCAGTATGTGTATCTAAACCAAATACAACAAAAGTAAAGAGTGACAGAAACAGGACACAAATCATAAAGCGCCATCCTATTAGCTTACTAAATTAATTTACTTACTAAACTTCTTTAGAAAGCATCAGTTTTAGCTTTTACTAAAGATAGCCATCTCAATAAAGTTCTACAAAGTAATACATTTTCAATTCAAATCAATTTTATTTGTACAGCGCCAAATCACAACAACAGTCGCCTCAAGGCGCTTTATATTGTAAGTTAGACCCTACAATAATACTTACAGAGAAAAACCCAACAATCATATGACCCCCTATGAGCAAGCACTTTGGCGACAGTGGGAAGGACAAACTCCCTTTTACCAGGAAGAAACCTCCGGCAGAACCAGGCTCAGGGAGGGGCGGGGCCATCTGCTGCGACCGGTTGGGGTGAGAGAAGGAAG
Organism: Neolamprologus multifasciatus; assembly: GCF_963576455.1. Classification (NCBI taxonomy): domain Eukaryota; kingdom Metazoa; phylum Chordata; class Actinopteri; order Cichliformes; family Cichlidae; genus Neolamprologus; species Neolamprologus multifasciatus. The sequence continues at coordinate 38,905,837 of NC_140452.1, read as the reverse complement.
ACAGGATAAAAGACATGCTGTGGAAGAGAGACAGAGGTTAATAACAGATATGATTCAGTGCAGAGAGGTCTGTTAATACATAGTGAGCGAGAAAGGTGACTGAAGAAGAAATACAATGCATCATGGGAATCCCCCGGCAGCCTACACCTATTGCAGCATAACTAATGGAGGATTCAGGGTCACCTGGTCCAGCCCTAACTATATGCTTTAGCAAAAAGGAAAGTTTTAAGTCTAATCTTGAAAGTAGAGATAGTGTCTGTCTCCTGAATCCAAACTGGAAGCTGGTTCCACAGAAGAGGGGCCTGAAAACTGAAGGCTCTCCCTCCCATTCTACTTATAAATACTCTAGAAACAACAAGTAGGCCTGCAGAGCAAGAGCGAAGTGCTCTAATAGGGTGATATGGTACTACAAGGTCATTAAGATAAGATGGGGCCTGATTATTTAAGTCCTTGTATGTGAAGAGCAGGATTTTGAATTCAATTCTGGATTAAAAGGGAGCCAATGAACTGAAGCCAATATAGGAGAAATCTGCTCTCTCTTTCTAGTCCCTGTCAGGACTCTTGCTGCAGCATTTTGGATCAGCTGAAGGCTTTTCAGTGAGTTTTTTGGACATCCTGATAATAATGAATTACAGTCGTCCAGCCTGGAAGTAATAAATGCATGAAATAGTTTTTCAGCGTCACTCTGAGATAAGATATTTCTAATTTTAGATGTTGTGCAGTCCTACATATTTGTTTAATATGTGCATTGAAGGTCATGTCCTGGTCAAAAATGATCCAAGAGTCATCACAGTCTTACTGGAGGCCAAGGTAATGCCATGCAGAGTAATCATTATTAACGTAGTAAAGTAAATGAATGTAGTAAACTTTACTAACAAAACTGACTAAAAGTGTTGTATTTAAAACAACAAACTGAATTGTTGTGAATAACTGCAGCTAAGCAGTTTAGGTCAATTTTATAAACTCTCTAGAATTGACCTTCATAGGAACAGATAACCTTCTGCCCATCTGCATTCATACTGTCCATGAAATCATGATTACCTGGCTGTCCTGAGGGAGAAAAGGAACTAAAACAGAGTAAAAGAACCCATCTCATCTGGTCGCACAATGTTCAATTTCCTTTCAAAGACCCAGGCTAATCTCTAATTACTCTCTTCTTTTGGTTTGTAGCCTGGGTTCTTTTGATAGCAGCTTGTGTGGCAGAAAACTACAGGACGTCTCAAGGACAGTGGTGTAAAGCAGGCCAGATATTTCTTTGTGCTTTTTTTTCTTTCATCTACAAAGAGAAGGCCACACTCGCCTCATGCTGTCTCTCTTGCAGCTCCACCAGATTGTACAGAGAATAGAAACTGTCTGTTCTAAACCCAAAACGCAGAAGACAAAAGTATTTTGTCCCTGTCAGTATGAAAGCCTGTGAGAGGATATTTTGTTATTATTGAATTTCTTGCCATATGAAGTAAACCCAGAATGTAATTGGAATTTCAAATTCAGTTTATAGTAGCATCTGTCTGTCTAATTTGTTGCCACTGTGTGTGCAATATTAAAGTACAGTAGATTACAATTTGCTGAAACAGGGAAATACTCAACAGTTTGTTTTTTTCTGACCTTCAGCATCTCTTTGCCTTCCTTTGTGGTTTTTTGGTACTTGGTACAGAGCACTTTGGGCACACGTGGGAAATGCTTTTGTCATGGCAGAAAAGTTGACAGTACAAAGTTAAGAGGAGCAAAAAAAAATTAGAATAAGATAAAATAGAACAACATTCTATACAAAATAGAGTAAAATACTATATATACTAGAATGAAGTACTTTACAAAATACAGGGTGGGCCATTTATATGGATACACCGTAATAACATGGGAATGGTTGGTGATATTAAAGTCCTGTTTGTGGCACATTAGTATATGTGAGGGGGCAAACTCCTCAAGATGGGTGGTGACCATGGTGGCCATTTAGAAGTCGGCCATCTTGGATACAACTTTTGTTTTTTCAATAGGAAGAGGGCCATGTGACACATCAAACTTATTGGTAATGTCACAAGAAAAACAACGGTGTGCTTGGTTTCAACGTAACTTTATTCTTTCATGAGTTATTTACAAGTTTCTGACCACTTATAAAATGTGTTCAATGTGCTGCCCATTGTGTTGGATTGTCAATGCAACCCTCTTCTCCCACTCTTCACACACTGATAGCAACACCGCAGGAGAAATGGCAGCACAGGCATCCAGTATCCGTAGTTTCAGGTGTTGCACATCTCGTATCTTCACACCATAGACAATTGCCTGTAGAATAACAACCCTGTAGAATAAAATACTGTGTTGTATCACTCACTATGTGTTCACAGACCTCTCTGCATTGAATCATATCTGTTATTAACCTCTGTCTCTCTTCCACAGCATGTCTTTCATCCTGTCTTCCTTCTCTCACCCCAACTGGTCGCACCAGATGGCCGCCCCTGCCTGAGCCTGGTTCTGCCGGAGGTTTCTTCCTGTTAAAAGGGAGTTTTTCCTTCCCACTGTCACCAAAGTGCTCATAGGGGGTCATATGATTGTTGGGTTTTTCTCTGTATCTACTGTACAATATAAAGCGCCTTGAGGCGACTTTTGTTGTGATTTGGCGCTATATAAATAAAATTGAATTGAATTGAATCAGAAAAATTGCAATTGGTAATATTGCACATCACGGAGACTGGGCGAAGGCTATCATGGTGTGTAGGATGTGTGTGTGTGTCTGTCTTCATGTGTGATCTGCTGGGATCTGCTGGAGCCACTTGCCTAGCTTGGGGGTCAAAAACGTGACAAACCCGAAGACTTTTGGGAAGGTATTGGCCTTAATTGATGGAACCGAAACAAACATTTTAAGAAAATGTGGTCCTGTGTTGGAGGCTATCCCGGCTGTTAGTAATTTTATGTAAGTCATGGGGTTTTTAGAGATTTCTTCACTTTTAGCTCTAACTTCAAGTCGACATTTGACAAAGTGCTGTACTCGGGATGCACATTTTTACGTCTTCTTTCAGCGTCATACGTTGCTACGTGGGTATATCATCTTTCCGCCGTTGTTTTTTCACTATCTAATATTTCCAATGGGTTCACAAGGGCAAAAGCGACATGGTGCAGCGAGCATCAGCACTTTTTTTGTAATTTCACACATTTATTTATTTGTGGTGACAGATTTCTTATATTTATTACATCAGCATTTATCATGTAGAAAAACTGAGCTGTGGTGTTGAAATCGTTTTTATATAAAATGTGATTAAAAGTATAAACATGAGTGTAAACATCTTTACAGTGAGAGAAACAGGGTTTTGCTGGTTCAGCCCACTTAAGATCAAAGTGTATGTGAGGTGTATGTGACCCGTGATGTAAAATGAGTCTGATATTCCTGGTTTAGACAGTCAGCGAGTGGGAAGAAACAGGATTATCATCGTGTGTATTTACCGACAGGTTGTGAAACACCTCAGACTCTGTGTTGTCGCTCCCTGCTGTGACCCACTTCTGCTGGAACAGATGTTGTCTTGACCATAATTTACTCACCTCCCTCTTAATTACTGCTGTTTATTAGTAAACACAAACACACTCACACATTCAGACACATCAACTTTGATACAGGAATATATGTGAATGTTCAGTATCTACATCACAAGCAGATGCCAGTGAAGTACCTGAATGTATATTTGATTTTTCTTTGTCTGAAATGGAACCAATTACATGTAAACTGTCTTTCTTTGTCTTACTCGCTTTATGTTTCACAACAAAAAGAAAAACAACAACAAATGTCTCCACCGACAACAGGAAATAATATAGTACAGAAACACTTTCTACAAAATTCAAAATGATTTTGCATTGCACTGCATGCTTCTCTTATTTGTGCCAGCCTTCTTCTTTGTGTTACTGTTTTTGTCACTCAGTCTCTCTCTCTCACACACCACACACACTCATACAGACTTTGATCAATTAATCAGCACTATTTCCTAGAGTTCCATCTGTCGCTGTTTTGCTCTCATCTTCCATGCTTTCCCCCAATGTTGTCAACTTATATCTAATGAGCGAGTGTCAGTTGAATTATTCAGCTGTCATTTGTTGCTTTTATAAAGTAAATGGATGTCAGACAGGCTTTTCTTTTACACTATAGCACTCACTGCTTTCTATTCGGTGCTGTGTCACTGCATGAGGTATGATTGTCTTTTTGTTTTTTTAACCAGGAGTTACTTATTCATTATGTATGTGTGGAAGTTACTTGTTTAAATTTATAATATTTCCGTGGAGGATTCGTGGAGTTAAAGGAGAAAAAAAACTGCATTATTCAAAGACAGCTGTGTACATTAATTGGCTAGAGCATTGTGTTTACCTGTTTTTTTATGCCGCTTTTCCACTAGTACCTGCTTGACTCAACTTGACTCTACTCTGTCGTTTTCCATTACAACTGAGTACCACCTCAGTGCATGTATGGTCTAGGGCTGCAGCTCCGTTATTTTATAAATCAAGTAATTTATTGATTATTCCATCGATGAATTGAATAATTTGATAAGAAATATGCTCGTCTTATTATGTCTTTTCTTATAAATTATATAATTTAACTTGAAGAAGAACGTGAAACAATTCCACTCTTAAAAAAATTTGCTTTAACAATATATTACGATACAAAACAATACTCACACTCAGAACCACACACACATGGAATTCACACGTTTCTTTTTTTCTTTTTAATTTGGAAAGTGTCTTTTATTTTGTGAGGAAATGTCCAAACACATCCTCAGACTGTGACCTGACACCATTAATATTTCTGGCCGAATGAACAAAAAAGTTGTTCACAGTCATCAGAAGTGTCACAGTCTGCCCCTGCCAGACTGTATGTGTTGCGAAAAAGGACTCAAATACAGACCAAAACAGATTGTGAAACATGACGTGGAATAACAAAAATGAGCCGTTTATTAAGGGCTGGCAAAGAAGCACAAAACAAAAGGCAAAGGTGAAACTAAACAATAAACTGAACTGGGTGAGCTAAGATTAAAGCATGGAAAAACCTTACACATGGAAACATGGAAAAAACCTGGATGCATGACGTGAACACAGCAGACGACCTCACAAGGAATGACTGAAAACACACGGACTAAATACACACAGGAGGCTAATGAGGGAAGTGGGAACACATGGGGAAACAGCTGACACACATGAACACAACGACGTCACAAGGAGAGAGTAAAACTAAACACGTAGAACACAGGACCTCTTCAAAATAAATCAGGAAACATAATGAAACGCAGACATGAAACACATGAAGGACAAGGGAGACTTAACTCAGGGGTTGAAAACACAAGGGGGATATAATAAACAAATGAACTTGAATAACTTAATGAACTTAAACATAAACCAATTACATCAAAATGAACTAAAACTCAAAACGCTGGGTCAAAGTACCCAGGATCGTGACAAGAAGACTGAAATAAAAACTGAGCAGTATTATGGAGGAAGAACAAGGAAGAACCTTGGATTGGATCACTGGAGCTAATCTGACTTGTAATAGGGCTACGTTACTGAGAACTGATGAAAATACACTATTAAACCAATTAACAAACTTACTTAAGTTAGTTACTTAAATTCAAGGCAACACCAACTGTAAATCTGTGTCAGTAACTGCATTTGGGTTCAGAGATGGGGAAAGCAGATCTACCATCATGTAGATGTTGCACTAAATTAAATGAGCCTCCTGACCCTCCAGCGAATGAGGAAGATGGCTGGACAAGCTCTTCAGATCCTCCAGCCAACGAAACAGGAGGCTGGACCGCGTCTCCTGAGCCTCCAGCTCTGCTGGGTTCATGGTGTGGCCGGATCGTTCTGTCACGTCTTAGCTGGCAGACGTGTGGAGTGGAAAGAGTGGTACAACCCAAACGTAAGCACTGGAGAAAGAATGGAACTTGAACAGAAAGTGAGACATTTTTTGGCGGCCGAAAACAAACAGAAACAGGACTGGAACTAACAAAAACCTAAACTGGGAAAACCTAAACCTGGAAATACCTCATGGAGACACAAGGGAGGTTAGCAGGACGATCGGGCAAGAAACAGAGGAAGACAAAGGATTTAACTACACAGAGGGATAACCAGGGAATGACCCAGGAGGAGAGCACAGCAGGGAGTAATCACATACAAGTGACCAAGAGGAAGCAAAACTGAAAATTAGATGCAAGACCATCAAACAAGAGACATTCACAAAGACATGGACATGGCACTGAGACATGGAGACATGACTGAGTGGGGGAAACACAGGAGGTGCACGAACATTGAAACAGTGTTGACTTGACATTAAAAGTGTAACTCAGGAGGGCACAGTAGCAGAAACCTAAAGACTAGAAGCTAAGGACATACACACAATAACACTAAATCCAAGAATATAAATTGATCAATAAACACAGCAGCAGATGGGATGCTCTATCTCTATATAAGTTTTATTTTTTTCATTTTTTTTTTGCTCAGTCTAAAAAGTCATGAGACTAATGAACAGGATATCAGAATAACAGCATCAGCAGACTACAGCACAACACTCCAAAACCACTGCTGGAGCTTTCCACAGATTTTACCGAGGGGACTGTTTGACAGATCTTAGATAATAGTCTGCGATGTCATCCATTATGCTGACAAGGTCTTATGCTTTTTCCAGATCTGAGTTCACCACTTATGATTATGTTCGTGAGATGGTTTTACAGAAACTGGACTTAAGCCAGGACAAATTAGATTATGTCTCCCAAGTGTTTTATTATCACTGTGCTGTAGGCATAATGTGATTGCTTGGTGATGCCCTCTGTTCAGCACACTATTTTCCTGGTCCTGTTGTGTCCATGAGTTCATTAACTGTGCTTTATGACTTGTTATACACAGACATACCATAGAGGCTATTGAGCTTGTGGAGTCATTGGTGCTGTCTTGAGCTGGATAGGTTCCTTCTGTACTCATAGTGCAGTGAAGAAGTATTTGTCATACTTGCACTAATATGCTTTAGATAATAAACAAAAGAGAATACTTAAAGGATGATTTTATTCATTAAGGACAAAAAATCTAAACGTGGCTGTCCCTGTGTGTAAAAACACACATACTCTCTAACCCTAATAACTAGTTGTTATCAGCATTTGCAATAACTGTGAATAATCTTTTCACATTGCTTTTAAGGACTTTTGGCACACTATCATTTGCAGCATTTTTTTTAATTCAGCCACATAAGATGGTTTTGATTTGATTTAAAGTCCAGACTTTGCTTTTGTACATGTTAATGTGTTAAATGTATATTATACTGTATGTCAACATTTTTAGCGTTGTTCTGTACTTAGAAGTCTTAAGTCCAGTTTGATGTTCATACTTTGATGTGAACATGCTGACCACTCCTCTGAGTGGATATCCAGCCCACAAACCTACCTTGGCAGCTTTTCTAAGGAAAGCTGTGGATTAATCTCTTAGTTAGGTATGAGGTGATGTGGTTGATATGATCTATAGAAGAGGATGCCTCCTAAAGATATACCTGCTGTGATGAAAAAGACACAAGTGACACTTTTTTGTGTCACCATACATGCTTTCACTGAAAGAGACAAGCTTATCTAAAGCATTATCACTGAGCTCTCTCTATACTGTCCTTTAAACTTTTCCTGTGTGTCTTATGTTTGATTCGTTCTTGAACAATATTCAAAGCAGACATCTGATCAAGTTTCTTCCGATACATGCTGATATTTTAATGTTAATATAATAAAATGTCTGATACGGTGCTAGATTTGACAAAGACAGCATTTATATAACAAAACTGAAAGTCAGCGTTTGTCTTCAATTCTCTTTTTTACCAGGAAATTAATGATAGTTTAAGTGCAAACAGGCTTTTAAATGTTCCTTTTATAACCTCTCTATCACAGCTTTCAAGTAGCTTCTAAAATCAAACGAATCTGCGAAGGCTAGCACTTCACGAAGTGAAACACAAGGCTAGCCTTTCCATAAAAGGACCATTTCGTCATCTGATCTGAAACAGATAAGTTCTCCAGTTTGCTCTGTCACTAGATGACAGTATGCTGTGTGGCAACAATAATGACTCTACCTGTCCATAGCCTCTATGGCACTTTAGAAATTACCCATAATAATAATAATAATAATAATAATAATAATAATAATAATAATAATGAGGAGGAAAGGAACCAATTTTGCAAAGTTTTAGGTACTTGGTTTGAATTTTGATGTGAATAATTGTAAATATATATTACGTAAATAAGTAAATAACTAAAACTTACATTTCATGCTGCAACACACAGGATTTGTTTTCACAATCCTCAGAGGAAATGAAACTCAAGTAAACTTCAAAATAAAACATAAAACTAGAAAAGATGCATGAATTATTAGATATTTACATCACAGAAAATTTGTTTCTGTAAAACATAAGAACTTTTTAATTTCTTGTAAAATGTTCTACAGCTTGTTAAATGTTGGTATAATAAATGTAGTCTACTGAATAGCGTGGCTGACAATTTAAAGATCTGACTCTGGGAATTCATAGTTGTATAATACAGTAAGAAACACCAGTGGAGCAACCACGGCCCAAACACTTTGGACCAACAAACTGGATTTATCATTTTTGTCTTTTTCTCTACTCATTTTTGCTGTGTTGGATTATAATTTCCAAGAATTTGGCTATTTCCTACTGGATTGCAACTTCCAAGGATTTGACTGCCTTCCTGTTGGAGTAGTACAACTACACCGATCAGAGATAAATCCGTAGTGGCCAAGGCATGCACATTCTTTCTTCAAACCTCTCTCCTTCCAGGATTAACATTAGAAACCAGCATCAGCTTATAGGATGTAATTCAATAATTATAAATCAAGTGATTTGTTTATGTGATTATTATTATTTGACTTGGGTTTTGCTTTGTTTCTGCTAAATTGCTTTAGTAAAATATCCTGTACTCAAAAAGTCCAAATTGTTGCGATTCCCTTTTTAATCATTTGTGAAACAGCGAAAGTAAAAACCTTTATAATAAACAGATCTTTGGGGGTATTTTCCAGGCCACTATAAGTTAACCCAGTTAGTTATGCAGAGCACGGATTTGGATGAGAGCTGCTGATAATGGATGTGACTGAAGATTCATGCTTGACTGCAAGGCAGCTCTGGCAAGCATGCATTCAGAGCAGGCAGTATCAACATTCGGAGACTGAAAAGCAGTTAGAGCTGGGCGAGTCCCCTTCTCAGTTGTATCCAAGCTCCGTTTGCCTACTGGGTAATAATCATTGGATCAGAGTCCCAGACTTTTTAAACAGAGATCCGGTTCCAGGCCTTTCTGTATTGGGCATTCCTGGTCGAAACTAACAATGTTCCCCTGTAATTGTTTATTGTTGTTGAAGTCAGGTAGCTGCAGAGGGAAGTCCATGACGGTCAACAGTAGGGATGCATCTAGAACTGATGCTTATGGTACCATTCAATAGAAAAATTCTGAAAATGCAAGGGTCCTTGTTTGTTAATAATGATTATAATTGATGATTAATTCACAAAAGGTAAAACACAAACAATGCTTCTTCAAGGGAAAAAATATTTCTGATTTAGTGAAGCAACTTCAAAACCAACATCCACGTTTGTTCAATGAACTCAAAGTGAACGAGATTTATTTCATATTAAAAGCATCAAAGTATTAGTATTAACGTATTATTTTGTTTGTGAAAGCTGGCACTAATACTGTGAAATAAATCAATAATAACGGTTATTAATAACAAAAATGTAATTTGTCACTTTTGAGCTTTGATCTCTCCTTCAATGCTAATAATTGCTCTGAAGTCAAAGTCATAATAATGCAATAGAGAGCTATTTGAAGCTATGTTTGCTACTGCCATTGCTTGTATTGACAACATATAGGCAAAAGAAATGGTATATAGGGATTCTAAATATCACTAAGCTGAATGAGCTGCCTAGGTGGTTAGAACTAAGCTCAACTTATTCATGTCCAGTTATTTACAAATCAGTAACTGTAATCCATTACCTACTCATACATAATGTCAAAGTAAACTGTCGTGCTACACTAATCTGACTTTTACTGCACTACAAACATCTTAAACTATGTTTTAAAAAAACAGAGAAAACAAAATGAATATACACAAAATGCAATACTATTCCCTTAAATGTAAATGCTGCCAAGAGAGTGAGCTTCCCTGGTGGAGGTTCATGTTTTAAGATTACCTCTTTATTTAACCGCGTAATTAACATTTTTTGGAAAACTGAATTCGATTTCACTAGCCACAGCTAGACCTGATTGCTGCCAGATCTACCAAGATCCCTCAAATAGAATCTGTCTGACAAAGTGAAGTAGGTCAATAAACCATCCCATGATCTAAAGAAAGAGATAAGAAACTACATCAACTATCTATAACTTTATTTATAACTATCTAACTTCTGAGGAGTAGCTGGCCTATCAAAATCACACCAAGAGCGCACCAATGACTAATTCAGGAGGTCATAAAAAATACAACAACATCTGAAGAACTGCAGGCCTTACTTGCCTCAGTTAGGGTCACTGTTTATCATTGAAAAATAAGAACAAGCCTGGGCAAAAATGGCGTCCATGGAAGAGTTCCAAGGCGAAAAACCATTGCTGACCAAAAACAACACAAATTCATTCACATCTTAAAGATTCTAAAGACTCATAGAAAAATATTCTGCAACTTTTTCTGTGACAAAAGTTGAACTTCTTGGAAAGTTAGCATCCCATTGCATCTTGTATAAAACATAGCATTTCATTTAAAAAAACAAACAAAAAACATCAAAGATGGTGGTGGTATCGGAAACTTAGAAAATTCTCTCTACAACCAACATTCTCTAGGAAAGTTCACAGAATGACACAGAACGTGGATTTTTCTAGTATTATTTTCATGTGCAAACAATATAATCTGTACTCTCTTTTTGTCAGGTGATGAATGTGAATCTTTCTGAAGGAGACAAAGTGATCTTTGAAGATGTTCTAAACAACGAGAACACAGTGCTGGCCAACGAGTCCATTCTAATGAGGGGTTTGGTAGTAAGAAGTCACAGCAATCAGATCTCCATCCGCTTCCACAGCATCAATCCTCAGGCTGGAGCAGTCTTTGTCAGATATCAAGGTAAGTCTGAATCACTGAACGTGTTCTTCCTTCACGCTGAAAGTTTAAGCTGAAAAAAAAAGTAGAAATGACAGTTTCATGCTTGTTGCAAAGCATGAACATAGATTCAGGCACAGCATGCAGCAGTGATGAAGATCTTGTTTTATGACTTTTTTATGAGGTTGTGCATCGAACACAAACACACACACACACACACACATACACAGATATATATATATATATATACTTGAACTTTTCATTCATTTTCATTTATGTCTCCCATGGAAATAAGCTAACATAACTTAAAAGGAGAGCCACTTTAAAGTACAACAGAGTCACTTTTTTAGTTTAGCAAAAATCAGTATTTAACACTCAGTTTTGTAGTCTTTTTTACCTGAACAAAAATCAAACCTCAACTTTCAAAAACATGTCACACAAAATGTAAAAGTATTACGGCAACTGACTGCCTGAATTGCACTGTGTGCAGCTAAATTTAACAGCTTAAGTACATTTCTTCAGTTCAACAGTATTTTCTTGGCCTCCACTAATAACGCACTGTTGATATTCATGAAATATTAAAATAAATTATTAAAAATATTAAATGCTAAAGACAATATGTACTTTTGAAAATCTGAATAGCAGCTTTGATTAATTACACTGTAAATTGCTGGAACTCTAAAATATTAAAATGTATATATATATATAGACTAAAACACTGTCCTGTTCTGTTATTTTTCAGTACCTGCTTGTTTAATATTCATATTCAAAGCAATGACTCAGAAATTTCTTGTAGTACAGTTATTGGAAAAAGAAAATAACACAACAAGATACTGTGCACTGATAAAGGGATCCAGACTCTTCTTGATCATTGTATTTTGCATTATATTTTTATGTCTTTAAGTGACACCCAGTGTGTAGGAGTTTTGCTAGGGCTATGTATCATAGCTATGTAAAGCTACGTACTTTGTATAGCCTGCATCTGGGGTCTTGCCAATATCATGGTGGAAGCAAGAGAGCTAAAGTAAGAGGGAATTCATTACAAAGTTTTTCAAATGTGAAGCGTAGTTTTGGTCTTCTTTTGCTGCTGGTTCAGTGAATTTTGGTTGGAGGGTGACGAAACCTACAGTTTGGGAATCTGTCAGATGTCTTCTTTCAGCACCTGATATCAGGTGAATGGTGGGAGCCTTGCTTTGTATTTACACCATTTTGCAGAATCTGTTTACCTGCTCTTTAATCATTTGTTATTTTAGCTGTTTGGTGGTTGTTGAAATGGTTCTTAAGTTTTTTTTTATCAGTCGGAAGAAAACTTGAAAATGCAGTTAAAATTAAAAAACGTTTGCCTGTGCTTGTCATGAAGCATGCTCAATCATCCAAGTAAGGAAATCCCAAAATGTTGATTCTGTTCATATTGATGTAGCATTTTCAGTGGCAAAAACGTTTCATCACTCATCCGAGTTAGTTCTTTAGTTTAGTTGAATGCAGGTTTCCCCAACCTTATAAACGGTACATTTGCAAAAGGTCTAAAAATACCACTACTGGCGAACAATAGGCTGTAAGGTCGGTTTCTTGGTCATTAATATGCAAATTGTGATGACCATTGATCAACAACCACTGATCCAAGACCATTTATCAATGGATCAATGGCCATGAGTACCATTCAGAAAGTTGGAGAATGGCTGTAATCACAGCATTGTAAGATGGTGCCAGATGTACCCTTACCTGCCACAGGTTTCAGGGTTTTCCATTAGGTCATAGTACCTGGTACCAGGTACGTTTTTAGTACCTGCTCTCCTGGGGTTCCAAACGTTCCAAGGTGCTAAAATGTGACATCGTCAGACTGCATGCCACCAATTGGCTGGTCAGTAGAGTCACTCAATGAGTCATGAGAGTGTCTCATTTATGCCATTTATGAAACCCGACAATAATGGATGGCTACAAAAACCAGCACCGTGTTCCCCGAGTCTGATGAAAAGCCACAGGCCGAGCAGCAGGTATATTCTCTCTCACTTATTTTAGAGACCTACAGAAATGACTAAAATGGTGAAAATTTCTTTTAATGTGTTAAAATGGCCAAACCAATCCACCCCTGACCAACCAAATGGCACAACACAGAAGAGCTACCTCATCAGGCCAGGACCTTGCAGTCTATTTAGTGGCCACTCTTTCAGTGATGAGGATGTGCACATCCTGGACAGGGACTAATAAACATTAGCATCTATAAATGGGAGTTGGGTGAGATGTTATCAGTTTTATTCTGTAGTAGCATCAGTCAACATGAGCAAGAGATTCACAGTCTATGAGGCTATTCAAGTATTCGGTCATGAGAGTGATTTGAACTCAGCAAAACTGAAGAGGATGCGTCTGTGGAAGAGGATGATGTTCAATATGATTGACTGATTGATTTCAGATCCACTTTGATAGTGTAAAGCGTTATCCCGTAGCCTAGGTGAAATCAAAGTGCAACACAAACATGACTTCCCTGCTCTCAAGGAAAGTACTACTAAATATACTTCCTGATAGAAAAATTTAAATGTGGAATGAAAGCATTGTCTTGGCAGCAGCAAACAGTAGAAACTATACAACTGAAGAAACAAAAAAAAAAAAGTTTCCAAAACTAAAAATAAAGAACTGCAAAGACAACATGCTTCTAATGATGACCTAACTTGATAAACTGAAGCCCTGGCTTCTGTGAAAAAATATTCTGTGAACCAGGACATGTTTTTAGTAAAATTACACCTTAGTGATGTGTTGCTTGAACACTGTTTAAATACTGTTTTGTGCTGATGGCGTTTTTGTCTCTGTTTGCATGTCTGGTGTTTCAGGAGGAGATTGATTTTAAAAGTGTGAATCCAGACTAAACAACTCAAAAACTCCACCTCAAATACTGATAGTCCTTTCCCTCCACTCATTGTTTCATATATTGGTTTATTAAATTCTGTCTTTTTCTCTGAGGCATTCTATTCTTTGCTTTTCTATTCATCTTTGCTCAGTTAGATCAGCAAAGAAAGCTTGAGCTTACTGGCCCACATAGCTCTTCCCAATCCTGTTGAATTGACAGTAATATACCTTAGTACAACATGCTATTTGCAGGTTCTTTGAAAATTCTGAAACTTTGAAACCCGACTGGAGGATGTAATTATAAAGATAGATAATGTTGTTTGGAAGGTTTAAAGAACGGATTTAATGTTAGTGTTAATTCAAAGTGTATACACTATTTTTTTCCACCACTGAGCAAAAACTTTTCACAGAAAAACTCAATTTTGTACTTTTCCGTTCAAATGGTTCCCTCCCTGGCCTCAGTGTTCGTCAGTAACACTGAAAAAGAGGCTATTGATCAATAAATTAAATGTTTTTGGACTGCAGTAGCTCAAGTGATGAGGGAGACCATGTTTTAACTCAGATAGGATTCATCAGATTGAGTTGCTGGGCCCACTTATTGTTCCCAGGCAGAGAAAGGATTGGACAGTTCACCAACCTTCCCAACCCCCTGAGCCAAGGTCACCCCTTCTTCCATGTTAACACTGCACAGTGTTTTTCTCTCCAGAGCTGTCTGTACCACTTCCATTTAGACTTCAAATTTCATAGCCTTGTCCCATCCAGCATGACAGGAGTTATGACATTGTGTGAAATTGAATCTCATTATGGAAGGATATTTCCCACCCACACTGTCTTGTCCTGTACAAGCCTGTCACGCCCATTTATTTTCAGTGAGCTCTGATGAGTGAATCTCCCTTGTAAGTTTCTTCATTGATGTCCAGGCACAGAAGAAGATGTATCTATTTTTCATCACTTCATGTAAAATGCATGACTGCTAATAGACCATTAATCTCTGTTAGCAAAAGGAGATTTCATGGTGCTATAAATAAGAACATATGCAGGGCTGTCAAGAGCAGGACAGTAAACTGAAGGTGTGCAACCTTATTTAACAGACTTAGTCTGGAAACTAGGGCAGTGTCTGCCATAGCAACCCTTACATTTACGCCGTTTTAATTGGTGCGTTCAAATGCTTGACGTATGTACTGTATATTTAACATGAAAATACACTAGCATGTAGTCTGACTGCACTTCTGCAAAGGTCAATGGGTGTATTAAGGTGTTTAGTGACCTAGTAGTATTTTTTAATAATAGATTTAGGGGACTCTAGGATGACACATTTTTGAAAAACAATAATTAAAATTAAATCAGGAGGCACTGATATCTTGGCATTTTGTCCTAAACTCTAATATCATTCCTGGCTTTGTAAATGTCCACAGTTTTCAGTTCTAGTTACTAAATAAATGTCTATTCCATGACATTTTCCAAAATGGTCAAAAGAAATTTAGTAATATATATCTGAATAAAGACAATGTGTAAAATTGTATTTTTAAGTGCCTCCCATCTGCAGCATTCCTTCGCCTGCTGTTTTAAAATGCTCTTATTGTAATATAGTTGTTAATGAAATGTTGATAATAAGAGGGCCCAAAATTGTCTAATCTCTCTCTGTCTTCCTCTTTGCCTCTCCCTCACAGATACAATTTCCTCTCAAGGAAGCAGCTACAAATTAGCTTCAGTAGTCATTTGTAGGCATTTAAATTTCATTTGCATTGCCATATCTCACATATACAAGTGAATGTTCAAGTGTAAAATGTTTTAAAGAGAAAATGAAAAACAACAATACTGGTCAGTTGCGTAGGTGTTAAAACAAAAATGTTGTAGCCTTTTGCAGTTGTGTGAATAAATGCACTTACAGTGATATTCAAAGCTTTGATGCCTGTGAGCCAACTAAGCGTGAGATTCATGTAACTCAGGGGTAGGAAACTCCAGGCCTCAAGTGCCGGTGTCCTGCAGGTTTTAGATCTCACCTTGGGTCAACACACCTGAATCACATGATTAGTTCGTTACCAGGCCTCTGGAGAACTTCAGGAGGTAATTTAACCATTTGAATCGGCTGTGTTGGATCAAGGACACATCGAAAACCTGCAGGACACCGGCACTTGAGGCCTGGAGTTGCCCACCCCTGAGTAACTAATCTTTTTTTTGTGCAAATAGACCAGTGGTGTTTTGAAGACCAATGCAGGAACTCAAAAGATGATGTTGTAGATGCCTAGCCAAAGTGAAATCAATGTAAGGAGATAGAAAAATAAACCTTCCATTGATATTTCCTCTGTGAGGAATGTGGAGTCTCTGATTAATAAGATGGGTTAGCTGTGGGTGCTGGTAAGACATTAGGAGTATGAGGACATGGCTTCACCAGTGCTTGTGAATGGAAGGTGATGCAGTCCTTTTACCATGGAGGAAAGTCTCTATGGACATTCAACTTTTAGCTGTGAGTTTGCAACATGAGCAGTTTACATACTACAGTCTGCTGATGGAGTCCTAGCATGCAACTGTTGCTGACTTACGGTGTAAACATCATTATCATTGCTCAAAAATGTAACCAGGTTAGTCTGGATTTTACTCTGTAAACTTTAAAGCAGAATGCAAAGTGAAAAAAATGGGACAATAAAACTTCTGTATACAAACACTGGGGAGAGAACGACTGTGTTGCCCCTTCTAAGAAGATCAGACAGCTACCTGGTCCCCCTGCAGTTCAAAGACTTCCTGTTACCACCAGGTCTGTGAGGAGGTGGCAACAGGATGCTATATAAATATCTATGAATACAATGTCGTCTTAACTAGGCCTGTCCACTAGTGACCTCAAGGCTCTACTGAATACAGGAATATGAAGGATACAGTCTGCAGGGCTGAAAAGATGTAGAGACACATATAGACACTTATGCTACTACCTACTTAGATGATGGTATAATCCATAATGATACCTGGGCATAGCATGTGGAATTGGTGGCCACGGTCCTGGAGTCAGGTGGGGTTCACAGCCAAACAAAGAAGAATGGATGGAGGGAGGTACAGTATTTCAGATCCCACAAGGCAGGTGGGCAGATGCATCCACGGATGAGAAAACTGCAACCATTGCAGCCTGCCCACATCCCAGGATCAAAAAAGAGGTGAGGCGGTTTTCGGGGCTGGCCTGGCTACTACCGCTGGTTAACTTTGCTGAGCTGACCAGCACCTTATCCGTTCTTACCTAAAAGGTGCCTTGAATCTCATCCAGTGGACGGTTATGTGCCAATTGGCATTTTATTGGGTGAAAAAGGCTCTTTGTGGGGAAACCCTGATCCACACCCCTAATTTTTCCCTGAGCCTTTTATTCTGCAGACAGATGCGTCAATTACAGAGCTGGGAGATGTTTTGTCCCAACAGGTAAGAAGGATAATCCGCACATTTGTTTACATCAGCTGAAAACTGTCTGAGAGGGAGTCCAGATACGGGAGAAGAAGTGTCCGGCAATCCTGAGGATGGTTGACTCGCTTTGTTATTACCTCCTGGGATGCTCATTCAACCTCTGTTAGGATCATGTTCCACTGCGATAGCTGCACCACATGAAGGGTGCCAATGTCCAGATCACCTGGTGGTATCTGACTCTCCAGCCTTTTAAGTTTGTGGTGGTCAATAGGCTGATGGTCGGGGCTGATTTCTTGTCCCGCTCACTGATGGCTCCCCAACCTAAGTTGGTTGGTGGGGTATGTAGCAGGGTGTAGTCTGTGACTCCGCTGCAGAGGAAGGGTGATGCAGTGGATTTTGGGGCAGTGCTAGGGAGGCTGGCAGGGCAGCTGGGATCAGTTACCCAGTTATGCCTTACCTGTTTTAGCTAGGACCACAGAAGAGGAAAAGACCTGAGCCAGAGAGAGATGATGACACCCCATGTCCAGGGTCCCAGACAGTGTGTGTGTCACACAGAGTTTATTATCATTAAGTACTGATCCTTCTACCTGCTGAGGTCATTTATATTGGTTATCCTCTTTGCTGTTTACATCCCTCCCATCACTACTACCAGCATTAGGAACAGGCACTCATTGAGCTCTACCAGGGTATCAGTGAACAACAGACAACACACCCAAATGGATTCATCATCATAGCAGGAGACTTCAGGGTGTCCTCACCAACTGCATCACTGTGTGGTACAGAGGCTGCATGTCCTCCTGCTGGAAGACTCTGCAACACATGAATACAACCAGCAAGGTCATCGGTGCCCCTCTGCCCTCCCTCATGGGCATTTTCATGCCCACCTTACCCACAAAATCATCAGCACCCTTACCCTCTCACCCTTCACACTCCCTCTTCAGCCTCCTGCCTTCGGGGAGGAGGTACCGAAGATTCCAGGCTCAGCTCACTAGAACAGCATCAACATCTTCAACTGCTGAACAGCTTCATTCACCAGGCGGCGGCACCCCTGGACTGGTACATTCATGCCTTCATGCTGCTGACTGTCTTTGGCACTTTACTGCAACCATTTGCACCTCTGTCATGCCTGCATTATTAATATTAACTACTTCAGTTAGTGAGTGGAGGAGCTGTGTGTCTGACTGCCTGCAGTGTTCCTGTGTGAAGTAGCGTGTCAGCTGGAGGAGGCAAAGACGGCACAGTTGTTATCAATACGGTTGCAAATGAGTTATTTAATGCAATATTAATTTTTAGCACCAATAAATATCTGAGTATTGATTTTTTGGAAAATCCAATGTTGTAGTCCTGCATAGCAACTTTATTGGGACCTTGCAACATTTTTGCATGATCCTACTGCCATTCTGCATCCTGTAATTCACGCACTCGTTGTCACTTTTGATTAGTAAACCGCCCAGTCTCTTTGACCTCAGTTTGGCAGCCTTCTTAGTGATAAGAAGGCTGCCAAACTGATGGTGATTCAAACTTGCTCGGATTAAATTAACAGTTCTGAGAGCCATCCTCGTAACATCATCCATTTTAAAGACTTGCAGCACAGTGTGCTCCTGTTTTCCTCAATTTGATGAATAGTAAGATGTCCTAGTTTTACAGAGGGCATTTTTATAAAGTAACAAACTATTTTTCCAGGCCAACCGGAGGTCTTTGAAAAGAGTGCAGTATCATTTCCTCTCTACTTTGTATGTCTTCTTCTTTGAGGTCCATGTTTGTGAGTTATACCAAAGAGTCAAGCATCTCTGGTTAGTTGCCTTCTTTTTCTGAGAAACCACAGTATACAGGCTTGTATAAAGTGACAATATAAACTATTAAGATGGCAATGAACCTTGGTGAGAGTAAAATTTAGGTAGCTCTTTTGTATTATGTTGGCACATGGCATAAAGAAGATCATAGTAGAGAGATCACTTCTTCAGTTAGTTCGCTATTTAGTTACAGCAATTTCAGAAAGACCTCTACTATAATAACATGTATCTGTGTAATCTATTATTGGGAAATTAAATGTTTTCAAAAATGATCAGACAAAAGATAGATGTTAAATTTTCAATTTCAGCTATATGTAAGCACAAGATCCAGTGTGTGATTAAAACAGTTAGTGGGATCTTTCACATTTTGAAGGAAGTCAAGTCTATTAGCCTCGTTAGCATAATTAAAAATGAAATATCCATATCAACAATTTGGTTAATTTAAAGCACTGACTTACACAACACCTCCTAGTGTATAATACAGTGCATATAGAAAGTATTCAGAGTGCTTTGTGTGTTTAACTTTTTGTCATTTCACAATATTATTTAAAAAAAAATATTCACAGCGTTTGCCATTACCCTCAAAATTAGGTGCAGCCTGTTTCAACTGATCGATCATCTAAAGCAAATCATTCGTACTGTACAAATAATGTAAATATGACGGTGTATCATGAAAGATTGATGTCAAACTGATCACTTGACCCATATTACATTACTTCTCTTCACATGAATCAACAAACGGCGAAATGAAAAGCCGAACAACAACAATGCTGTTTCTTTAGAGAGTCTTAGCTTACATGTGTGTTTATTTCGTATTTTCAGTTGTTTCCCTCCACGGCTAAATAAATCGGTTTCAGTAATGTACTGATATACAAGAATGGACATAAAGGGCTTCTTTCAAAGAAAAAACTCAGGTAGATGTTATTTTATATATTATGTTTTGTATGTTGTTCAGTATATTTCTATGCAAAACAAGAGGAATTTCAATACACAGTAGTATATTCACAGTTTAAACCAGATATTTACATACACTTTATGGAAAACACAAGAACATTTTTTTACTGTACAACATCAATTTAGAGTAAACTTGTTTTGTTTTGGATAAATAAATATTGAAATATCTTTTGAGTTAGTTAATTGTCAGAATAAAGAGAGACAGAGCTGTCTATTTGCATCACTTTCATCAAATTTAGGAGTACATATACACTAAGTTTATTGTTAATTAATAAGAAAACTGCAGACGATTCCATTCTGAGCTTAAGAAGCTTCTGATAGGTTAGTAGAGTCCATGTGAGTAAATTGGTGGCACACCTGTGGATGCATATAAGGCAAAACACAGAGCCTGTTTATTTGACATGGGAAAATCAAGAG
This sequence comes from Neolamprologus multifasciatus, assembly GCF_963576455.1. NCBI lineage: Eukaryota > Metazoa > Chordata > Actinopteri > Cichliformes > Cichlidae > Neolamprologus > Neolamprologus multifasciatus. The sequence goes on along the minus strand of NC_140452.1, from coordinate 38,885,369 downwards.
ATGTCAACCAAAACACCAGGAAAAGAATTGTGGAGCTCCATAAGTGTGGGTCAATTTTGAATACAATTTGGTGCCATTTACAATTAAGAAATACAGATAGTTTCTCTCTTTACTCTTAAAGTTAACAAATGAGTTTTTTATATTTATCAATCTAAAAAAATAAACATTTAGTCTGATTTGAGGTTACAATTAAAAAAGTGTTTGTGTTTTTATCTGGAGAGTATGTAAATATCTGGTTTCAACTGTATATTTGATGATGTTGGTGTTTGGCTGCTGTGATTGTCAGCACAGAGAGGGAGAGAGAGGAACAGAGAGAGAGACAGAGAGAGAGAAAGGAACAGAGAGGGAGAGAGGAGCAGAGAGAGAGAGAGGAACAGAGAGAGAGAGAGGAGCAGAGGGAGAGAGGAGCAGAGAGAGAGAGGAGCAGAGAGAGAGGGAGAGAGGAGCAGAGAGAGAGAGAGGAACAGAGAGAGAGAGAGGAGCAGAGAGAGAGAGGAGCAGCGAGAGAGAGAGGAACAGAGAGAGAGAGAGGAGCAGAGAGAGAGAGAGGAACAGAGAGAGAGAGAGGAGCAGAGAGAGAGGAGCAGAGAGAGAGCGAGGAGCAGAGAGAGAGGAGCAGAGAGAGAGAGGAGCAGAGAGAGAGGAGCAGAGAGAGAGAGAGGAGCAGAGAGAGAGAGAGGAGCAGAGCGAGAGAGGAGCAGCGAGAGAGAGAGAGGAACAGAGAGAGAGAGAGGAACAGAGAGAGAGAGAGAGGAACAGAGAGAGAGAGAGAGGAGCAGAGAGAGAGAGAGGAACAGAGAGAGAGAGAGAGAGGAGCAGAGAGAGAGAGGAGCAGAGAGAGAGAGAGGAACAGAGAGAGAGAGAGAGGAACAGAGAGAGAGAGGAGCAGAGAGAGAGAGAGAGGAACAGAGAGAGAGAGAGGAACAGAGAGAGAGAGGAGTAGAGAGAGAGAGAGAGGAAGAGAGGGGGAGAAGAACAGAGAGAGAGAGAGGAACAGAGAGAGAGAGGAGCAGAGAGAGAGAGGAGCAGAGAGAGAGAGAGAGAGGAGCAGAGAGGGAGAGAGGAGCAGAGAGAGAGAGGAGCAGAGAGAGAGCGAGGAGCAGAGAGAGAGGAGCAGAGAGAGAGAGAGGAGCAGAGAGAGAGAGGAACAGAGAGAGAGAGGAACAGAGAGGGAGAGAGGAGCAGAGAGAGAGAGAGGAGCAGAGAGAGAGAGAGAGGAGCAGAGAGAGAGAGAGAGGAGCAGAGAGGGAGAGAGGAACAGAGAGAGAGAGAGAGAGGAACAGAGAGAGAGAGAGAGGAGCAGTGAGAGAGAGAGGAACAGAGAGAGAGAGAGAGGAGCAGAGAGAGAGAGAGAGGAACGGAGAGAGAGAGAGAGGAGCAGAGAGGGAGAGAGGAACAGAGAGAGAGAGAGGAGCAGAGAGAGAGAGAGGAACAGAGAGAGAGAGAGAGGAACGGAGAGAGAGAGAGGAGCAGAGAGGGAGAGAGGAACAGAGAGAGAGAGAGGAGCAGAGAGAGTGAGAGGAACAGAGAGAGAGAGAGAGGAGCAGAGAGAGAGAGAGGAGCAGAGAGAGAGAGAGAGAGGAATAGAGAGACAGAGGAACAGAGAGGGAGAGAGGAACAGAGAGAGAGAGAGGAGCAGAGTCAGAGAGAGGAACAGAGAGAGAGAGAGGAGCAGAGAGAGAGAGAGAGGAGCAGAGAGAGAGAGAGAGGAGCAGAGAGAGAGAGAGGAACAGAGAGAGAGAGGAACAGAGAGGTAGAGAGGAGCAGAGAGAGAGAGAGAGAGGAGCAGAGAGAGAGAGGAGCAGAGAGAGAGGAGCAGAGAGAGAGAGAGGAGCAGAGAGAGAGAGAGAGGAGCAGAGAGAGAGAGAGGAACAGAGAGAGAGAGGAACAGAGAGGTAGAGAGGAGCAGAGAGAGAGAGAGAGAGGAGCAGAGAGAGAGAGGAGCAGAGAGAGAGAGAGAGAGGAGCAGAGAGAGAGAGGAGCAGAGAGAGAGCGAGGAGCAGAGAGAGAGAGGAGCAGAGAGAGAGAGGAGCAGAGAGAGAGAGAGGAGCAGAGAGAGAGGAACAGAGAGAGAGAGAGGAGCAGAGAGAGAAAGATAGAGAGAGGAACAGAGAGAGAGCGAGGAGCAGAGAGAGAGGAGCAGAGAGAGAGCGAGGAGCAGAGAGAGAGGAGCAGAGAGAGAGAGAAAGGAACAGAAAGAGAGAGAGGAGCAGAGAGAGAGAGAGAGGAACAGAGAGAGAGAGAGGAGCAGAGAGGGAGAGAGGAGCAGAGAGAGAGGAGCAGAGAGAGAGCGAGGAGCAGAGAGAGAGGAGCAGAGAGAGAGAGGAGCAGAGAGAGAGAGAGGAGCAGAGAGAGGAACAGAGAGAGAGAGAGGAACAGAGAGGGAGAGAGGAGCAGAGAGAGAGGAGCAGAGAGAGAGAGGAGCAGAGAGGGAGAGAGGAACAGAGAGAGAGAGAGAGAGAGGAGGAGTGAGAGAGAGAGGAGCAGAGAGAGAGAGAGGAACAGAGAGAGAAAGGAACAGAGAGAGAGAGAGGAGCAGAGAGAGAGAGGAGCAGAGAGAGAGAGAGAGGAACAGAGAGAGAGAGAGAGGAACAGAGAGAGAAAGGAACAGAGAGAGAGAGAGGAGCAGAGAGAGAGAGGAGCAGAGAGAGCGAGGAGCAGAGAGAGAGGAGCAGAGAGAGAGAGGAGCAGAGAGAGAGAGAGGAGCAGAGAGAGAGGAACAGAGAGAGAGAGAGGAGCAGAGAGAGAGAGAGAGAGAGAGAGGAGCAGAGAGAGAGAGAGGAGCAGAGAGAGAGTGAGGAACAGAGAGAGAGAGAGAGGAGCAGAGAGAGAGAGAGGAGCAGAGAGAGAGAGAGAGGAACAGAGAGAGAGAGAGGAGCAGAGAGAGAAAGGAGCAGAGAGAGAGCGAGGAGCAGAGAGAGAGGAGCAGAGAGAGAGAGAGGAGCAGAGAGAGGAACAGAGAGAGAGAGAGGAACAGAGAGGGAGAGAGGAGCAGAGAGAGAGAGAGAGAGAGAGAGAGAGGAACAGAGAGAGAGAGAGGAGCAGTGAGAGAGAGAGGAGCAGAGAGAGAGCGAGGAGCAGAGAGAGAGGAGCAGAGAGAGCGAGGAGCAGAGAGAGAGGAGCAGAGAGAGCGAGGAGCAGAGAGAGAGGAGCAGAGAGAGAGAGGAGCAGAGAGAGAGAGAGGAGCAGAGAGAGAGAGGAACAGAGAGAGAGAGAGGAACAGAGAGGGAGAGAGGAGCAGAGAGAGAGAGAGAGGAGCAGAGAGAGAGAGAGAGGAGCAGAGAGAGAGAGAGAGGAGCAGAGAGGGAGAGAGGAACAGAGAGAGAGAGAGAGGAGCAGAGAGAGAGAGAGAGGAGCAGAGAGGGAGAGAGGAACAGAGAGAGAGAGGGGAGCAGAGAGAGAGAGAGGAACAGAGAGAGAGAGAGAGGAACGGAGAGAGAGAGAGGAGCAGAGAGGGAGAGAGGAACAGAGGGAGAGAGGGGAGCAGAGAGAGAGAGAGGAACAGAGAGAGAGAGAGGAGCAGAGAGAGAGAGAGAGGAGCAGAGAGGGAGAGAGGAGCAGAGAGAGAGAGGAGCAGAGAGAGAGCGAGGAGCAGAGAGAGAGGAGCAGAGACAGAGAGGAGCAGAGAGAGAGAGAGGAGCAGAGAGAGAGAGAGAGAGAGAGGAACAGAGAGAGAGAGGAACAGAGAGGGAGAGAGGAACAGAGAGAGAGAGAGGAGCAGAGACAGAGAGAGGAACAGAGAGAGAGAGAGGAGCAGAGAGAGAGAGAGGAGCAGAGAGGGAGAGAGGAGCAGAGAGAGAGCGAGGAGCAGAGAGAGAGCGAGGAGCAGAGAGAGAGGAGCAGAGAGAGCGAGGAGCAGAGAGAGAGGAGCAGAGAGAGAGCGAGGAGCAGAGAGAGAGGAGCAGAGAGAGAGAGAGGAGCAGAGAGAGAGCGAGGAGCAGAGAGAGAGGAGCAGAGAGAGAGAGGAGCAGAGAGAGAGAGAGGAGCAGAGAGAGAGGAACAGAGAGAGAGAGAGGAGCAGAGAGAGAGAGAGAGAGAGAGAGAGGAACAGAGAGAGAGCGAGGAGCAGAGAGAGAGGAGCAGAGAGAGAGCGAGGAGCAGAGAGAGAGGAGCAGAGAGAGAGGAGCAGAGAGAGAGAGGAGCAGAGAGAGAGAGAGGAACAGAGAGAGAGAGAGGAGCAGAGAGAGAGAGAGGAGCAGCGAGAGAGAGAGAGGAGCAGAGAGAGAGAGGAGCAGAGAGAGACAGAGGAGCAGAGAGAGAGAGAGAGGAACAGAGAGAGAGAGAGGAACAGAGAGGGAGAGAGGAGCAGAGAGAGAGAGGAGCAGAGAGAGAGCGAGGAGCAGAGAGAGAGGAGCAGAGAGACAGAGGAGCAGAGAGAGAGAGAGGAGCAGAGAGAGAGAGAGGAGCAGAGCGAGAGAGGAGCAGCGAGAGAGAGAGAGGAACAGAGAGAGAGAGAGGAGCAGAGAGAGAGAGAGAGGAAGAGAGAGAGAGAGAGAGGAGCAGAGAGGGAGAGAGGAGCAGAGAGAGAGAGAGGAACAGAGAGAGAGAGAGGAGCAGAGAGAGAGCGAGGAGCAGAGAGAGAGGAGCAGAGAGAGCGAGGAGCAGAGAGAGAGGAGCAGAGAGAGAGAGGAGCAGAGAGAGAGAGAGGAGCAGAGATTGAGGAACAGAGAGAGAGAGAGGAGCAGAGAGAGAGAGAGAGAGAGAGAGAGGAACAGAGAGAGAGCGAGGAGCAGAGAGAGAGGAGCAGAGAGAGAGCGAGGAGCAGAGAGAGAGGAGCAGAGAGAGAGAGGAGCAGAGAGAGAGGAGCAGAGAGAGAGAGAGGAGCAGAGAGAGAGAGAGAGGAGCAGAGAGAGAGAGAGAGGAACAGAGAGAGAGAGAGGAACAGAGAGGGAGAGAGGAGCAGAGAGAGAGAGGAGCAGAGAGGGAGAGAGGAACAGAGAGAGAGAGGAACAGAGAGAGAGAGAGGAGCAGTGAGAAAGAGAGGAGCAGAGAGAGAGAGAGGAACAGAGAGAGAGCGGAACAGAGAGAGAGAGAGGAGCAGAGAGAGAGAGGAGCAGAGAGAGAGAGAGAGGAACAGAGAGAGAGAGAGGAGCAGAGAGGGAGAGAGGAGCAGAGAGAGAGAGAGAGGAACAGAGAGAGAGAGGAGCAGAGAGAGAGCGAGGAGCAGAGAGAGAGGAGCAGAGAGAGCGAGGAGCAGAGAGAGAGGAGCAGAGAGAGAGAGGAGCAGAGAGAGAGAGAGGAGCAGAGATTGAGGAACAGAGAGAGAGAGAGGAGCAGAGAGAGAGAGAGAGAGAGAGAGGAACAGAGAGAGAGCGAGGAGCAGAGAGAGAGGAGCAGAGAGAGAGCGAGGAGCAGAGAGAGAGGAGCAGAGAGAGAGAGGAGCAGAGAGAGAGGAGCAGAGAGAGAGAGAGGAGCAGAGAGAGAGAGAGGAACAGAGAGAGAGAGAGGAGCAGAGAGAGAGAGAGGAGCAGCGAGAGAGAGAGAGGAACAGAGAGAGAGAGAGAGGAACAGAGAGGGAGAGAGGAGCAGAGAGAGAGAGAGAGGAGCAGAGAGGGAGAGAGAGGAGCAGAGAGAGAGAGAGAGGAGCAGAGAGGGAGAGAGGAGCAGAGAGAGAGAGGAGCAGAGAGAGAGCGAGGAGCAGAGAGAGAGGAGCAGAGAGAGAGAGGAGCAGAGAGAGAGAGAGGAGCAGAGAGAGAGAGGAACAGAGAGAGAGAGAGGAACAGAGAGGGAGAGAGGAGCAGAGAGAGAGGAGCAGAGAGAGAGAGAGAGGAGCAGAGAGGGAGAGAGGAACAGAGAGAGAGAGAGGAGCAGTGAGAGAGAGAGGAGCAGAGAGAGAGAGAGAGGAACAGAGAGAGAGAGGAACAGAGAGAGAGAGAGGAGCAGAGAGAGAGAGGAGCAGAGAGAGAGAGAGGAGCAGAGAGAAAGAGGGAGATGGAACAAGAGCAGGTGAGACACACATGTTAGTCAAATGGTTGTTTACCAAAAGTATCACCGTATCATAGGTACTCATTAGGGGTGTAACGATACACAAAATTCACGGTTCGATATTTTTTCGATACAAAAAAAAATTTCATGCCTTTTTAATTTGCCATTTATTAAAATTATAAATATATATTTTAACTCAAAAGTACAGTTTCTAAATTTTATGTTGCTGAAACAACAAAGTAATAGAAAACAAATCTATCTGATCGAGGAATCCCTCATCTTTGGAAAAGAGAGTTTATTACAGAGAAATGTCTCTTTCCAAAATAAAAGCTATACTATATGCTTCTTCTGGGCTATATTCTCAGCAGCATATTAAACATATCAGGTCCCCATAAGGAGAATCATGTGCTAACGGCTGTCTAAATGACTCGGGTAAAGTATGTAGCATGCGTGCTTGTCTGCTTCCACTTGTCTTTGCACTAGGATGATGTCGGAGTAAATGTGCAGATTTTGTTCCCACTAGTGCTGTCAGCGTTAATATGAAATTACATTAACGCCACAACACTGCAAATCTCCGTTAACGCGCTACCGCGGATCGCCCCGTGCGTGGGGCTGGACGGTGTCAACACGTTAACGAGCTAACTGCGCTAACGCAGTAGTTCCCACCCGTGTAATTGAGCATTGCGTGGCACATCCGACATACTGTTTTACTTTTGTCCATGACGCGCTTACCTTCAGGGTCATACTTCACATGAAAACCAAAATAGTTCCAAAGGCCAGATCTGAATGAGGGTGGGGGAGGTTCAATTTGCCATGTTGCAAGGAGTTTAGCTTCTGTCTTGCTAGCTTGCGCTGCGCTCAGTGGCTCTATGCTCGACAGTGCAGCCTAGGCGGAGTAGTCGAACGCAGATTCACTGAGCGCTCAACACAGACAGCATCGTCAGAAGAAACGTTGATAAAATAAATTAAAAATTTGTATTGTTCGATACATATGCGTACCGAACCGAAAGCACTGTATCGAACGGTTCAATATCGATACGAGTATCGTTGCACCCCTAATACTCATGTATCTCGTACCTAGTGTTTCTTTTTAGGTTTGTTATTTTTCGAATTCTATATTTATTAAGTTCTGCGGGCTTGTTTGCACAACAAGGCTAAATAATTATATAAACTTTTCTGAATCTAAATAGTGGACTTTGGTAGAATTAAAAAATAAGTGTAGTGCAGGTCTATGATGATTTTTAGTGCTACTATCATCTAGTTTTGATTCTGGTCCTGTCTTGGTTAAGTCCTAAGTAGTCCTGATTTTGAACTGTTGTAGTCCTGTTTTAATTCCAGATCAGTTCTGGGTCTGGTTGAATTGGGGTTTAGTCCTCGTGTCTTGATACAGCCCCGACTTTGTTCTGCCTTGCTGCTTAATTAAAAAACTAGTTTAAGGTGTCCTGCATATGTGATATATATTTTTCCCTATATGAAGTCATTGTTTTTTGAACAAAACTCAAAAGAGAGCCTATTAATCTTTAAGTCATTTGTTTGTCCCCTTGTTCTTTTCCATTCAGCTCAGCCTGCATCATCTGTGGCCCTCTGATTTATGTATGATCTCTATGTGGGTGTTTCCATGTCTTCATCAACTCTTCCTGCTGGCTATTTATCATAGTTGATGGCCTCTTGGGGGTGAAGAAAAGAGGGAAGCAGCTCTTGTAGATTTTTCTCAGAGCAGATACTGTAGGTCTTCTCCGTGTTTCTCTTTGTTTTTCTCTGCTGCTCTCTCTGTCAAGGCACAGACTTTTCTCCCAGTGGATCTCTGTGAAATTAGGACAGCACAGACAATGTCTGGAATACTGTTAGAACACATATGAAGAAAGTGTTTGTGTTTTATACTAGCTCTGATATATTTATACTAGCTCTTGGTGGCTTCTTCTTGAATATATTGAAATTTCTTGTCACTGTTGATAAGATTTTTTTTTATATATATAAGAGACAGAAATTATGCCAGTCCTGTATTTCAAATCAAGTCTGGGGCCTTTCTGTGTGGAGTTAGTGTGTTCGCTCTAGGTACTTCGGCCTCCTTCCACAGTCCAAAGATTCAATTAAAATTAAGTAAAATTTTATTTATAGAGCACCAAATCACAATAACCAATAAAAATAAGGTAAATACCCTACAATAAACCAGAGAGATGGATGATACAAAGATGAATGAAGTTAGATTAACTAACGATTGTATTCATACCACAGATATAAATATGTCTATCTCTATATGCTAGCCCTGGAATAGATTAGCAGCCTCTTCAGGCTGTACCCCACCTTTTGCTCTATGACTGTCATAATCCTGCACTGGTTTGCCTTTTGCCAATATTCAAATAGTCCTCTCTGTTTAATGTTGCCAGCCACTTTGTGCTGTAATCAAGATTCTCTATCCAATAAAGCTTTGGTTGATGTCAGGGCAGAACAGAACAAATAAATACCCTTATCGTCGAGAAAGGTGAGATCGAAATAAATTGAAGTACCCTTGGCTTACCTCTCATTACATTGGTGAGAGGGTAAGAGGTCTTAACATGCTTTTGAAATCCAGTGCCTCCAGCTGTGTTCCTGCCTTTGACCTTTCTTATTTGGCCCTGCATGAAAAATCCAGCATCCAGCAAACTGAAACTCTTCAAATAAACCAGTCCTCTGCAGATGATCAGTTAGCTGTTTTACAAGTACTCGTTCAAGAATTTGTGAGATAAAGAACACCATTCCAGCTTTAAATTTAAATCAAAACACTTCTGAAAGCAAAAACAAGTCTAATCCAGCACTAGCAAGGTGAACCAATGTATGCCAGTCCATTTACCCATTTCACAGTTGCTGAGTGTAAATTTTGAGAAAGTATTTTGGCAGTAAGAGTTAGCTATTAATTAATTAACATTTGTGACTCAATCCGTGTCTGTTCCAGTCTGGATGCCAAGGTATCCTCGGGCAAGGGACTGAAGTGATGAGTTCATTGGAGTGTGAATGTTATATAGACGACTTAGACATAGAAAAAACGTGCTATTGTGAGTGGATGAATACAGCAAGGTATGTAAGGAAAGGAAGCACTACATTAGAACCAGCCTTTTTAGTCTACTTGTCAAAATGGAAAGTGTCTGGGAAACACAGTCAGAAAAATGAAGGATTAAGTTACTGCTAATACAAACAGTGCCTGCTGCTTTAGAGTCACATTGAATCCATTGTTTTGGGAAATAAACTTTTCACACAATATGCAATGTGATTCTCAATGAGCTTTGCATTTTGTGCTAATGTTTGTATAAAGTGCATCTAGAAAGAAAAATGTTTGTGATTCCTTCATTGTGTCATGCTGTTGGGAGACAGCATGACACAATGAGAGTGTGGAAAAGAGGAAACTCATGGAGTGAAATCTGGGGCATGGAGTCTAATAGACTAAGTTTCATCATCCGAGCGACATACGATGTGCTACCTTCCCCAATAAATCTGCAGCTGTGGTTTGGAAAGGACCCATCTTACCCCCTGTGTACAGTCCCAGCAACACTCAAGCACATCTTGGTTGGTTGTAGGACTAGCCGTACTCAGGGCAGATACACATGGAGACACAACCAAGTTCTCGGGTGTCTAGCCAAGAAAGTTGAGTGCAAAAGAAAATCCATCATCACTCAACCTTTCACGAACCAAGAGGAGCGTCAGTTTTCAGCTACATTTGTCCGGGAAGGAGACAAGCCGAGGACAAGCCCCTCAACCCCAGACCTGGGCCCGCTAAAGGTTGCCAGGGATTGGCAGATGCAAGTGGACTTGGATCAGAGGCTAATTTTTCCCACAGAGATCGTAACAACAACTTTGCGACCAGACCTCGTTCTTTAGTCTAACTCCCAAAAACTTGCGTACGTTATTGAGCTGACGGTACCATGGGAGGAAGCAACTGAGGAAGCGTTTGAGCGTAAGAAGTTGCGGTATGCCAACTTGGCAGCTGAGGCAGAGGACAGAGGCTGGAAGATCAAGGTGCACCCGATGGAAGTTGGGTGCAGGGGCTTTGTTGCCAGCACAACAGCAAAGCTGCTTAGAGAGATTGTGATCAGAGGACAGGTGCAACAGCAGGCTATAAGAGAACTAGCTAAAACTGCTGATAGGACCAGTCACTGGCTGTGGCTAAATTCAATTCAATTCAATTTTATTTATATAGCGCCAAATCACAACAAAAGTCGACTCAAGGCGCTTCATAGATACAGAGAAAAACCCAACAATCATATGACCCCCTATGAGCAAGCACTTTGGCAACAGTGGGAAGGAAAAACTCCCTTTTAACAGGAAGAAACCTCCGGCAGAACCAAGCTCAGGGAGGGGCGGGGCCATCTGCTGCGACCGGTTGGGGTGAGAGAAGGAAGACAGGATAAAAGACATGCTGTGGAAGAGAGACAGAGATTAATAACAGATATGATTCAATGCAGAGAGGTCTGTTAATACATAGTGAGTGAGAAAGGTGACTGGAAAGGAAAAACTCAATGCATCATGGGAATCCCCCGGCAGCCTACATCTATTGCAGCATAACTAAGGGAGGATTCAGGGTCACCTGGTCCAGCCCTAACTATATGCTTTAGCAAAAAGGAAAGTTTTAAGCCTAATCTTAAAAGTAGAGATAGTGTCTGTCTCCCGAATCCAAACTGGAAGCTGGTTCCACAGAAGAGGGGCCTGAAAACTGAAGGCTCTCCCTCCCATTCTACTTTTAAATACTCTAGGAACAACAAGTAGGCCTGCAGAGCGGGAGCGAAGTGCTCTAATAGGGTGATATGGTACTACAAGGTCATTAAGATAAGATGGGGCCTGATTATTTAAGACCTTGTATGTGAGGAGCAGGATTTTGAATTCAATTCTAGATCTAACAGGAAGCCAGTGAAGGGAAGCCAAAACAGGAGAAATATGCTCTCTCTTTCTAGTCCCTGTCAGGACTCTTGCTGCAGCATTTTGGATTAACTGAAGGCTTTTCAGTGAGTTTTTTGGACATCCTGATAATAATGAATTGCAGTAGTCCAGCCTGGAAGTAATAAATGCATGAACTAGTTTTTCAGCGTCACTCTGAGACAGGATATTTCTAATTTTAGAGATGTTGCGCAAATGGAAGAACGCAGTCTTACATATTTGTTTAATATGTGCGTTGAAGGACATATCCTGGTCAAAAGAGGGCTGACATCACTTGGGCAGCTAAGGCAGTCAGCTAACCACGAGAGAAAATAAATATTCCGCTCTTCTTCCCTTTTCTGGGAGGCAGTGGGGTGGTAGAGCGTACAGCCCGATCCGGCGGGGAGGTGTGGGAAGTCAGATCGGACGCCCCCGTCTGGCTCTCCTCTCTGCTCTCTCCTATCTTGTCCCTTTTGTCTTACTTCTCTTTTCTCAGTTGCAGTGAATAGATAGAAAATAAACTGTAGGAAACTAAACAGAAGAAAGAAGAAGAGAAAATTCTTGACATAAACCGGTGACACACTCCAAGATGACACACTCCTCCAAGACTCCAAGACTGTTGGAACAACAAAAGTGATGGTTTGGTGTGGTATATGGGGCACAACGATAGTGGGTCCATTCTTCATCAATGGAAACCTCAGGGCCACTGGATCTTTGAAATTGCTACATGATGATGTGTTTCCCTCTTTATGCACTGAAGCTGGCACGTTCCTTGAGTTTTCCCAGCAAGATGGTGCACCACGACATTATGGGTGCCAGGTCCGAGCATTCCTAGATGAACAGTTTCCTGGAAAGTGGATTGGTCGTCGTGGGCCAGTTGAATGGCCCCCAAGGTCTCCCGATCTGACCCCCTTAGACTTTTATCTTTGGGGTCATCTGAAGGCAATTGTCTATGGTGTGAAGATACGAGATGTGCAGCACCTGAAACTACGGATACTGGATGCCTGTGCTGGCATTTCTCCTGCGGTGTTGCTATCAGTGTGTGAAGAGTGGGAGAAGAGGGTTGCATTGACAATCCAACACAATGGGCAGCACATTGAACACATTTTATAAGTGGTCAGAAACTTGCAAATAACTCATGAAAGAATAAAGTCACGTTGAAACCAAGCACACCATTGTTTTTCTTGTGACATTACCAATAAGTTTGATGTGTCACGTGGCCCTCTTCCTATTGAAAAAACAAAAGTTGTATCCAAGATGGCCGACTTCTAAATGGCCACCATGGTCACCACCCATCTTGAGGAGTTTGCCCCCTCACATATACTAATGTGCCACAAACAGGACTTTAATATCACCAACCATTCCCATTTTATTACGGTGTATCCATATAAATGGCCCACCCTGTAGATCAGATCTCTAATCCCTAAACCTAACCAAGGAAGGAAAATGGCAGATTAGCCTGGGTAAAAGACCGAAGGTTAAGGCACACAATGGTGCGTGCTGCTGACAAAGTTTCTGGGCTGCCTTTCCTCATAACAGCCATCCCCCAAGAGTCTCTCCATCTAAAGCAATGCATTATCAGGGATTGTAACCTCTAGTCCTTCTTACTGAATCTGATCAAATTACTCACACAATGGTGGGATAGGTAAATAATTGCCAAAATTAAACTGAATTTGCTATATTAGCTGAGATTATTGCTTTAATGACGTGTTTGAACGCTGAAACCTAACTGGGTGGCCACCAATGTTCCCTCTAATTTTTCACGTGTCTGAGCGAACACACAAACTCCCTGAGCGATCCCTTGGACCACTGTGAGCGACATCAGACGTGTGCACTGTGGTCACGCCAGCATCGAATCCATCCAAGTCACATGGTTTATTAAAATAATCAAATTACAGCATTTACATTTTTGTTAGACTACTTTTAATTAACTGCTTTAGCCCACTTAGAATGAAAATTTAAAAAAATCTAGTCATTGACCTGAGTAGTATGTTAACACTATTGGAAGTAAAAATAACTTGAACTCCAATTTTGAAAACACAACTTTCTTTCTTTTTTTTTTCTTTTTTTTTTATAAAGCTCTGACTTGTATCATGAGTCTGTGGTCTGGGAGAAAGAGTTCTCTTTCTGCAAAATACAGTATATAATGACCAATGTTGGGCAATTAATTATATAGTTACTTCTTCAAAAAAGTAACTCAGTTTGGCAAACAACAAAGTTTTTTCCAGCTACTTTTTTTAAATGCAGCCAAGGCATTTTTAAGTAAACATTTCAAACTATTTACAGAACAATCAGCTGTTCTGCATCAAATCTGATGCCACACAAATTATTTGTGCCACTCCAAAAATAATTTCTGTCCACTATGAGATAAAGGAGAAAAACAGCCTGATACCTGCAGGCCTGACAACAGCAGATGTATCACTGCTGTAACTCCTGTAACATTCAGCAGTCGCCTCATTCTTCTGACACACACAACAAAACTATTGACTACACTACACACTAACTACACAAGATTTGCGCTAAACGTCGCAAATCTCTCACATCTCAAAACACCGCCGTCACTCCTAAAACTTCCTCCCGTTTCTTAACAACTAGATGCCACGTTGCCATATCATGGCTTTTTGGCCTTGTGAATCACTACGTAATTTGGATGTTGCTAACTGTGTTTTGTTTGCTTGAAATAATGTGTAGAGAATAACTGCCAGTTTCCATTATTATTGAATAGCAATGCCCACCAACTCTGTATCTGTGAGAGCCTAGCTATTCCATAGCAAAGCCAGAAAAAGAGCTGCAACATACATTAATCTTTGTAGAGCTTGTCATCTCCTTCCAGTAATATGAGGGCAATGGTCAGCAGAAATAAATCCTCTGAGGGAGCAAATGAGATTAGAGACTAAGTTTGAGCTGAGCTGGGTCGTTTCACATCAAAGCCATATCAGAAGCTCAAAATAAATAAATTCAATTTACATTCGCTTGCTACAGTGGAACATTAAACATCTGAAATTATTGCTCTTCTCTCGTGATCTACACTGTGGCCATAAGGCCTGATTAGATACAGCAGAGGCTAACATTGTTTCACAGCAGTTGTACAGATTTGGCTTCTAGCCAGTCCAGGGCTCATATCTTGGTTTAGCAGCTCAAACAGTAATGCCTCCTACTTACGTACATGTATACATATGCGCTCTGTCACGCGCGCGCGCGCACACACACACACACACATATATACATAGTGAAAACACAAGATTAAAGCTGAACTATTTTTACATTGCCACTGCACTTTCATCTTTTATTTTACCATTCATCCCCTGCTACATTGTACATGAAAGAAAAACAAAAGCTGAGCATATCAGTAAAGTTTCATTATAGTCAAAACATGATAAATGGCCATAAAGTCTGGGAAGACACAGCAAAATGATGTAGCACATAGCAGACCTTTTTACTGCTCTGGGGCAATTTGTCTCTGTGAAAGCTCCCTGCTAACACCAGTGTTATGATGCCACAGTGCTACCATGATGGCTCCTTTATCTCTTTTCTCATCTCCCACGAGCCTTTCAGTTTTTTAGTTTTTTGGTCTAGGTTTTAACAGCGACCATGCTAATGACCAGCTCAGGGAATGAGAGGACACGACTTAAGCAGCTGCGTTTTAGCTCAAACAAGAAATACTATAAAGACCAATGCAGCACTCATTTCTATTTTTGTGAGTCACTATAGAGCTGGGCAACATCCCTCTGCACTAACAGAGTACTAGAAGCAGCTGGGGTTGTAGGTTGTCATTTATTGGCCTATTTAATCTCCCTACATATTTCCTCACCTGAGGCACAGTGCTGCTCTCAACAGACAGAATCAATAACAGAGCTACTCTAAGCCATCCGAGGGGTAACAATAAAACTTGCACAATTACAGTAAGATGGATCAGAATCTTTAGTAGTAGTATATTATTTATATGTTTGGATGAATTCCAGGAGGAAGACAAGTCAGTGGGCAATAAAGAAAGTTGTTAGTTCACTGGTCACCTGAGAGGCAATCTGGACAATGATGTGATAGTTCTTTGTAGAAATTAATGTAAATGCCAGCACAAAGTTCTAGTGGGTGGTAGTCACAGGAGGATACGGCACTGTAGTGTTTCATTGTTTTGTACTATTTCTGGTTTATTTACCTCTGTTTATACCAGTGGAATAATTGAAAAGATAGGAAGTTAGCGCCAGTGGGGTTTTTCTTCTCTTTTTACTTGCACAAAATCAGCTTTCATCAGCTTTTCGCAACTTTTTTACAGCATGAGAATTTATACAGACAAGTATAATGTGAATATTTGAACATAGTTCAAGAATTTCTGTCAGCAAGCTAACTGAAATGCAAATGAGTTATTATGGGGTCTCAATAAGAGAATGCTGCTGCTATAAACCAATCTGATTGTATATTGCTTAAAGAAGTGTTTGAGAAAATGTAGCAGCTTAACCAAAACACCCACTTTAAAAACAATTCTCAGTTGTTTTTAAAGTCGGATATCTGGACATTTGCCTCACATTAGTGTAAGTGGGTAAAGTAAATCATTTTTCTTAGTTTGCTTATTGTTTTTCTTATCTTCTTGTGGCCGCTGACAGTGGACTCGTCGCAGTGCTTGTCCTTCTAGACCTCAGCATTCATCAATGTTGACCGTAAACTTTTATTAGGAAGATTACAGCATGTCGTAGGTATTAAAGGTACTGCTCCACATGGTTTGAATTATATCTGCCATGTTAATGGGGATTCTTCTTCATACACAAAGGGTTATGCTTCCCCTGTGCAGTATCGCCGCTGTGTAGATGATAGCCACCTTTATCTTTTCATGATGACCTCAAATTTTCAGCTTCTAAATTCAGATAAAACTGAGTTAATCATACTCGGCCCTAAAAATATTAGAAATATGACGTCTAACCAGATAATCACTCTGGACTGCATTCCCTTGGCCTCCAGCGACTGACTAGGACTTGTCCTTCAGTGTGCATATTAAACAAATATGGAAAACTACTTACTTGCATTTGTGCAACATCTCTAAAATTAAAAATATCCTGTCTCAGAGTGATGCTGAAAAACCAGTTCATGCATTCACATTTTCTAGTCTGGATTATTATAATTCATTATTGTCTGGTTGCCCTAAAAGCTTCCTGAAATGCCTTCAGTTCATCCAAAATAAATAAGTAAAGCGCTATACAAATGCAGGCCATTTACCAAAATGCTGTAGCAAGAGAGAGCAGATTCTCCCAAAAACATCCTCTTAAACAAACCTTCTCCCATATCCTTATATACAATTATTTGAATTATCAGGCCCCATCTTATTATAAAGACCTCATAGACACAAAAAACCCTAATAGAGCACTTCGCTCTCAGACTGTTGGCTTACTTAGAGTAATTAAATGTAGAACATGAGGGAGAGCCTTCAGCTTTCAGGCCTCTCTTTTGTGGAACCAGCTCCTGCTCAGCTCCTCTGAACTTTTAAGATTAGACTTAAAACTTTCCTTTCTGACAAAACTTATAGTTAGGACTGGATCAGGCGACCATGAATCCCCTCTTAGTTATGCTGCAGTAAACGTAGTGTGTTGGAGGCTTCCCATGATATGCTCAGCATTTCTCCTTCTCTCACCATGTGTTTATTCTTCTCTGCATTTAATTATGAGTTATTATTAATCTCCGGCTCGCCTCCACAACATGTCTTCTGTCCTCTCTCCCTCCCCTCGCCCTAGCCCAGATGGCTGCTCCTCCCTGAGGCTGATTTTGCCAGAAATTTCTTCCTGTTTAAAGGGAGTTTTTCCCTCCCACTTTTGCCCAAGTGCTTGCTGATAGGGGTTGTCTAATATTTGTGGTTTTATCTGTATTATTGCAGAGACAAAAAAACAAAACAAAACCAAGACCACATAACTGAGGGTGTGAAAACGTTTTGAAAGGTGTTAAGTGGGTTATGTGTTATAGGTTAGAGATTAATGCTGGCTTTGGAGCAGGTTCTTTTATAATGCTTGCACCACAGTCCGGAAACACTAGTCTAAATTTCTGAAACTAAATGTCATGTCTTGCTGAAATTTCACATTTTACACCTTCATTTCATTCTCCTTTTGTGTATTTTCCGCTGTCTCTCTGTGTTTAACGCTCTCTGCTTCCCTGACTCTTTCACCTCTTTCTCTCCAGCCTTCGTGTTGAGCTGTGTCTTCCCCAAGCAGCCTCTCTATGGTGATGTATCAGTGAGCAGTCTCCACTCTGGAGGGCAGGCTTTCTTCTCCTGTTTGACGGGCTACAAGCTGCAAGGTTCCTCTGTGTTGACCTGCCGCAATTCTAGCACACCCTACTGGAGTGGGAAGGAACCAAAGTGCCTAGGTAACGTTTCCCAGACAAAACTCTTCGACTAGCCACAGATGAAGACACATAACCTAATTTGTTATTCAGGCAATATTTTAGTTACAAAGGTTTTTTTTTATAAGTATTTCATAGCATTTACACATTAACATAAGTGCAAAATTATTGTTTTTATGCATTCTATTTACATTTAATTATATCAATAATAATGGATTGTATTTATATAGCGCTTTTCGGGACCCCTCAAAGCGCTTTACAATTCCACTATTAATTCACTCTCACATTCACACACTGGTGGAGGCAGCTACAGTTGTAGCCACAGCTGCCCTGGGGCAGACTGACAGAAGCGAGGCTGCCATATCGCGCCATCGGCCCCTCTGGCTGTCACCAGTAGCCGGTAGTTGAAGTGTCTTCCCCAAGGACACAACGACCGAGACTGTCCAAGCCGGGGCTCGAACCGGCAACCTTCCGGTTACAAGACGAGCTAACAACTCTTGAGCCACAATCGCCCCAAGTCTCAGTCTAAGTTAGTCAGAGAAAGTAATTAATAGAAGTATTGTATATGAGTTTTGAGTGGCTGGGATAGCAAACAGGAACATACAGTGGGGCAAAAAAGTATTTAGTCAGCCACCGATTGTGCAAGTTCCCCCACTTAAAATGATGACAGAGGTCAGTAATTTGCACCAGATGTACACTTCAACTGTGAGAGACAGAATGTGAAAAAAAAATCCATGAATTCACATGGTAGGATTTGTAAAGAATTTATTCGTAAATCAGGGTGGAAAATAAGTATTTGGTCAATAACAAAAATACAACTCAATACTTTGTAACATAACCTTTGTTGGCAATAACAGAGGTCAAACGTTTACTACAGGTCTTTACCAGGTTTGCACACACAGTAGCTGGTATTTTGGCCCATTCCTCCATGCAGATCTTCTCAAGAGCAGTGATGTTTTGGGGCTGTCGCCGAGCAACACAGACTTTCAACTCCCGCCACAGATTTTCTATGGGGTTGAGGTCTGGAGACTGGCTAGGCCACTCCAGGACTTTCAAATGCTTCTTACGGAGCCACTCCTTTGTTGCCCGGGCGGTGTGTTTTGGATCATTGTCATGTTGGAAGACCCAGCCTCGTTTCATCTTCAAAGTTCTCACTGATGGAAGGAGGTTTTGGCTCAAAATCTCACGATACTTGGCCCCATTCATTCTGTCCTTAACACGGATCAGTCGTCCTGTCCCCTTGGCAGAAAAACAGCCCCATAGCATGATGTTTCCACCCCCATGCTTCACAGTAGGTATGGTGTTCTTGGGATGCAACTCAGTATTCTTCTTCCTCCAAACACGACAAGTTGAGTTTATACCAAAAAGTTCTACTTTGGTTTCATCTGACCACATGACATTCTCCCAATCCTCTGCTGTATCATCCATGTGCTCTCTGGCAAACTTCAGACGGGCCTGGACATGCACTGGCTTCAGCAGCGGAACACGTCTGGCACTGCGGGATTTGATTCCCTGCCGTTGTAGTGTGTTACTGATGGTGACCTTTGTTACTTTGGTCCCAGCTCTCTGCAGGTCATTCACCAGGTCCCCCCGTGTGGTTCTGGGATCTTTGCTCACCGTTCTCATGATCATTTTGACCCCACGGGATGAGATCTTGCGTGGAGCCCCAGATCGAGGGAGATTATCAGTGGTCTTGTATGTCTTCCATTTTCTGATGATTGCTCCCACAGTTGATTTTTTCACACCAAGCTGCTTGCCTATTGTAGATTCACTCTTCCCAGTCTGGTGCAGGTCTACAATTCTTTTCCTGGTGTCCTTCGAAAGCTCTTTGGTCTTGGCCATGGCGGAGTTTGGAGTCTGACTGGTTGAGGCTGTGGACAGGTGTCTTTTATACAGATGATGAGGTCAAACAGGTGCCATTCATACAGGTAACGAGTGGGGGACAGAAAAGCTTCTTACAGAAGACGTTACAGGTCTGTGAGAGCCAGGGATTTTCCTTGTTTGAGGTGACCAAATACTTATTTTCCACCATGATTTACGAATAAATTCTTTACAAATCCTACCATGTGAATTCATGGATTTTTTTTTCACATTCTGTCTCTCACAGTTGAAGTGTACCTCTGGTGCAAATTACTGACCTCTGTCATCATTTTAAGTGGGGAAACTTGCACAATCGGTGGCTGATTAAATACTTTTTTGCCCCACTGTACATACATGCCATCTATGGCCTGGAAGTTCCAAGGTCAAAATGTGATACACCATTTGTGGTAGTGGTGGACAAGCAGAAGAAGAGGTTGTGATAGATGTGGAAATAGTAACTGATAGCAGCATCAGGAAGAAAGGACACATGAAGCTTGAGAAGGGCTGAGAGGTAACTGGAAAAGATGTGGAGGGTAAAGGCATCAGTGGTCTCCATGGTAATCAGAACACTCAGGGCTGTGACCTCCAAACTGGGCGAGTCTTGCCAGCAGATTTCAGGAATGACAGAACAGCACGATCTTAGGAACAGCTTGATGATCTAAATTCTTGAGTACAGCTTGAATATTAACAAAAGCTATTTTCTCACCTACATGCAGTTGTATCAAGTCGTGTATCTACTGTTGAGAGGTTTATTTCTTGGTAGAAGGTAGTTTTAATTGAAACTACTGACAGTGTGAATTACTCAGACACAGACAGCGATTTTATTTCTGTCCCATGGGGTGGGGGGGCTTAATTAAATGGTTTTCCTACAGAATTATTTATAATAATAATTGATGCTATTCACATTTCTTACATTTCTTGTGCATTGTAAAATGTACACGTGTATTTAGACAGTTGTATTCTTTATGTAGTCACCTCCAGTTTGCATTGTTTCTTCTTTGGCTGCTGTTAGCACAACCCAAAAGGCTTTATTTCATCCAGACATTCACATTATATTTCTGCAATGGAAATTTCATAATATAGTACAAACAGTACTACACTAGCTACTTGATAACATCTAACAGTATCAGGAAGTGTTGACTTACTAAAATTATTGTAACAGCACTTGACAGCAGAGCAGCAGTGGTTTGATACTAATGATGATAATCAAATTATGCAGTAGATGGATCAAATTTATGCTTTACAAGTTTACAATTTATAATGTTAAAATTAAGGGAAATATAAATAATTTTTGCTATAATAAATTTTGATGTTGGTAAATGTCTGAATGCTTTCAAATACTAAAAGCAGTCTTATTAGGCTGGTTCTTGTTTTTTTTCATGGTCACCATTTTTAGTTTGGTTATTAAGTTAGGGTAATAGAGGATGAGATGATGTCAGTACAAGTAAATTTGACTGAGATTCACTACATAATGTGAAATCCACCACAGTTTAATTTGATGTTCATTTCCATTCCTTCTTGTTTTTCAGCTGCCTGTGGAGGTTTGGTGAGGAACATCACAGTTGGTCGGATTGTCTCTCCTGGTTTTCCGAGCAACTACAGCAACAACCTAACCTGCCACTGGCTGCTGGAGGCCCCTGAGGGCCAGAAGCTCCACATCCACTTTGAGAAGGTAGCACTGGCTGAGGATGATGATCGGTAAGCTATGATTTGTAAACTGAAAACTCTTTCATTTAACAAATTGATAATTTCAAAAACTATTAATCCAAAGCTCCTATGTGCACAATTTTGAAGTTTCCAGTCTTACACAGTCTTAGAATGAAAGACACCCAATGAGTATCACCTAATGCAACAAAGCAATGTAGTCCCTTTTTTGTTAGTTATTGTTACTGTGTTTGTTTTTTTCCTTTTTGTAATTTTTTGTTTGTCATTTTTTGCCTTATTAAATTTTAAAGAATATAGAGGATATTCCTGAAAGGTTTAATATTGTAATTACTAATCTGTTCAAATGTGAGACTCAGGTCACAGTTGGGATGTACATGTATTGTTTCATGGGGTGACTTGGAAAATGCCTGCAACGTACCAGCAACGACAGGGTAGTAGCTAGTAAACTGGTATCGTAAAAACATCCTCTTATACAAACATCCTGCCCCCTTAAATCAAACTTTTAGAAGTTCAGAAAGAAGCCTGTTTACTCCTGTGGCATCAACAGGCACTGCTTCTCCTGTTCCCCTGTCAACAATTGCTGCCCCAAAGCAACCCGCTCAGCTACCCAGTGACTTAAATGGCAATACACCATCCCAACCAATACTGGGTAGTTACCCCAAACATGTATTTGGTCGTACAGCATTAAGATCATTCAATCCTCCCTGGTACCACACATGACCATGTCTGGAGGACTGTTGTGCATACCCTTTTTAGTTACAGTGGGGCAAAAAAGTATTTAGTCAGCCACCGATTGTGCAAGTTCCCCCACTTAAAATGATGACAGAGGTCAGTAATTTGCACCAGAGGTACACTTCAACTGTGAGAGACAGAATGTGAAAAAAAAATCCATGAATTCACATGGTAGGATTTGTAAAGAATTTATTCGTAAATCAGGGTGGAAAATAAGTATTTGGTCAATAACAAAAATACAACTCAATACTTTGTAACATAACCTTTGTTGGCAATAACAGAGGTCAAACGTTTACTATAGATCTTTACCAGGTTTGCACACACAGTAGCTGGTATTTTGGCCCATTCCTCCATGCAGATCTTCTCAAGAGCAGTGATGTTTTGGGGCTGTCGCCGAGCAACACGGACTTTCAACTCCCGCCACAGATTTTCTATGGGGTTGAGGTCTGGAGACTGGCTAGGCCACTCCAGGACTTTCAAATGCTTCTTACGGAGCCACTCCTTTGTTGCCCGGGCGGTGTGTTTTGGATCATTGTCATGTTGGAAGACCCAGCCTCGTTTCATCTTCAAAGTTCTCACTGATGGAAGGAGGTTTTGGCTCAAAATCTCACGATACTTGGCCCCATTCATTCTGTCCTTAACACGGATCAGTCGTCCTGTCCCCTTGGCAGAAAAACAGCCCCATAGCATGATGTTTCCACCCCCATGCTTCACAGTAGGTATGGTGTTCTTGGGATGCAACTCAGTATTCTTCTTCCTCCAAACACGACAAGTTGAGTTTATACCAAAAAGTTCTACTTTGGTTTCATCTGACCACATGACATTCTCCCAATCCTCTGCTGTATCATCCATGTGCTCTCTGGCAAACTTCAGACGGGCCTGGACATGCACTGGCTTCAGCAGCGGAACACGTCTGGCACTGCGGGATTTGATTCCCTGCCGTTGTAGTGTGTTACTGATGGTGACCTTTGTTACTTTGGTCCCAGCTCTCTGCAGGTCATTCACCAGGTCCCCCCGTGTGGTTCTGGGATCTTTGCTCACCGTTCTCATGATCATTTTGACCCCACGGGATGAGATCTTGCGTGGAGCCCCAGATCGAGGGAGATTATCAGTGGTCTTGTATGTCTTCCATTTTCTGATGATTGCTCCCACAGTTGATTTTTTCACACCAAGCTGCTTGCCTATTGTAGATTCACTCTTCCCAGTCTGGTGCAGGTCTACAATTCTTTTCCTGGTGTCCTTCGAAAGCTCTTTGGTCTTGGCCATGGCGGAGTTTGGAGTCTGACTGGTTGAGGCTGTGGACAGGTGTCTTTTATACAGATGATGAGGTCAAACAGGTGCCATTCATACAGGTAACGAGTGGGGGACAGAAAAGCTTCTTACAGAAGACGTTACAGGTCTGTGAGAGCCAGGGATTTTCCTTGTTTGAGGTGACCAAATACTTATTTTCCACCCTGATTTACGAATAAATTCTTTACAAATCCTACCATGTGAATTCATGGATTTTTTTTTCACATTCTGTCTCTCACAGTTGAAGTGTACCTCTGGTGCAAATTACTGACCTCTGTCATCATTTTAAGTGGGGAAACTTGCACAATCGGTGGCTGACTAAATAATTTTTTGCCCCACTGTATGTTAATATTGGCAATGGTGAGAAGTGTTATAGTTGGTAAATTAAGGTAAATTACATGACAAAAACCTCTATCCAGAGCACCCCCACCCATTTTCCGCCTCTGCCTCATCATATCTGCCTGTCTAGAACCTGCCCAGTTAGAAACTGTTTTAGAAGGTTTTATCAACTTGGGTTTTTCTCTTATGTTTATCAAATGTAATCTTATTTTCACAAATGCCACAATGTGTTATATATTTAATGCCCATTTTTGTTATCAGGAATACTTTGGGTGTTGATGAACAATGCCCAAGTTTAGAAGCTATAGAGAATGGTTTTGCAGCATTGTACATTTGTGGTCCTTTGAGTACTTGCTTTTTATCTATCCGCAGTCAGTTTGGAAAAAAACGTATTTACTTCAACCAGCTCTTGTTGCTAGATTTTGTCATCAACAAGCTGAACTTCAGAGAAAAAAAAGTTCAAGAGCAAAACTAGGAATGAAGGGAATGGATATTTATTTACACACACACACACACACACACACACACACACACACACACACACACACACACACACACGTGTGTGTATTTATATCCTTGTGGGGACATATCATTGGCATAATGCTTTCCCTAGCTGCTTACCCTAACCCTAACCATCAGAAATGAATGCCTAACCCTTACCCTAAACCTAACCATAACCTAATTGTAACCCTGACACTAAAACCACATTTTGAGTCTCAAAAATGCTTTCAAACTCGTGGGGATCAGGATTTTGGTCCCCACAAGGGCTGTTTGTCCCCACAAGTATAGTGAACTATACAGTATAGTATAGTATACTATACTTGTGGGGCTTTCCCCACAAGTATAGTATAGTAAACTACCAATGGTTTCCATGAAGATGTTAATACCCGTCCACACACACACACACACACACACACACACACACACACACACACACACACACACACACACACACACAGTTTGCATCATGCCGGGGGCAAAAGGCTCGAGATTTCACCCCAAAGTGGAGAAGATCATCTTAGCCCATGCTGGCTCAAAGAGTCAGGAAAACTCACAGACTAGTGGCATACTATGGCAGTACATGTACATCATTCTGGGTAACTTGGTCAATAAGTTCCTTGATCTTCCAGATTAGGGAGCCGACCTGGCAAGACAGGGCATCCAGATTTGTATTCTTAGAGCCAGGGTCAGAGCCAAAATATGAATGCTAACTTTACATCCAGCAGCCTCCAGTTCCCAATGTCATAACTC
This sequence comes from Neolamprologus multifasciatus, assembly GCF_963576455.1. NCBI lineage: Eukaryota > Metazoa > Chordata > Actinopteri > Cichliformes > Cichlidae > Neolamprologus > Neolamprologus multifasciatus. Next base: position 38,861,102 of record NC_140452.1, on the reverse strand, counting down.
TGCTCAGTGGCAGTTAGACAACAGAAAAACAAAGCGTTGAGCTGTGGCTTATCTTCAGGAGTGGTTATTGTGAGAGAACTGTGCCAACAGAGCTGGGGGCGTCAACCTTAATAATAAACTGGAGCTCGGGGTTGGGTTGGATCACAATGGGCGCACAGGTGAGCTTGTTCTTTACCTCAGTGAACACGACTTAGCTTTAAGGGACTTTAGCTTTTAGGAGAAGGTTAGACTGGTGAGTGGAACAGCTTTCTTGTGAAACATTGGTAGAAGTTTGCAAATCTTAGGAACCACTGGAGCTGTTTCCGAGTGATAGGAATAGGCCCAATCATCTGGGATCGAACCACCGACCTTCTGATTAGTAGCTGACCTGCTCTGCCACCTGAGCTACAGCCACCCACACGTTTTTTATAGCACTTGTAAGCTTGAAGGGCTTATGCTGAAGAGTTCAGTTCTGACCTGAAGCTTCTTCTGACCTGAAGCTTCTTCTGACCTGAAGAAGCTTCTCGGATGAGAGGTGAAACGTCTTCAAGCAACTTAAAGAAGTCCAGACGCTTTTCTTTTCAAGCTCCTTAAACACTTCAGATTGTTAGAAAATATGAGCTATTTGCTGGCTGGTGTAACTGTCTCATGGCTCACACCCTGTTAACTTTGATGTACTACTTTCCTCTTTACTTCAGCACAGTCCTTAACTTATGTTCAATCATGAGGCCTCTTATCTTTGTACCTTCTGCTTTGTCCCTGTGAGAAAATTATTTCTGAAGACTCCACAGAATGACATCAGGATGTCAGTGCAGCGCATACCGGTGACAGCTGAGTGTCATTTTAGCAGCATGGGGCTGCAATTAAGAGCCAGTGAATAGAGTAACCATGGGGGAGAAATTAGCCGAGTAATCCATTCTGTCTGCCAGACAATAGTGGCTCCAGGCTGCTCTTATACTCATGCTACAGATAGAGAACTCACAGATACGAAGGGATATCTGGACAGCTCTAGAAACAAAAGGAAAAGATGTAGGTGAAGTGGTGATTTGGAAAGGTTAACTGACAAATGTGCAAAAGGTATTTATTTAATGCACCAAGGTTTGTTGGCTTTTAAAAGGCCAGAAATAGACTGGTACTTCCAGCATACTGTATAGCACCTTTCTACTCAGTTTGATTGAACAAAGTGCTTTCTACTGGTCTCATTCACACAATCACACACACATTCATACAGCGCACCCCTACCCCCACCCCCACCCCCACCCTTTTTAAAACTAACATCAATCCACACAGTCACATGGAGGGACAACTCGCAGTTCAGTATCTTGCCCAAGAATACTTTCCCTCATGGGCTGGAGGAGCCACTGATTGATCCGCCGATTGATAGATGATCATATAACCCTCTAGTTTATTATTTATTTAACTAGTTAGTTATTATATAACCTAAGTATATAAATACTAGTGTTTATTCAACAAAAAAAATCTAAGATCTGTCATTTAAGACCATTTACTCACTATTTCATGGTGTTCAGCTGCACTTCATGAAACTTGCTATGATGTATCCCATGTAGCTATGTACTCACTTTTTCCAATAAACCAAGGGAAAATGACAAATATTGGTGATTTATCATTGATACTACAGTACACAAGCCCACAGATATTATATACTGACAGAAAATGACTTTAGTTAATTAATCAGTCTTAATTAACCGTTCTTTCTTGTTTATAGGTTTTTAGAGGTTAGCTAAACAATGTACTCAAAATGCTCCCTTGATATTCTATTTAACAGATTACAAATGTAGAGTTTGCTGATTTACTTTTGTTATAGCAAGATATCACAGCCAGTTGTTATCTGGAAGGCAAGAAAAATTGTTATGAATGCATTAACACTCAAAATGTTGCATGATTTATGGGTAATGGCATGAAAAACTATAGCCAGTGTTTTTAGGGTTTTTACCCATCTAGAGAATATGAGTATGAATATGAGTCTATGTGAATAGAAACAATAAAAATAAAAAGTTATTTTCAACTGCTCCCTTACCCATATTTTGAACACTGGATGCTCTTCCTGACACAACGCAAAGTGCGTCTCCTCCTGAGACTGAACTGGATATTATTTGTTTATTAGGCACATCTCTAACCCATTACATTATGAAATAACCAACAGGAACATTAAGAAAAAATATAAATATACACATATTTTATAATAGTTTATTGATTTTATTTAACACTTTAGTGCTCTGATACACCTTTTCTTTTAACTGAGAAGAATAAGACAACCACAAGATTGCTGCTGGTGGAGGGCTGTGACGTGCATCAACATCAAATCTGTGTGTGCGTTCTATGTGTGTATATGCCTTCATACATGGTAATTAATGATTGGGTGACACACAGTGTTGGGAAGGTTACTTTTAAAATGTATTCCACTACAGATTACAGATTACATGCCCCAAAATGTACAGGGTGGGCCATTTATATGGATACACCGTAATAACATGGGAATGGTTGGTGATATTAAAGTCTTGTTTGTGGCACATTAGTATATGTGAGGGGGAAAACTCCTCAAGATGGGTGGTGACCAGAGGTGGGTCGAGTATCCAAAAATTGTACTCAAGTAAGAGTAGCATTACTTTAAAATATTATTACTCAAGTAAAAGTGAAAAGTAGTCGTCAAAAAAGTTACTCAAGTAAGAGTAAAAAAGTACTTGGTGAAAAGACTACTCAAGTAGCGAGTAACTGTTTGAAATGTCCGATTTATTTTTTAAATAAATGTTATAAGACAAACAAAAATAAATAAATATACAAATTTTACTATTTTCAAAAGGAATATATGTAAAAACAACAAAATAAGGCAAAACAATTCTAATTTCCAGATTTCAGTTTTTCACAACATAAAGCTTTTTTCACCAATACCTACAGTAAATAATATAAATATATAAACAGTGCAAAGAATTTCCAGTGACAAGATATGCTGTAAACTTTATATTCATTTTTGCTCCAAATGGCACATCAACCTCAGAGAAAACATTAGAATGAGGCATCTTCAACATATGTACATACAAGGCAGCTCAGTTTACCATATGTTGTATGGGTGTGCATTTATTTCTGCATATTTAGCAAAAATGTGCCATTTCTTAACTCAGTGAGGTGATGGTTAAGCTTCAGCAGCAGTTTGCTCTCAAGGTTCTTTCTGTGAAGCTGTAACTGTTTAGCAGTGAACAGGAGTCCTGCATGACTAAGAAGTCCTTCACAAGCTCCAGATGCAGGAAGAGCTGTATTAATTTTGATCGACAGCTTCTTGATGTGAGGAAAGCCATGCAATAGATCCACACCTCCAGTGAATGGGCATGAAAGGTACCTCTCCAGCTCCCCTGCTTCTGGCTTTCCTGACCCCATGGATCCATCATCTTCGTCGAATAGGCTGCTGTTTGTGCTGGCCTCATCCAACTCTGTGTCTAGGTGATGTCTGATGAAGTGGAGACCTGTGGAAAGATGTATGGTTTTCAAAAGAATTAGGTCTGGTCATTATAGTGCTGTATACACTGCCAAGCTGCAGATGTTTGTTTGAAGCTAGCCTCCAAAAGCTGGCCATACACTGTGCGATTTTTGGCCCATTTTGAGACGATTTTTCAGTCGCGCAACGTTTTGGGGATCGGCCCGTGTTTTGCCTTAATCGTGTGTGCATCGTGTAGTATACATGGGGTAACAAAAAGCAGTTAACACCTCACGACCAGCTCCCAATCATCAATCGTTTGGTCGCATGATAATCAAACCTGTTTGAAATCTTGTCACCCCTCAACGCAGCCTCTCACACTGCGCACGCATAAACACTGAAATGAAAGTGAAAAGGCGGAGCAGCACGGCAGTGCAGCGTGTGATCTGGACACAAGAGATGGAGGCACAACTTGTAGGATGAGGCAAGCTCATCCGAGTACGTAAGCGTAGAGCTGCCACCCAGGCAAAAGAAAAATAGAGTAATACCACGTTATAACATGAAAAGTTTATTGTCATAACAATATACTTTTCATTTTCATGCAATATAGCTTTCACGTTTGAACAATATAATATTTATATTGTACGAACGTGATAATTATGTATATTGTAATAACGTGAGGCAGCTCTACGGTTCCGTATCCGGGGCTTTTCAATGTGGCCTCACAAAATTATATACATATACTGTATATATATACATATACCAACCATCACTTTTGTTGGTCCAACAGTCTTGGAGGGATCCATCCAATGTGGGTTAGTATCAGACCAATAGCGGTGGTTTTGTTTGTTAACTTCACCATTCACATAAAAGTTTGCCTCATCACTGAACAAAATCTTCTGCGTGAACTGAGGGTCCTGTTCCAGTTTTTGTTTTGCCCATTCTGCAAATTCTGTGCGCCGATCTGGGTCATCCTCGTTGAAATGCTGCAGTAGCTGGAGTTTGTAAGGGTGCCATTTGTGAGTAGCTAATATCCGCCGAAGGGATGTTCGACTAATGCCAGTCTCCAGTGACATGCGGCTGGTGCTACGCTGTAGGCTCTTGCTGAATGAAGCTAGGACAGCCACTGATGTTTCTTCATTAGTGACAGTTTTCTTGAGTCCACATTTTGGTAAATCCAACACTGAACCAGTTTCACGAAACTTAGCAAGCAGTCTGCTAACTGTAGCATGGGAGATGGGTGGTCTCGTAGGGTGTCTTGCATTGAAATCTGCTGCAATGACCCGGTTACTGCGTTCACCAGATATCAACACGATTTCGATCCCCTCCTCACGTGTTAACCTCTTCAACATGTCAATGGCTGTGAACAAAGAGAAACTTGTAAATAACTCATGAAAGAATAAAGTTACGTTGAAACCAAGCACACCATTGTTTTTCTTGTGACATTACCAATAAGTTTGATGTGTCACGTGGCCCTCTTCCTATTGAAAAAACAAAAGTTGTATCCAAGATGGCCGACTTCTAAATGGCCACCATGGTCACCACCCATCTTGAGGAGTTTGCCCCCTCACATATACTAATGTGCCACAAACAGCACTTTAATATCACCAACCATTCCTATTTTATTACGGTGTATCCATATAAATGGCCCACCCTGTACTTTGTAACATATGGCCAGAGGGGCCGATGGCGCGATATGGCAGCCTCCCTTCTGTCAGTCTGCCCCAGGGCAACTGTGGCTACAACCGTAGCTTGCCTCCACCAGTGTGTGAATGCGAGAGTGAATGAATAGTGGCATTGTAAAGCGCTTTGGGTGCCTTGAAAAGCGCTATATAAATCCAATCCATTATTATATTCCGTTACGTTACTCAATGACAGTAACGTATTCTGAATACTTTGGATTACTTAATATATTATCATGCTTTTTGCAACTACATGAATGTACTATTGCTGTGTGATTTGTTGCTATTACTGAAGGTTACTCATCATACCAATACCAACTAGACAGTAGGGTGGTCATTAGTTAAGGCTGCACTTTTTGTAGCGATCTCGTATAGAAAACTATTCCGCGCGTATACAAAACAGGTCCGCGGCTCCAAACTGTAGTAAAGGGACCTCTGGCTAATACGTCGGGTTCGTGTCAGGCTCGTGTCGGGCTCGTAGCCGAAAACTAGCTTTACTTTGTTGTCTGGGTCAACTTTGCTAGCGAGAGACAGAGAGAGGCGTTGAATGGCTGCTCCAACAGAACTTATTGTTTCGGAGGAAAACAGGAACACAGTGTACAGTCGAGTCTTAACAGCTTACTTACAACTGGGCTACACTGCCCATGAGGCTACATTCTTTAGGGCTATGCCTGTAGCACTCTGCCTATTGCCTTCATATTAAAAAAATTTTTGAATAATAATTTAAAAAAATATTTTTTCACGTCATTTTGCGGGCCGCAAGTAGAGGTGACATGGGCCACGAGATTGAGACCCAGACATTAGAGCCTCTTAATGCGTGTTTTGTTTGGGTTTCCACCAGCGTGGAATTACCAAAAATAGAGAGGGGACAGCCTAACATATGAAACAGGAAAAGACCGCCGTGTGATCCATTTATTTCAACAAAGTAACTGTATTCTAAATACCACCTTTTTAAATGGTAACTGTAACGGAATACAGTTACTCATATTTTGTATTTTAAACACCGGTACATGTATTCTGTTACTCCCCAACACTGGTGACGCAGTTATTTAGTGATTAACACTGCTGCCACTTAACAAGAAGGTTCTGGGCTTGATTCTACTGGGAAGCTGGGGGCTTTCTGCTAGTTCCAGGTACTCAAACTTTCTCCTGCAGTCCAGTGAAAGAAAAGTCAGATGTTTGATTTAAACAACTGGAGGTGTACAAAGGCAAATTGAAAAGAAAAATGCTGTAAATATCTGTTTATAATTTGCTGTACATATGTTTAAACATGCAACTGATATTTTCTTTTAATTTCCAAAGTAGCCTAAATAGGTCATTCAAATATGTTACGTTAATCAGTATTTTATACTCAATTGTAGGCAAGGATGCAAACAGATAAAGAACAGCCAGTAGGAGTCAAAAAGTTCCATTCTGTTAAATAAGATACCCTGTAAATAAAATTTTGTTCACTGTCTTCCAGGCTCTTGATCAAGAATGGCAACAGCATAAATGCAGCCGTACTGTATGATTCCTATGAGGTGGAGTATTTGCCTAATGAAGGGCTCCTTAGCACATCTAGACAGCTCTTCATTGAGCTTACTACAGATGCCACAGGAACATCGACTGGCATAGCCATTAGGTATCAAGGTAAGAATTATGCATGATGAGTTGGATAGCACTTTCTATTACAGCCTGATAATAACGTGGTAATAGTAGGGTAACAATGAAGAAACAAGAATGTACTAATGTGGTAATTTCTTATTATTATTATTTATAATTACTGTTTCCATTTACGGTGACCAGTGGTTAGCACTGTTGCCGCACAGCAAGAATGTCGTGAGTTCAATTCCACCATCAGGCCGCATTCTTTCTGTGTAGAGTTTGCATGTTCTCGCCATGTTTGCGTGGGTTCTTCCCGGGTATTCCGGCTTCCTCCCACAGTCCAAAGACATGCAGCTTGTGGGGATAGGTTAATTGATTAATCCAAATTGCCCATAGGTGTGAATGTGAGCGCGAATGGTTGTCTGTCTCTGTGTGTTAGCCCTGTGACAGACTGGCGACCTGTCAAGGGTGTACCCCTCCTCTCGCCCTATGACAGCTGGGATAGGCTCCAGCACCCCCTGCGACCCTGAAAAGGATAAGCGGAAGCGAATAGATGGATGGATGGATTCTAACTCCTTCCTACAACTATTTTTGTAACATAACTTCCATCTCTCTAGCTTTTGCAGCGGGTCACTGCTATGAACCCTTTGTGAAGTACGGTAACATGACCAGCACTGACAACACCTGGTCAGTAGGAGCTGTGGTGGAGTTTGCCTGTGACCCGGGGTATACTCTGGAACAGGGATCTGTCACCATTGAATGCATGGATCCTAACAATCCACAGTGGAATGAGACTGAGCCTGCTTGCAGAGGTTTGTATGCCTGATTCATTGACATGCATCTTTGGATTACTTGTGCTTCTTTCTTGTCATCTTCTACATTTTTGCAACTATATTGTCCATTTTGAGTCACTTTCCCCTTGATACACTCATCTTAACACTTAGGATTGAACTCAGAGGTAGAGCAGATCATCTACTGATCGGAAGGTTGGTGGTTTGATCCCTGGCTCCCCCAGTCTGCGTGCCAAATATCCCTGGGCAAGATATGAATGTGTCTGAATGTTAGCTAGTAAGCACTTAAAACATAGTGAATGTGGCATGTTGTAAAAAGCACTATATAAGAATGAGTCTATTTGCCAATGCTCGGGGGGCTCACTGACTTCTTTGGCCCCAGGATGACAGATAATTAAACACCGACACTCAACAATACAAAACTGACACCAGACTTCATTTCTTTAATTGTTTGTATTACAAAATTCTTTGTTCTGTTTCTATATTTAGTGAGATCACGCATCCAATTTGCTTGTTACACACCCCAAAACAAAGGGACAGAGCGATCTCTGATGATGACTTAGAGATTTAAACTGTAAACATGTTTTTTTTGTGTGTTTGTGTTCCAGCTGTGTGCAGTGGTGAGATCACAGACTCAGCTGGTGTGGTGCTCTCTCCCAACTGGCCTGAATCCTATGATAAAGGCCAGGACTGTATCTGGGGAATCCACGTTGAGGAGGACAAGAGGATCATGCTAGATATTCAAGTGTACGTATCCATCTTCCACATGTTCAATCTATTTCACTCCGTTGGCCTTTGATGAGCATAAAACCACATTACTAAAGCAGCATCTAATCACAAAACTTGCTTTATCTCCTTTGCTGATACATACAGCAGTCCCAGGCTTCAAACACATCCACAGAAACAGTGTGACACTAACAAAGCGCTACCTCACCATGACTAGTAAAACACATTAAAAACACAACAGGCAGCTAATGAACGAATGCTCAGCTTGTGAATGAGATGTGTAAATGGCACACAGACAAAGGTTAATTAGGTGCAGTGGAGAAAACTAATTATATCAGGGATTTGTTTAGGAGCCCTCCCCCAACCCCCAACCCTGCACTCTTGTAATGGCTGCTGTGTGGAGTACAGGGTGCAAGTGTACAGCATGAGAGTGTTTGTTTCCTGAGATTGTGGTGCCAAGGTGAAGACACAGAACAGCACACCCTGCGTTGTCAGGGCCTGATAAGTCAGTCAGCCATAGAAAATCATTTGCCATTTGCAAGCAAATTAAGGGGGGCTCATTTGCATCGGATGCATCTTAAGCTCCGCTTTTCTCTCTCTCTCTGAGCACCACCTGTGTTGTACTTTGAGAAATACTGATTAATGGCTTCTTCTGGATTTTGAGAGGAAGTTTGCAAACATCAGTAATTATTGCTGCTGAGCACGTGATGTAAAAGTCAAACTTCCCTGGCACCCAAATCTGTGTTTTAAGAATAAAGTTACTATAAAGCATGGACCTGAAACACGTGTCAATAATATGACACGGGCTACATGTGAGAACTCAAAGGAGGATTCTGTTTCCCTCATGTCTTCTATTCTTTCTCTGAGGCCTTGGTTTAGCTGTCTGGCATATTACAATTTGGTCTGAAGTCTGGACATAGTATAAAGTCAGAAAGGCACCGAATGACCCAATGTAGTTACTCACTTCTGCTATTTTAGCTACATGTGAGATCATCTTTCTGATGATTCTGATTTGATTTATTACTGCTGTTGAAATTAGAAGCTTGATTCTTCACTGATCTGGTTCTCTGATTCATAATCCAATACCAGCTTAAAGCTTTCTCCTACTCTTTCTATATTGCCATCAGGGAAATTGATAAAAATCATTGTTTTAACACTGTTAATGGTCAAAAACTCCACATGATCCTTTAATATTCTCTCGGGAAAGGTGGCAGGATTAAAACATATGACATTAAATGCAACATCAGCTATTTTAAATTTACTTTGTTCAATTGTTGGAAGCTACAATAAGAAATATCACAACAGATTGAATGTTACTAGAATGAAGTAAATGTCATAAGCAGATAGCTGTCAAAACCCCTGTTGCTCCCCCGCTTTCCTGAAGAATCATCACTGTGGTTTCTACTGTATGTTGTCACTTTTAGGATGATAATTAGGGATTTAGACTTTCTCAGGCACATTGTTACATGTGTCAGTGTCAGTGAACGGGAAAAATCTGTGAAAAGTCTGTAGCTCAAACTAAAGGTGTCAGCACACACTGTGGTCCAGATTTCCAGAGAATGGTCATGGGATTTAACCAAAACAGAGATGTCCATGGAACTAACATCTAATCTAGCACAACTCCCCCCCCATCTGAACGCATGCCAGCAGGTGCCTGAGCATTTATATCAGGTTTATCAATAGCACTTGTTCTCCCTAAGCTTATCTCTGGTGTACAGAGATAAATGAGGCCTTTAACATGGTCCCTGGGTATTGGTTCCTCACACTGCGCACCTGTGCACATGTGTACATATACATATCACCAGCTCCATCTGTCTGATGGAGGGGGAGATATTATCAATAAATGAGTTTCATGGATGGCTTTCAAATGAAAGAGGAGGAAGTACAAGTGTGATTAAAGAGAACTGAAGGATGTAAAATGAATAATATCACACAGACTCTTGTCCTCTCTTTCTGTAGGGGAACTTAAAACTGTTGTAACTTTATCTCATCAGTGTTTGATGCCGAGTGATGACTTATCTTTATATGATTATCAGCCTGTGTTTGATAATGATGTCCTACATTAAAGCTTCTTGTACAATTAGGCGTAAATCAAACTATTCCACACTATAAGTTTGTCTCCTTGTCCATCCTTGCTCCCAGTTGTCCACTAGTCCAGTGCTCTACAGTGTCAAAGAGCAACACTTCAATTAGAATTTAATTTAGCAGCAGGGAGGCAGCTGTAAACAGTTTGACTTGAGGGGACAAATTCAAAATGACTACCATGTGAATGAGCACACATGGTTGCAAGCACACTCTTGTAACCAAATGTGACACCACGGAGTCTTCTATTCAAGACTGCTTTGTGATATCTGTGTCATAGCCAGAGACCGTACGGTTACATTGTAACCTTGGTTCTGTGAGTGAGAGACTATCTCTCCACCCCGTACAAATGGAATATGTAACGGAGCGGAGAGAAGGTCTCGATATGATAGAGAATCAGCTCTCATCAACAGTAATGATCCTTGATATGTTGGGTCAGTCTGACTCTCTGCAAGAATTTTAGTTCACTTTTATTTAAGGCAAATATTGCACTGAGCTGACAAAATGCAGGAAAAGGCAAAAATCCTCACTTTTCACACAGACAGACACGTTTCGTATGCACAGGACGAGGGCAGAGATCCCAGGAGGAGCCTGCCCCTGTAAGGTATAGTGTAGTTAACTCATATACGTGCACACCACACACACACACAAAGAGCCAAGGTAGAGAGCAAGAGATTTAAAAAATGGCAGGAGGGCATTGGAGGACTGGAATACCATTACATTTTTTTCTAACCACTCTACAGACTCTAAAATCAAACATCCGTAACTAGCAAACATTAGTTTTCTCTTAAAATACTGGCTGGATGGATACAAAGTTGCTAAAAATAATTTCAAACCACTGTTCTCTACCAGAAAATACCAGATGTAGGAAATATGATTCAAGTTAAGACATATATGTAAATATATATCTATAATATTTTTTTAGTGATAACAATTTAAAGCTGGACACCCTCCCCACTTCTTTGATTTTCAGTGGCAGGAGCTCCCCCTATTGACACCTGACGTGTGTAATGAGCTCTTCTGTTTCTGATGTTCAGTGTCAGGTTGTTGAAATCGCACCACTCAACCAGTTTATGCACTTCTCTCTGTAGGCGGTCTCATTACAATGTGAGATGAGCTCCACAAGTGTTGTGTTATCTGCAAATTTAATAATAATATTTTTGAGGTAAGCAGGTCAGCGGTGTTCTGTCAGGACAAGCGTCAAATTGAAAAATAGGCATAAAAAAACGTAGCAAAGTAAAGTGATGTCTCTCCTTTTATCTAAGACAGTGGTGTGATGAAGCTCCTCACCTGCCAACCGGTAAAAGTAGTAGCGTTGTCCTACACACTGTCTTCAGTTCTTTTTAAGGGCACATCAGTCTGAGTCTGTGTGAATACGAAAAGTTTTGGAGTCACGTTTGTGTAGCAAAGATACAATTTTCTGTCTGTCAAACTGTTATCTTCAGCATTTTTGTTGATTCAGCTAAAAAGCAAAAGGCTTAATTAATTCCATGAGTTCATTCAGAATAAAAACGGCACCTATGTATGAGGAGTCAGTGTTAGGTGGCTTAACAATCTAAATTAAATATTAAAATCCTCTGACAATGGTGAGGAGCAAGAACTGGCCTGTCCTGAGTGAAAACCTAGCCAACGAGTTATCATATTTCCCAATGTTGGTTTCCAAACCACCTGCCCGCCCATCTGGCAGAGTGATGACAATATCCCATCAGCCTTTTACGCCTGAGGAATAAAAACACACAGGAGGATAAACAGAGGGAGCATAAAAGACATTTTGACAATGAAAACAGGGAAGACGGGAATATAAACAAACAGTGGGCTTATTAGAGATAAGATAGATGGACAGAGACATGGGAAGAAATAATCAAAGACAAACACAGAACTGAAACATCATGGAAACAAAGTCATGGAATAAACAAGAGAACAGATACAGAGATGAATACTAACACATCCAATGTCAGACCGCAGAACACAGAAACGAGACAGAGGGAGAAACATATAGGGAAACGCTGAGGGAACTAAAAACTATCATTAGTAACAATGACGTCTTGAACCAAATCTAAGGATTGCAAACCTGAAATTCAACTATAATAACCAGAAAGTTAATCGTAAAGTGAACTGAAAACTCAATATCAGCAGAGATAAAACTGTCTGAGAGTCATAAGAAATCAATAAAGGAACCAAACATTCAACAAATACCAAATCAAAACTAGAACACTAGCATAATGGTAAAGTTGATATAAATCTTTAAACTTAAATGTACTAAGATTTCAAATCCCCAAATGATACAAAACCCAAGGACGTCCTGATAAGTCTGGCCAGAGGTTATAAAGTATTAAAGTTCAGAAAATATCTTAGCCACAGACACACAGGTAACACATGTCTGCCACTTCCTCTGTGTGTTGATGGTGCAGAGGAAGGGTCGTCCATGACAGTTACTCCTCCTGTTACTGTGTGTTTTCAGCTGCTTCTGTGCATCTATTCAATTCAATTCAATTCAATTTTATTTATATAGCGCCAAATCACAACAAAAGTCGCCTCAAGGCGCTTCATGATACAGAGAAAAACCCAACAATCATATGACCCCCTATGAGCACTTTGGCGACAGTAGGAAGGAAAAACTCCCTTTTAACAGGAAGAAACCTCCGGCAGAACCAGGCTCAGGGAGGGGCGGGGCCATCTGCTGCGACCGGTTGGGGTGAGAGAAGGAAGACAGGATAAAGACATGCTGTGGAAGAGAGACAGAGGTTAATAACAAGTGTGATTCAATGCAGAGAGGTCTGTTAATACATAGTGAGTGAGAAAGGTGACTGAAGAGGAAATACTCAATGCGTCATGGGAATCCCCCGGCAGCCTACATCTATTACAGCATAACTAAGGGAGGATTCAGGGTCACCTGGTCCAGCCCTAACTATATGCTTTAGCAAAAAGGAAAGTTTTAAGCCTAATCTTAAAAGTAGAGATAGTGTCTGTTTCCCGAATCCAAACTGGAAGCTGGTTCCACAGAAGAGGGGCCTGAAAACTGAAGGCTCTGCCTCCCATTCTACTTTTAAATACTCTAGGAACAACAAGTAGGCCTGCAGAGTGAGAGCGAAGTGCTCTAACAGGGTGATATGGTACTACAAGGTCATTAAGATAAGATGGGGCCTGACTGCAGATAACTGAAAAAGTAATGTAAAACAGGTGAAAACATAATTGTAACTGTAATGTAATTATTAAAATCAATACAGCAATGTGTTAGATTAATCCGTTACTGAAAAATGTAATGCGATTGCAGTAACATGGGTGTAAGATGTTACACCAAACACTGGTCTTCAGTCATCTAGCAACCACTGCGTAAGAAACTGTGCGTTTGTTTTATTAAATATTCATTGTGAGATAAGCAATGGACAAACAGCATAGAAACATATAGAATAAAACCAGCCGTATTTCATTTTTCTGAACCTACCAACCCATATGGAAAAGATATATATAAATCTTATAAAGTTTGTATCTGTCTTGTATGAAACTTGCATGAAAAGCATACAAGAGTGAAAACACATATAAGATCCATGAAAAATTATATAATGAAACTTGTATGTTTTGTATACTTACTAAAAAAAATATATGAAAGTAATGAGAAAGTGGCCACTTTCATGAGTAAATCATATATGTTTTTACTATTTCTTTTCCATATGGGAACTACTATTGCAGTTTTCATGTTAAACTGTGTGACAATGGCCACTTGGCAGTTTACTAGTGACTGCCTAATGGGAAAACTGCTTACACAAACTGGATGTCAAGAGGAATGGATTATGTTTTTCTGAGTCTGTGTGAATGAACAGTCATAATCACAACAACTGCTAGAATTATCATTTAGAATATAAATGGATTAGAAAGACCTGCTGAGACCACTTGAGGATTATTCCCTGTTAAATCCTGCGGGATGTGACTGGTTTGTGCCACTAAAAAATTTCAGTCATTGCTGTCACTCTTGTTTCTCAGTTAGAATCCTAAAGCTTGAAACCTGGTAAAAACTGGATCTTGATCAAGCCTTGCTAAGTTTAGTGGGTTACAGTTGGTGTTATTGCAATGTAATTTGTTCAGTGGGAAGTCCTAACAAGTATATAATAACAAGAGCTAAGACTGTGTGTGACCATTTTTCTTTTCTCAGCTTCTCTACAGCTGAGAGAAGACAAATGGGTCTGCCTGTGGAAAAATAAACACTCCACAATCATATTATCATCTGTTCACAAGCTCAGTCACATTCCCACCATTTCCTTGAAAGAGAAAAATAATAAAAAAAAAATGCCATGTGTCGATTCTTTCCACGCCTCTTGAACATTTGATTTTCCAGCATTCCCATAGTGATTAATAGCTCAATCTCAGGCTGGCTAATGAGTTTTATCAGGAGCCACTGGTGATTAATTAGCAACAGCAAAGAGCATGTCACAGCTTTATTCTGGCTAAGCCGTTTCTTCCATGCTCTAAATCTTCCTTCTACAAAGAGATAGCTCAACCCCAGGTGACATTTTCAAATAGCCCTGAGGTTTAAAAGAGCTCCAGCTCTGGTCAAATCAGTGCAAACGAAAGGCACTGTGCCTTTCAAGCGAGGGACTGTAGTTATTCACCACAATATTAACTCAATCTTCTCCCAGAGGGAAATCTCTGCATTATTGACTATTAACAATGTGACACTCAACCTGAGGCAGCTGAAAAACAAGTGCTTTTTGTTTTTTTGAGTGCCCAAAAACATATGATCTCTTTATTCATTATGGAATGAATTTTTCATCCTGTGTAACAGTTATAGACTGAAGATCTAATGGGAACTAAAAATGTAAGAGCTGCCAATGTCAGCAGTGTTATCTTAGCTTGGGCTTGGAGACTTCACTATGTGGATGAAGTATCATATATGCTGTAGGCAAAAACTTAGTTACTATCTGAATTGATTTTAGTTCAACCACTGTATTTGGCCAATAACCAATAACTTAATGGAAAACGAAGAAACTAAAACTAAATAAAGGCTCTAACAGGGTCACTCTCATATTGCGCCCAGCTGTAACAGTAGATTTTATGTAAAAAAACAAGGAAAGATTGTCTACTTTTACTCTTTGCCTTCTAAGCAACGCATGCTTCTTTATTGAATTGAATTGAATTGAATTGAATTGAATTGAATTGAATTGAATTGATATACCTTTATTAGTCCCGCAAGGGGAAATTTCATAAGGCTGCCAACCTATTGCATGCAATAGCGGCGCCATCTTACCCTCCGACCATACATACATTACACAAAACATCACATGGGGAAGACAGGTCAGAGAGGTATAACAATGGAAAATGCACCACATGAGGAAAGATAAGGAGAAAAAATAACTCCCCCCAGACTGAGCTCCAACAGGGAGATCAGTTTGAGAACAGAAAAAAAACACCTCTGCACATGAAAAAACTCTTAATACACCAAAGAAACACATGACAAGCAACAGGGGTGGGTAAATGAGATGAGAGACAGCCAAATTAGACAGTACATCCGGGCCTGCGTGCGCTGGTCTCCTTGATCCCCGTCAGCATTGGAAGGGAATAAGCGTTGAAGGCGTTTGAAAAAGGAGGGGGGATGAGTGTGTCCATATCAGTGTATATGTATGTGTGTGCGTGTCCAGAGTTCAGCTGAGACAGTGTCCTTCGCCCTGCTAGGCTAAGTAAACAGTCTTCCAACCAACCCAGGTGACCTTGCATGGAATGGGAAGGAACAGACTAAACACAATTGTTATCAGGGTGTTGTTTTTCGGCTCCAGCCGAGAGGGTATCCGCATGAAGTGATGGTGGTTTTTACTTTAGTGCGAACAGCTCATATTCAAAGCAGTTCTACAGTCCAACACTGGTCTCTCAATCTCCCGTTGGAGAGCCGCGAGCTTCGCCATACTTGCGTTCTGTGATGTTGTCATTACTTGTGCTGAAGGAGACGATTTCCGAGAACTCACGGCAGTGTGCCTCCCCGAGATGTCATCCAATTTGCGCCCAGACATGTTGTTCCGGGCTAGCCCTTCCGAGATGTATCCAGTCTGCAGTCAGAGATCTTATTCTGAGTATTCACAGCAGCCGTAGCCTCTCCAAGATCTTATCTCCAATCCCAGCGGGCAGCCTTGTGGGGGTTTGAACAGCCACAAGGTTTCCGCTTTTTTAATTCTTTGATAAGTCAGGGCCAAGCTTTATTACTGACTTGCTGCAATGAAAAGGAAGAATCCACTAGTTTTGATTTGTAAAGCACAAGGGGACAAGGAGACATGATGGTGGAATGAGGAACAACAGGAAAGTATTCAAAGGAAGAGTTTAGCAAAGAATGGTGAACATGTAAGGAGTAGAGATAGTGAAGGTAGATACATTTAAATGCAGAGTGTTGTGCACAGTTCAAAGCAATGTACAGTGCACAAGCGAGGTGAGGAAGCAAGGGGACTGTACCCACTCTAGGGTGAAGCGGGTGGAGATGAGTGTCAAAAGGATAGGAGCAAGAATGAAAGGAAGTATAGTCTGGAGACAGGCGGCCAAGTTGGAGGTGGCAGGGTCAAAGATGCTAAGATTTTCATTAGGAGTGATGAGGATGGACAGAATAGAGAGGCAAGGCTGAAATGGTCTGAACATGTGCAAAGGAGGTATAGTGGATATATTGGACAAGGGATATTGAAGATGGAGTTTCCAGGATGGAGGACCTCAGTGGAGGTTCGTGGATACAGTGAAAGAGGGTTGGTATGACAGAGGAGGATGCTAGGGATAGGATGAGATGGAGGAAGATGACCCAAAAGAAGCAGCCAAAAAAAGAAGCCGCAGCTTTACTTTCAGTCTACTGTGAACTTTAAGTGTGCATTTTCTGGTCATCAACCACGACCTTACTTTAGACTAATGTCACATTAAAATCTTGATGTTGTTCTCTGCAGTGAGAAACCAGACCTATGCTGCCCCTGATGAATAATGCAATACTCTACATTAGTAATATGTAACCTTTGTGTGGCTCAGATTTGTCTTCACTCTCTTTGAGTAATTGCTGTCATTTTAAAAATGTATGAGCACATTGTGACGCCTACCATTAACATTAAGCTCTGTCGGAAATCTATCGTGGAGAAGGTGCAATTTAAAGGTGAGGCCAGAGAGAGGAGGAAGAAAGTACCTTCAAAAAAATAAATAAAAAAGAATAAAATACTAAATATCACTAACAGGGAGAAAACTTTATTCTTTGTATTTTTGTTTCAGGTTAAATATCGGGAAGAATGACCTGTTGACCTTTTATGATGGGGATGACCTTACAGCCAAACTGCTGGGTCAGTATGGAGGATCAAAGTCCCGCTTTAAGCTCTACACCTCCACTGCAGATGTCACCATCCAGTTTCAGTCTGACCCTGCCACTAACGTCTATGGCTATGGAAATGGTTTTGTGGTCCACTTCTTTGGTAAGTCTTAGGCACAATTGTACCTCAGCTCATATCCATTCTGCCATATTCCACATGTGAATTTTAAGCCAGATACATTGTACGCTGGTTTTGAAGGTTTTTCTTTAAACTCAAACGATGACATTGTCTGAAAGCTAAACCTTAAGTGAAACCTATAGTGGTTTTGCAGTGTTTCAGGTTTTTAGGGATCACTACACAATGCAAAACACCTCTATGTGTCTCATCTCAGGAGTGGAATGCTTGTCATTACTGTAATGATGTTGCTGCATTTTTAGTGGATCACCCACAAAACGTACGCTCCTGTCAATGCATTTTTGCAGCTGCAGCCTCATACTTATTTCCTCTAACACATATTTATTATTAAGCAAAAAGCTGGGCAAAAAGAAAAAGTTTGAATTCATTTTTGCTGATATGGCACCTAAAAATGGAAGCAATAAGAGGCCATCCCTGGGTTTGGACAGAAGGTTTCATTAGTGCAGCACCATGCCACAGCAACCACACTTTATCTGATAAGAGCTAATAAATTCAGCGGAAAAGGAAAGCTACGGAATACAGATTACAAGCAAAGGAAAGGGAAAGCTTGTTACAATCGGTTCATGAAACATGTTGGAGTAATGTAAACACAAGACATCAAAACAGACAGGTGTTGGAGAATTCTGCTTGTCTAGTGCCCAGATGCAATTACGTTGGCGTGTTTGGTGAAATTAGACTCCTAAGAAGAGTGCTGTTATGTAGGAATGGGCAGAGGAAAGCAATCAGGTATGGCAGTTTGCCCAGAGAACAGGTCATTTAAAATGATGGAAAATACTGTCAACAACTGAGTCTAAGCTTTGAAGACAAATTAAGATATTCAGGTTTTAGATGTTTTATGTGCTATGAGCCACATCTACAAACCACCAATCAAATGGTAGAATGACACTGCACAGAACTCGCTGGTTGCATGTTCTTTTGTGCACAATAGGAATAAGAGTCCACCTCATACATACTTTAATGGCTCTGTAAAATTTTATAATGTTGCTCAACACACAGTAGCACACAGCTGTCTAACATGAAAACAATACCAATGTATAATACTTTTTTTATGTTATAAGAATCAATGTTATTTCTTGTTGCATAGACAAGAAATGAGAATAGAAATCATGAGTAAAGTGGCTTTAAGTTTACAGTGTCTAATTGTTTTTGCGAGGTGAGAAGCATAAAGCAAATTTAAATGGACTTTTTTTTTTTTTTTTTAAAAGACGGATCGTTTTATTTATAGTGAAATCTTCTGAGGAGCATGTGTGTACCAGGTGATCCCAATCCTATCAGAAACCTTTCCACAATAAGTTTAGATAACTTTAATTTCCAAAGAACTAACACATGGGGCGATCGTGGCTCAAGAGTTGGGAGTTCGTCTTGTAATTGGAAGGTTGCCGGTTCGAGCCCCGGCTTGGACAGTCTCGGTCGTTGTGTCCTTGGGCAAGACACTTCACCCGTTGCCTACTGGTGGTGGTCAGAGGGCCCGGTGGCGCCAGTGTCCGGCAGCCTCGCCTCTGTCAGTTTGCCCAGGGTGGCTGTGGCTACAATGTAGCTGCCATCACCAGTGTGTGAATGACTGGATGTGTAAAGCGCTTTGGGGTCCTTAGGGACTAGTAAAGCGCTATACAAATACAGGCCATTTACTACTGCAGGAACATAGTACTAAATGGAGTTGAGCACAAAAATCACTACTGACCCAGAGTTACAAGATTCATCCATACATATTGAGCAGGGCCAAAAAATTGCCTACTAATGTATTAGCTAAACACTCTGTTTCTCTCCAAGTTATGCAAAAATATCACATTACATGGACATTTTGGATTTAAAACAGTATCTTCGAACATTATTTTAGCCATAATTACTGAAAGGTAGAGAGACTGATTAACTGACATTAGTAAAAGATAGAAAGAACTTTAAAGTCTTGTAAAGCACCTTTCAGTCGAACCTTACATCCATCAGATTTTTGTCTTCTTCTTTTTGCTGTCTCTTGCAGAAGTGGCTCGTAATGACACTTGCCCTGAGCTCCCTGAGATCTCTAATGGCTGGAAGAGTACATCTCACCCTGAGTTGGTTCAGGGCACCGTAGTGACTTACCAGTGTTACCCTGGTTATCAGGTGGTAGGCTCCGAACTACTCATGTGCCAGTGGGACCTCACCTGGAGCGGCGATCTCCCGAGCTGTGAGAGAGGTGAGAAATCGGTATAGCCAAGTATAGGTCAAAATTCAATAGTTCAGATGAGCTACAGCTAAAAAAAAATTTATTTAGTGATAAACAATTAACTGTCTCACTGTTAATCTGTGTTTTTGACTAATTAATCCATTAATCATATAGAATATAAAACAGAGGAAAGCAGTGACTCCTTGCATTAAAGCACCTGTGAGTGAAAAATACATTTATGGTTTGAGCAGCACCCATGAAAAACTTGCCAAATCTTCTCTGCCAGTTCCAAACATTTTAGATTATCACCCCAGGTTAGGACCACCTGTGAGCATGGACCCTGCTAAAGTGGTCACTTGATGTCTGCTTCAAGCATGCCATGTTTGAATGATGTTGATAGGGCTTGTGTCACAGTGCAACTTCAAGCTGGTGTTCCACAAAACCAATCTGCAGAATTATTTGGAGTGAGCCCTCCTCTTATCTCCAGATTGAAGGCAAAGTTGTAAATACAATATCGGAGACAGGCTGTAAAGTAGAGAAGATGTGATGGTGTGGGACGACATCTCCCTGACTGGTAAAACAATGCTTGTCATCACTAAAGGCAACCTCAATGAGGAGAGCTATTGAGTTGAGATTCTGCAACCAGTGGTAATCCCATATCTCAACTCCACACTCGCCCCCACAGAGCAGAGTTTATCAGGGACCAGCTCCAGAATTTGGAGTAGAGATTATGGAATGGCTTCCCTGTAGTCCTCACCTCAGCCCCAATGAGCACTTCTGGGATGAGCTTGGATGTGCTGTTTGTGACAGAGTGACCAACACAACCGCACTGACTGACTTTGTAACAAGTGCTGGTTGAAGAATAGGATGCCCTCCCACATAGCAGACAGGTCTGGCCTGGATCTGGTGTCAAGCCGGCACTGCTGGCTGACTTCTGGCGTGGTAAATGGTATGTCATCCAGATATAGGCCAGGCCTGGTGTAGATGGCACTGTTTATGTGATGGCATGCCACATCTGGCCCAATTATGGTTTGGTTTATGTGGTCCAGGCTCATAGAAAACAGGTCTGGCCAGGAATCTGGCATCAAGCTGGCACTTCTGACTGACTGGTTTCATAGCAGGGTGTATGTCAACCAGATGTGGGCCAAATAGTGGCAATGATGCCACTATTTATGTTCCTATTTCCTTATTTTAGTTAGAAGACCCAAATGCCATGTTGCAATACTATACTGCTATGGTAGCCAACGTTTCAAATGCAGGTTTGACAGGTTTGTGAGTGTACACTTTATCCAAAACCTAATGAGGGTTTACTCATGTCTACCACTGAGTGGCTGTAGCTCAGGAGGTAGAGCAGGTCACCTACCAATTGGAAGGTTAGCGGTTCGATCCCTGGCTCCTCCAGTCAGTATGTCAAGAGTGTGAATGTGTGTGAATGTAGTTAGGAAGCACTCAGTTTATTGAAAGTGTGTAATTGGTGAATGTGGCATGTTGTACACAGCACAAGTAATCTGTGAGAGAGGGAAAGCACTATGTAAGAATCAGTCCATTCACTGAACAGAGTTTCATCATGTTACTTTTGTAGTATCATGTTCTGGCACATGTTGCTATTACATGGCTTGATTAAAGTACACATTAGGCTGGGTTAGGGTTAGAGCTAAACTGTTCTGGGCCAGCACAGGGCCAGCAGTGTGTCTGCAACTGGCCCGTGGCTGCACACAACTTACACATGGGCCACATACTGCAAAGAACGACGGCCCTTTGGTGGCCCAGATCAGGTTTGCCAGAGGTAATCCACACATGGGCCAGCACAGGACCACCAGTGTGTTTGCAACTGGCCTTGTGCTGGCCCATGTGTGGGCCACATCTGGCAAACCAGATCTGGGCCACCAAAGGGCCGTCGTTCTTTGCAGTATGTGGCCCATGTGTAAGCGCCATGTGACCAGCATGAAGATGTGCCAGGGTGTTGTGACTAGGGATGGGTATCGTTTAGGTTTTATCCGATACCGGTGCCAAATCGGTACTTTTGAAACGGTGCCGGTGCTTAAACGGTGCTCAAACCGGTGCTTAAAGAATGGAGAACACAAAATTGGTCCAAAGACCTCTTATGTTCAGCTGTTTTTTTGTAAAAAGATAACAATGTTAGCCTTTTCTGCAGCTATGGGGCATATATGGTATCACTCTTGGCTGGAAGCAGTGCTTAAACAATGGAAAAAACACAAACTTTGTCCAAAAACCTCTCATGTTTAACTGTTTCCCACTTTTTCTTTGGTCATTTTAGCCTTTTTGGCCAGGGTGAAGAGAGTATCTGCCATCAAACAAGAAGACAGCCGCATGTAACTACGTCTGTGTTTGCTAGTTCACTTTACATGCATTAATTTAATAACGTGGTTAGCCTACTCAACGTAAATTACACACGAACAACATGAAGCTACTCACGCAGAGAAGAACGGCTGCTGCTGCCATCATCATCCTCATCATTTCTGCTACACTGGCAGGGCTAGGGGCCAGGACTCTCCTCTTCGGGTTTTTGGGGGATGTTGCTAACTCCGGGTCCGATAACAGGCACCACACCCGCAGTAGATGTGCTCGGTGTGAGGTCTCGCAGCAAGCTATCAAATACGGCGCATTTCTCGGCTTTAAAAAAAAAACGCTATGCGTCGCCAGGTGTTTCATCGGATTCGAGGTGTTACCTCCTTTGACAGTATCACAGTATCAGCACTTGTTGCAGGCTGCTGAGTTTGCATCTTTTGCTGTGAAGTACAGCCAGACTTTGACCGCTTCGCCTTGGGCATTTTAATCTGTAGCTCTGCTCTAAAAGAACGTACGTACCTGGACCCGCCTACTATCCTCGGAAACGTAAAATGATTGGCTAGAATCTAAAGTGTATGACAGCTCAGGAAAAAAAAAGCACCAAAATGTGCGCTGCTTTTCGGTCTGGTTACTACCGTTTATGTCAGAACCGGTGCCATCATGGCAACGGACACCGGTACCCATCCCTAGTTGTGACTGTGTATGATTCTTCCACATGCTACTGAGCCCTGTTTGTTAAATACATAAACTGTTAAATTACCAGTAGGTCTTGTTTCTTCAGATTTCAATAATCCAGTGCAATAAACGACACCAAGCAAGAGTAATTTTAGTTCATTTGTCCTTTGGCTCCCTGTAACATGTTACAATCATTCAAGCGCAAAGACAAAGAGATACCACAACAAGCAAACTCTTTGGGGGTTTTCTTTGCACTTTGTTTTACATGCATACTTCATTGGTACATTTACTTTGAGCTTTTCTTGTTAAAAGATTTCAGATCAGCTGAAATTGAAGTTAGGGTCATGGTTAGTAATGTCGCTCTGTTCAGGTGAGACAAAATAAACAGGAGAGTAAAGAACAAAAAATGCTGGTCAGTAGTTGGTCAGTAATGACCAATCTTTGTTTCTTTGTCCTCCCAGTGGTGTCTTGTACTGACCCTGGAAAGGTGGAGCATAGCAGACAGGTGCTGTCAGGTACTCATTTCACCGTAGGTTCAACTATTCAGTATATCTGCAACAAGGGCTTCACTCTGTCTGGAAACAGCCTGCTAACCTGCTTCAGTCGGGGATCATCAGGCCCCAGGTGGAGCCAGAAGCTACCTAGATGCCTGCGTACGTACACACTTTTCCTTCCCTTTTAATAATTACTGTAGATGACTGAAATTTTTCTGGTGTGTGAAGGTATTTGTACCATTATATTTGTGCCACTTTTAATGAGAGCTTATAGTTTTATAAATAAACTGTGAATTAAAAAAAACTGTAAAAGCCTAAAATGAAAAGTAAAGAGGGTGTCAGTCTTCACAAGAGATGAGCTAACGGCTGTGCCTCTGGTCCTACTTTTAATTTTGGAAATTTTAGGAAACACAAAAAAACCAGGCACTCTAAGAGCAATGGTCTATTGGGATAATATAGTATTGCAAGGCCTGTTGGATATGACAGAAAACAGTTCTGATCGACAGATGTGATTGCAGACATTCCCCAACTCTCTTTGTAGTAATCACCATTGATCAATGATCATCACAATTTGTATTTTAATAACAAATGAGGTTGTTGTTGTTGTTGTGGTTGTGACAACTGTTAGACATTTGGAGTTAGTTTTAGTAATTATGCAACACTGCTTATAAGGTTGTGGAGAACTGCTGTCACCTGTCAGCTGAGACTGAAGAAGTCATTCTGATGAGTGAAGAAACACCCTCACTGAAAAATGCTGCATCCAGATGAACAGAATCAACTTTCTGGGATTTTCTTACCTTTCTTATTAAGAAACACACAAGTCCATTGGAAGACCACTCAGTGTATGTAGCATTCATTGACAGATGTCAGCTCTCTAACTGTGAGGCCCAAGGTACAGATGAGAGAAACAGTGCAAATGCAAATTTTCTGCATCATTGTGAACTCAGTGAACTCTGGACTGCTCATCTGCAACATTATGTCCATCTTTTATATACAATCCCCTTAAATAATAGGACAAAACCCCAACATTGCCCCCTGCGAGCAAACCCTTGATGTCACTAGAAAAGAAAAACGTTCTTTTACCAGAAAGAAACGTCAGCCATAGCCAGGATCAGCGAGGGCAGCCATCTACCGTGACCAGTTGGTGGTGAAATGAAAGAAAAAGAGAGCAGTGGGAGACAGGACAAATGTACTCTATGGGAGAAAGAGTCAGAGTTTAATAGTTACTAGTGGGTAAATGTAATAGTAGTGTATAAATATGTATTAATACAAAAAAAAGAAATGCACAGCATAGGAAGCCCCCAGCAGCCTCAGCCTACGGCAACATAACTACGATGGTCCAAGGTCACCTGATCCAACCCTAAATATAAGTTTTATCTACAAGGAAAGTATTAAGCCTGCTTATTAATTTAAAACTGGTATGAAGGCCTTCTTTAAGATTGTCTGAACTAGTATCATCAACTACTTTAAGTCTTTTACTATTCAGATTATAATATCCTAGTTGTAGAAATAGAGACATTCACTGCACTTTTACAGATTTCTAACAAACTTCATCAATGCTAAATTTAATGACTCAATTTTGTTTAAAACCAGAACCCAAGCAGGACTCCTAACCAGACCAAACAAGCTTCAGTGTGTATTAAATCTCCAATTAGACCTGGGGAATACAAGGAACACAGGATATGATTCATCTCATTTTCATCATTTTCAAATCGTTAATTAAGACCTTGTGTCCTGTGAATGGTGGTACTGTCATCCTGGAGGACACAACTCCCATCGGGACAGAAATTTTGACATTTCTTAGTTATTAGTGAATATCGTAAGAGTGACAGTGATGCTGTTTCAACAATAGATGCTGTCTTTCTTTGCAGATTGTGAATAACCAACAAAATTTAATTGAAATCTTGACAATATCATTTTCCACCCGTCCCGCTGATTAAATAATGGCATTCTGTTAGAAACACTAATTAACAACAACTCTGTGACCTGCCATGGAGTTAATTAATTACACAGTTGTGACCATAATTTTTCATTACTTTGCCTTCAGCTGAGACCTTCGAGCCTTGCAATCATCCAGGAACCCCCACTTATGGGATGCCCAGCTCTAATAAGCTCCACTTCCAGGCTGGAGAGACCCTGCATTATTCCTGCCAGAATGGACATCAGCTGCTGGGTGAACCTCTTCTCTACTGTGTTCCTGGACACCCGTCACAGTGGAGTGGGCTGCCACCTGTCTGCAAAGGTAGAAAACTGCAGCATGACTTGTTTCTACATTGTCAATTCATTTTTCAAGATCATTGAAGGAAAACAGCTCAGAAAAACTGGTTGTGGCCAAGCCAGAAGCAAAAAGGTTATATTTGGAAATGTAAATTCCATATTAAATCAAATTCAAAACATACAAAAGTCAAAGAAAAAATGCAAAAAAAAGGTATTAATTAACCTTGAATAGCAACGTGATCTGGAAAGATGACATTAACGTGACCATGATGAAACCTTACAGACTGAAAGACAGATCATCTTAAGAAAAAAAAAGTATGTTTTGGAAAAGCAGAAACTCACATCAATCACAGTGAAAGGCCATAGATGAAAAAGAACTGTCTTTTTTCAAATTGATTTATTTGTCCTGACAATTTGGAGAAGGTTGTTCCAGTCTAGAGGCTAAAATAACAAAAGAGCAGCATTTACCTTGAGCCTGCTGTTTGATCAAGGCGACTCAGGGATACAGGGTGCAGTAAGGACATGTTAAACAAACAACCACGAGGCAGGAGAGACCTATCAGGACTCCGGTGAGGGTATGCATCTGTAATTTGCTTTTACTAGAGGAGTCTCAGAGGTTGCACAGTCAAGCTGCTCTATATGCACAAAATAATGAACTGGTTTGTTGTCTGATTGCAAACGGTACAGTATATCTGAGCAGAAAAAGGGTTTCAATAAGCCTTTGTTGCATTTTGTACCAAAATTATAATAATTCCAATACAAATTACATTTCAGTAAACAAAATACATCTCCTTACAATTATAGTTCCTGCTCTGTGCTTCTAGGTTTATTTTGGTAATGATTTTCCCCATTCTCGTACATTGTCTCATTGTCTTGAATAGTTTGTCCTCCCAGGTGTAGCCTCTCTGCCCTTGTGTTTGCATCTCATCTGGTCCTTTGCAATATCATCCTGCGAGTTTTCTGTCATTTGGATTCTGTACTGTAATCTTTGCAATGTACAGTACAATAAAGTAATAATGAGTATATCCAAATGCACTCAGTAAGTTTTTTATTTTTACCTGATTTATAAAAAATACATTTAAAAAAATAAATCCTGATATACTACAGGTAGCCCAAACAATCAAAAGCTCATTTCTTAAGCAATTTAACTGGAAAACTTTAAGGGAGCTGACTTATTTAGATAGATGAGATGAAATTAATTAACATACCAACCAGGAAAATTGTAAGCTGATAGATTCGATTTTAAATGGAATTAAACTCATAACAATCCACAAAACTGTGAACATTATGCATATATATGATTGCAAGTAAAAAAAAAGTTGATTAAAAAAAGTATTCACTGTGCTTGCAAAATGCCTCCTTCAGTTAGACTGTAGTTGCACATGTAATTTTTCATGTGATCAAGTCAAGAAGTTTTCTTCTGTTAAACTTTCATCACTGTTGACAGAGTGTATCTGGTGGTATAGTCAATAAAATTCAGTTAAATCAGCCAAACGGTACCTTATTAAGTATTTTCTTAATTTCTTTTGCTGTTTTTTATTTAACATTCATTCTTTCTGTATTCTCAGCCCACCCAACAGAGTATGATAAGCACAGAGTAGCTGGTAAGTTTACCTACAGAGATAAAAGTCTTTGTATAAACCTTCTGATTCTACCTGCACACAACGAGTTACCATCAGGGATGAACAGTTTAAAGGATCATTTGTGCTAGAAATATTTCCAATATATATGCAATATATAATCATAATTTGTATAAAAAATAAAGACAACTGGAGGGGAATTCAACTATATGTGTAAAGGTGTGTAATAGCAGTCAAACATATTAACAGACCTATTATTTCAACGCTTTTGCATTTTTTGTAATTTTTAGAGTGTATAATAAAACTAAAGACATCAAATCACAGTTTGTCATTTAAAAAACATATATTACTGTACTTTCTGCCTTGGTAGTTACTTTGCAAACCACTGGTAATATTGGAGTCAGCTCTACAAGGTGATCACTTGGTTGGGTTCCAGTTAGCAGGCAAACCTCTGGGTCTTAATAAGTTAATTCCGTCAATGTATGAATCCATATTAAAGCAACCAAATAAAACAAAACAAGTATATTGTTATTTCAAGACATGGAGGCCCATCAATGAAGATAAATCTCAATAACTTCACAAAGACTAAAAGGCTCTGACCCTAGGACTCCAATAGTAAAGGAAGATGAAGCTTCTGAGGAGGAGGAGGAATTCATCAGTATTATCATCTTATATTAATGACCACATCACTGCTTTCTAGATTTAAGTAGTAGGCCCATCTTAATATCAACTGTTCAGTGTGAATCAGAAATTCATGATGAAAATGCTGCAAATGAAGTTAAACCTTCACAATCTTTTTTTTTCTCCAACAGTACCTACTGCAGACCTAAGGATGGAAGGAGCCCAAGTAGCATTGGCTGTCTTCATCTCCATCACCTTCTTCCTCATCCTCATCATTGGGCTCTACCTTTATTTTTCAAAGTATGTCCAAATTAGTTGGCAAATGCTGCTGAAAAAAAGAATAAATTACATTATGACTAGAGAAAAGAATTTAAATATACACAGCATAATCTTTACAATTTATGGAATAAGCACTTATTTCCAGCACGGTAATACTACAGCCTCTCTTTGTCATGCAATGAGAGAAGCAGTGCAAATGCAGAGTCATG
This sequence comes from Neolamprologus multifasciatus, assembly GCF_963576455.1. Taxonomy (NCBI): domain Eukaryota; kingdom Metazoa; phylum Chordata; class Actinopteri; order Cichliformes; family Cichlidae; genus Neolamprologus; species Neolamprologus multifasciatus. Next base: position 38,832,852 of record NC_140452.1, on the reverse strand, counting down.
CAATGTGCATGCAAGCTTTTAGTAACATAAATTTCTGAACTCTGTCACAAATAAGGAGATTTGGGTGGCTTTGGTCTGACTGGGATGCACTGAAAGCAAATGAAAATATATTTAGCTGAAAGGACCTGCCAATCATGGATTTTAGAACAATGTTGAGCAAAAGGCCAGAGTGTGGCCTCAAACTGGTGCAGAAAGCAAACACACACTTCTAATTTATACCTGAATTGGGGTTTTGTGGAAGATAATCATTAGTAATGAGAGTTTGGTCTTCAGTTCTAAATAAACAGTTTTTCAGTTAAAGCACATAGTCATGTTCTTTATGCACATACATCTCTGTAAGCGCTTGCTTATGAAAACAGTAGCTGTTTTAACAAACTAGTGTTGTTTGGATTTTTTTGTTTTTTAATTGTTTTTGTCTTCTTTTAATTGATGTGTGCTTCTCTCTGTGTGCTCAGGTTTCAGAAGAAGCCACTAAGACTCACTCTGTACTCCAACTTACCATATGAAAATATCACTGGAGAGTCTACACTTTATAACTCAGTTTATGAGACAATGGTGAGTCAACATTCCCCACAGCTGTCAGTCTGTTACACTATCAAATCTAATGGCCCTCCATTCATTTAGAACCACTTTGTGGTTCACTTGCATTGTACTGTGGTATACTGATGGATGTTATTTTAATATCATCTACCCTTATTATATTAGTAAGGTAAGGCTACATAGCAGGCTACGTATCTCTGAATAATGCAATATGGGTCATCAGCACCACAAAGTTTTCCACGATGATTTGAATCAAATCCAAGAGTGGAAGATCTACTGAAAGTTACGACTATGACACTGTCAAAGAAAAACATATATTGATCACACATCCCAAGTTTTCAGTATACCATCCCCTTTAGGAGAAGCAACAGTAACATATCTGTGATTAATAAATAAGAACAAACGTTTGCTTTCAACACTTAGTTCTTCAATAACATATGGCAACTGAGGATGTTCCTTTAGTGTCTAAGTTGCTGTTTTGTTCACCTTCCATGCTTCCGATTTCTGAAGAACAATGAGGTGAGTCAGTCCTCGATCCTCCTGTGAAATACTCTTGTGATTATACTTCCTGAATATTCACTTATGTATCAAAAGTGAATTCATTTGCCTAAATACTTAATATTGGCACATTTGTCCTATCTATATAACAGTTTGGTCACAATAGGACCAAATTTGAGGTACATGTACTAGGATTTCTTTCAAGCTTTATTACACTTCTACTTTGCTCCATTTTTAGCAGCCAGATCTCTGACTGTCTGTCAGCCGGGCTACAGCGCTGAAGTGAAACCTTTTTTCTTCAATCAATGTCTTAGATTTACAGAGAGCCTTTTTTATAGGGCCACACACTCCTTTTTTCAAGAAAAACATCTACTATAAGGGTGTGTGGAACCCATTATTGTGAATTTAAATGTTAGTAAGAAATGATCAGACAAAAGAGAAATACAAATGTTCAGTTTATAAGCCATATGACAAAAAAAACATCATCCAGAATGTGATTAAAGTGGTGGTTGAGCTGTTGAGCCAATTGGGTCTAATAATATATTAAATGCAGTGTTGAGACTGTCATTGTTAAGCATCTACATGGGTGTTAAAATCACTCACAATTATTTTGAGCACTAAATCAAACAAAAAGTCTGAGAAATCTGAGAGGAACTGTGAGTAAAAGTCAGGTGGATTGATGAGTATTATTTTGTTCCATGTAGTCCAGCGGTCTCCAACCTTTTTTGCGCCACGGACCGGTTTATGCCCGACAATATTTTCATGGACCGGCCTTTAAGGTGTCGCGGATAAATACAACAAAATAAAACTAGTACCGGTACCGAAAAAAATAAGATTTATTCATAACACACGTGAAAAGACCAAGGAAACCGAGTTAACGATAAAAACGATAACAAAATAACACTGAAAACCCGTAAAAACCCTGAAAACCATACATAAGCACAAAACAATTAAACCTGCTTAACTATACTTGCCATTGTCACTATATTATGCTGCTATTCATACTATCATTATATTATGCTGCTATCCTGTATATATTGTACTTATTATTGTCTGAGTACTACGGTTGTTATTGTCTGAGTACTACGGTTGTTTTATTGTACTTTTTATATTTTACATTTATATTTATTTTGCATTTTGCACCAAGGGAGTGGCACTCCAATTTTGTTGTACTTTGTACAATGACAATAAAGGCTATTCTATTCTATTCTATTCTATTCTATTCTATTCATTTCACACCTGAGCCTCAACTGTCGCGGCCCGGGACCAAACGACTCACAGACCGCTACCGGTCCGAGGCCCGGGGGTTGGGGACCGCTGATGTAGTGCACCTCTGTAAAATTATCTGCATTTTTAAAGTTTCTCTGCTCATTTATTGTTTTTTATTAATAATTTAAAAACTATAAGTGTTTCCATTGTTGTCCATCATGTTTGTGTAACATGCTGTCCTGCCATTTTAAAGTATACACTGGTTTAGTTTTCTGACTGCTTTGAGTGCTGACCAAACTTGTGCAATGTCTTCACAGGAATCCAGAGAATACGAGGTTTCTATCTGAAGACTCCATCGTATGTGTGTGTTTAATGGACAGATAAGACGCCTGCTGGCCTTTTCAACATCACCCACACTTATTCCTTTGGTAACTTGCTTGACACCTCCACCCTGGTTTCTCTACACTGAATATGAACTTTTCTTTATTTACCTGGCAGAGGACACCACAGCACCCCTGGAAAAGCTGAGCCACCAGAATATTTTTCTAGTTCTTCAACAGTTACCGTCCAGCAGCAGTTTGTACAGTTTTTAACGCTGTGCTCACATCCTGAGAACTTTCGGTGCAAAGTAACATCTCAGAAAGCAGAGGGATCAATGCAAAGCAATGCCATTAAGTGCATATAACCACAGGTGTTAGGCTGTGTTTTGTACATTATACACATTGTCGTCTAGCACCATTAAAGGAACAATGCTTACGGATTGTTGGGATGCGGTACATTGGTATATTAAGATTTTACACTTTAATGTTAGAAAAAAGCAACAGTATAAACAATTATCTGATTATCCCCAAACTGTTGTTGCTTGAATCTGTTCTTTGACAAATAAATCGTCTTAAATAAAAGACCTTTGAAGGAATATTTGTCTCTCTAAAAGGGTGATGTTCTCATGTCTGTATGTTCAGCACAGTGATCAATGCAATATATAATTTGCTTAGATTAGCATAAAAACTGAAAGCAGGGGGAAACAGCTAGAGCTCGAAGATAAACCAAAACTCCACAGCTCCATTTAAAAACAAACTACATCTGATAACCTTGACTCAAGCTGGAAAAAAATATTAAAGCCCCTTTTATAGTTTTATGGATTTCTTAAACTTTTCATTCTCTGAATTCTTTGAAAAACTGAAGAAAATAATTAAACGCTGTTATAGTTTATTGCTAATGCAAACTTTGTCATTGGACGGTGAGTGCAAGGCTGTGAGTGAATATCCAATGACAAGAGTTTGCGACTTTATATTACAGTGCACCAATTACACATGCACCTCAGATGGTGGACTTTGGGCAGATTTTAAAAATAGTATAAGATGAATGATAAGTTGTCTGTTGTGTCTCCAGCTGCTTTAGCTATCAAATGCTAGCAGATTAATGAGCCAGTAAATTTGTATGTAACATGGTATTACATTCAAAACTTATTGGTTTGCAATAATGAAGCAATAATTTTCAACATAGCAACCAGTACACTTTTAGTAATGTTATTTAGTAATTGATAAAGTATTTATTTTCCATCTTTAAGAAGATTCTGTGCTATTTGAGTATTCGTCAGCTATGGCCAAGAATGGTTTTGTATCTAGCATCCAGTGACCTTCATTGGAATTGCCTTTTTGTTTTTTAATTTTTTGCACTTAGTATGCTATAATTTTTTTTCCTTCCATGTATTTGTTGAGTTTTAAACTTTATACTGACACCATCATTAAACAAAACAAAACCAACATAACAGGACAAAACAAACTAGACAAAACAAAACAAAACAAACAACCCGGCTCAAGAATACAAATAAATAAATGGAAAATCCAGACACTTTGATTATGAGATACAATTAACAATACACATATGTAAAACAGCAGTGACTTGCTTGCATTATACCAGGGCCCGTGAGAAAATAGCAGAAATATCCAAACTGGCATACGCCATAAATGGGTCCCATATTTTATTAAACTTTTTGTCCCTGCTATGTAACTTGCATGTTAAGAAATCTAGTGACACATATTCCAATACCGTCCGGTGCCACTGAGTCTTAGATGGGGCCGTGTCCATGATCCAGTTCAAAAGGACACATTTCCTAGCACAGAATGTTAACAGTGCGTAGAGCTGCTTTCCAAACTTCCCCCTGATTTTGCCACTCCAAGTAACATGCACAATGGGTTGCATTGACACACCAAAATTGTTGTGTTTTGCGGTGCATAGACAGTGCGTGGGGTTGCCCACCTCTATTTTTCATTTAGGGCACAGCGGAGAAAGGTCAGAATTGTATTTATGGCGTTGAGAAGGTGATATGTGAGCTCTGTGTAGAATTTTAATTTGGATTGCCTTTACTTTATTACAGACGCTCAGAGATTTAGCATTCTCCCAGACTTATTGGAATTGCATTTTAAATTATGAAGCCTGGTAAAATACTAGCATCATTGTTCACCAGTTGATTTATTGTTAGCCTGTGTAGAAACTGAACGGAGACAGGGTCCAGTCCAACATTAGTGCAAGGCAACAGGACCTTTTTCTAAAAGTTTTGCTTCTTTTTCATGAGAGCTCTCATGCCACTTTTTTTTTTATTCAGTCTGTGTTTTTTAATTTTTCTAAGTGCCACACTAGCTGTTTTCCCCTGATTCCAATATGCTAAGCTAAGCTAATTCCAAGCTATCGCTCAGTAGTGTTTTTGTTTTTTCATTTCACTTAGCTAACACTACTATTTAAAGAAATTATTGAACATTGATTTCTTACTAATTAATTTACATCAAAATGACATTATTATACTCTGTCAAGATCCAGCACTATAGGGATCATTGCAATTTGATTTGACTTTATGAAATGATGGTATTGACCCTACATTCATATGCATTATGCAGAATGAAAGACAGGACTGATTTATCCTTGGTTCAGTTACAAACTAAGTTATAATAATTTAGGTAGCATCTCATCCAGAGCTAGCACTGATTGCAGATCAGGTACAAATTCAGACTTTTGTTGTCATTCAACATACAATGTATACAATATTGTCCTATGATAACATGTACCCTTGCAAACTACTTTGATGATAACCTATTTTTTGATTAATTGTATATAAAGTATTTATTGATCTACTTCACAAACATCTTCAATAAAGGTTATTATTCAGAAAAACAGTGGGCACTTTCAAAACGTGTGGTGAGTCCGTGGTTTGTGTGCTTCATTAAAACTCTCTAATCTATAATCATGGTTTCAAACCTTTCCTCAAATATTTTGATTTTCTAGTATAACAAAAAAATTAAGACAAGCACCTCAAGCGTAGTAACTGTTTTTTTTGGAAGTGATCCAATCAGAAGCAATGTCTTTGTGCAGTAAGGTGACATTTGAAGGCATTTGTGTGGTTGTGGGGTGGGGGGCCCATGGAAACATAACAAAAAATCTCTGCTTTGGAGGAAAACAAATTAACACAGTTTGCATTTGATGTCAAGGAAAATAAGATGCTTTGTAAACCATGTGGAGCAATTGTCTTAACAAACTTTTACACTTTATGTTTTAGTCAACTGAATCAACTTTAGATTCAGTCTACTATAATCTTGTGCTATGTCGTCGACTAAAACTGAATTACATTTTAAACAAAATAAACTAAACCAAAATCTGCTGACAAAATGAATACACACAGAGTCCTATTCCTTCGTGTATTCTAGCCTTAAACTTGCTTAATTATAAGATATTCATCTGGATATACCAAATACACTATAGTGCTAACAGTATTCACTCAACTGCCTTCACATGCAATCCCTTCCAAATCCATAGGGTTTAATATGATGTCGCCCCACCCTTTGCAGTTATAACAGCTTCGGCTCTTCTGGAAAGGCTTTCCATGATGTCTGGGTGTGTGTTCCATTTGTGCATTTGGGCATTTGTGATGTTAGCTGCTCAGCTTTGGAATCCTGTTCCATGAAATTCTCTACACACTGTTCTTAAACTAATTTGTAGGCCACAGGAATTTTGAAAGCTGTAGTGATTGACTCTGCAGAAAGCTGGAGACCTCTGTGCGTTATGTGCCTCAGGATCTACTAAACCCGCTCTGTGATTTTACTTGGCCTACCACTTCATGACTGAATTGCTGTGGTTCCCAATTGCTTACACTTTGTTATAACACTTCTAACATTGAGTATGGAATATTTTAGAAAAAAGGAAATTTCATGATTGTTGAACAGGTTGCATCTGGCCATAGCACCACACTGACTGAGGTCCTGAGAGCAACCACAAATGTTTGTGGAAATAGTCTGCATGACCAGATGCTTGAATTTATAAAACTGTGGGTATGGAAGTGATCGGAGCACTTGTATTAGATGACTTGGACAAGTGCGTGAATACTTTTGACAATATAATGTAAGTGAAACAAGGACATTAGGAGCCAAATTTACTAAATAAGGCAAAGTAGCCTGTGAATGCAATTCTGGATAGCATTCATAGGTATGGTTAGTTTCATGGATGATTTTCTAAACGCAGATGCAGTCAATTTATTTAAATATCAAGTACAGAAAATAAGACATGCTTTCTTTCTATGTTAAATTAAATAAAATTACAAAAAAATGAGGTGCAGCTGCAAGGACAATCATTTCAGGTCAGTGACCTATAGTGCTTCAAAAGGAGACCATTGAATGGCGCCAATGATAAGGTCCAGGTCCCAGAGGAGAACCGGGGATCCTGGCCTGAGAAGAAGTTGCTGGACACCCCTCAGGAACCAATATATTTAAAAGGAGTAAGCCTCACTAAGTGCTGAATGACCAAAGTGAATGGTCTTTGATCACTGCCACCATGTATGGTGTCCACTTTAACCTCATATGGGTCCAACTTGTGGACCACACACCAGGAGATAAACACTCCCCAGCGACAGGAGTAGCAGCCCTAATGGACAGTGCACAAGACTACCGCATTGTTCGCATGGCTGAGGCTGCGAACAATGCCCGTGGCCCCTGAGAAGGAGACTCCTTCTCAGGGGCCAGACTCCTCACATAATGTCTGCTGCTATGTTCAGTGGCCTTGGCACATGAATATCTCTCAGTGAGCGGAACAGGGGGTGAGCCTACTGCCACAGCCTGGCAGCTATCCTGCAAAGGAGGGGCAAGTCTAGGCAACCCTGTCTGTTGACACAACAGGGCTGTCTCCCTGACGCTGACATCAAATCCCTGCAGTCGAGAAACTACTCGAGTGCCAGGATGACAGCTTGCAGTTCTTGATACCACAGCCCTCGTGTATTGCACCCCAACCTACTGGAGAGGCGTCTGTGGAGAATAACTGGTGGTGAATCACCAGACACACCACCTAGCCCAGCTCCAGGTTGGAGGAGTCCCTTCATCCATATGGCCCATGAGGCAGAAGTATAGCCCCCAACTGACCCACTAGTGAAGTCTGAAGTGCTCTAGGCATCTCCTAAAGTTCTAGCGTCGCTCCGCAGTGTGGGACACAAAGGCCCTATGTCCAGACATAGGACCTGGGAAGGCTGTAGCTTGCTCTTCTTGAGATTCAGGCGCAAGCCTTGAGCCTGAACTTGTACATGAGCTAAGCTACATGGCTGCAGGACTGTTGTTCTGATGTGGTGCAAACCAGCCAGTCGTGTAAGTAGTTAAGGACCCTGTGGCCCTGTATCCTCATAGAACCAAGGACAGCGTCCATGCATCACGTGAAGGTCCAGAGTGCAAGAGAGATGCCAAAGGGGAAAACAGTAAATGACTTTCAGATCAATAGTAGCAAACCAATCCCCAAAACTGATGGCCTGCTTCACCTTGGGGACCATCAGCATTTTGTATATCAGGGGACAAAGATAGCAGTTGAGGCCCCTGAGATCCAACATCGGGGAAAAACACCCTTCCCGTTTGGGAACCAAAAAAGAGCGGAAAGGGAACCCAGCTTGGCAGTCCCCAGCATCCACCTCCTGTATCCCATCTTTCTTCAGGAGGGCTGAGAGTTCTTCCTGCATTATTCAAGATTCAAGAGATTCAAGATTCAAAGTGTTTATTGTCATGTTTCCAAAGAAAAAAGAGGCATTTCTCTGTGCAATGAAATTCTTTCTTTGCTGTCCACCCACAGATGCCAATTAATATATACAATAGAAATAGAACAGATAAAATGCAAATAGTACAAATAAATAAATGAAGACAGAAAAGGAGACAAAATATTGAAGTGTGAAACAGAGATATGTGCAAAAGAGCTGTAGCTTAATATGCAGAATGACCTGATATGCAAAAAATTATTATTACTGTTCAAAAATAGGTCAGCTGTTCAGGAGTCTGATAGCAGTGGCGAAGAAGGAGTTGTTGAGTCTGGATGTTCTGGATTTCACACTTCTGAACCTCCGCCCCGAGGGCAGAAGTGTGAACAGTCTGTGTTGGGGGTGTGTGGGGTCTTTGAGGATGGAGGCAGCTCTCCTCTGGACTCTGTGATGGTAGATGCTCTGCAGAGAGGGCAGCGGAGTCCTGAACTTCTCCACACTCTCTGCAGGCATTTGCGGTCCATAGCAGTAGTGCTGCCGTACCATGCAGTGATGCAGCTGGTCAGTGTGTTCTCCACAATGCAGCTGTAGAACCTGCTGAGGATCTTGGCCGACACACCAAATTTCCTCAGCCTCCTCAGGAAATGCAACCGCTGCTGAGCCTTCTTGACCAGCTGTGTGGTGTTCAGTGTCCAGGTGAGGTCCTCACTGATGTGGACACCCAGGTGTACCTAAAGCTGCTCACCCTCTCCACTTCAAGGCCCCGGATAAACAGCAGCTGGTGAGGCCTCCTCTTCTTCCTCATGTCTACTATCATTTCCTTTGTCTTGTCAGTGTTGAGGGTGAGGTTGTCGTCCTCACACCATGACACCAGACTGGCCACGTCTCTCCTGTAAGCCGCTTCGTCCCCTCCAGTGATGCGACCGATCACTGCAGTGTTGTCCGCGAACTTCAAAATAATGTTATCTTTGTTGGAGGTGACACAGGGTGTACAGGGTGTAGAGGATGAGACTGAGGACGCAACCTTGTGGGACGCCAGTGTTTGTAATAATGCTGGCTGAAGTCCTGTTGCCGATCTTGACGGACTGGGGCCTGCCAGTCAAAAGAGTACCCTGATGTATGAATCTTTGTTTTCCACATGGGAGAGGGAATAGTGAAGGGCAGCAGCGATGGTGTCTGACGTGGACCTATTGGTGATGAGGCATACTGCAGGGGATCCAGAGCGTCTGTGATGTTGCTCTGGATGTAGGCAAGCACCACTCTCTCAAAGCACTTTGCAATGATTGGAGTGAGTGCAACTGGTCTATAGTCATTCAGGCAGGTGGCTGGGCTTTTCTTGCGGAGCTCTGAAGCGCTCTCGTGGGGTCGGCTGACTCACTAGGGCTCCGTGTTTCAGGGCCTTCCTGGGAGCAGTGGTGGCAGTGGCTACCAGGGCGAACAATGACTTGAAACTCTGGTGGAAGGGTGAAATCCGGTGGGCGGGTAAAGTCCAGAGGATTGTATGAGTTACCGATATCAAGTAGTGCCTGTCTCGGGTATGTTAACAGTGCACAGCACTTATCCAGTGCAAACAGAACAAAAAGTAAACAACAACAAACAACAAGTCAGCATCTGAGAGCAGAGCAAGCAAACACTTCTGCCTCGAGGGCCATGTTATTATCTGGGCCTGCTGGGGGTTGCTCACTAAGGTAAAGGTCGGGATGGTTGTGATGGGGGGTCTGCAGAAGAACTGCAGGTGGTAGCCATGGATCAAGGACCGACCAAAAAGGCAGACAGCGAAGGGGGCTGGCTGGTCTACCCCAGGAAAGGTTAAGATGGCAGGAGATGGTTGGAGGACAGTCGAGCCTTGGCTGCACGTCCTCCCCGTTTCCCCTACATATTGGTGCTATGTCTGTGCAAAGCTGCCAGCTGAGGCCTGGTATCCCCAGGGCTCCATGCTGGAGCTTCAGGAGCAGGCTGAGGCACAGCAGCCTTGGGCATCCTTGCACTTGCAGAGCGCCTGAGCAGGCCCCTTGACAACTCCTGAGCATCACGGCAACTGTCTCGAGCCACTGTGAGCCGCTGCGGGGTCAGCAGGCAGCCTCTGGTTGTCCTACTGGAACTGTGACTGAAACAGTCAGAGATGCTGCGGCACCACCCAGATGAGGCCATGGTACTATTTGTGGTGATGGCCTGCTCTTTCATGCATGCTAGAAGACTTCCTGCAGGCAATGGACCACCTGTGCAAAGCAGCCAGGGCTTCAAACTGCCTGCACACCAGGTCCTTAAAATCAGGCAGCAGTAGCTCCTGCAGCTGAGAGCACCGTGGCTGTGTGATGTCGTTAAACCTGGAGGCCACTGCCACAGGGTTCTCAGGGAAGGCAATATCCAGAGCCCTGGATGCCCTGCCCATCATCTCAAAAAGTTTGGCAATATAAAACAGTCTATGCAAGACTGTGGAGCTTCCCTGGCCAGCATAGCATGTTGGTAGCCCAAACACACCATACATCTACCATTTCCGTGCTACAGAGGCATAGAGATGTCACATCCCACACATTTATGACCCATAGGAACTGCCATACTTGCATGGGACGAATGGAGCCGTAACCCGCAAACCGAAAGACAGTACACACAAACACATTCTCTGGTTTCCCCTGTAGATGAAAAAGTGTGGTTCAGAACTGACACATCATTTTTTTCAGCCGTCTATAGGTCTTTATTTTTCATCCTTTCAATTCTAACACATTACCCAGTCCATAATAAAGATCATCCAGTTAGTGTAGGTTTTTGTTTGCTGTGCTGCTGGAAGACGCCACTAGTGTGCCACAGAGCTGCCATGGTAAGCTTGTAACCTGAAGCTTTAACAAATAAAACTAACAAAACTTTGCCTGTACTAAAGCCTGTCTATTCTTGCAATGATTGTAGCCTTGCTGCTCAATGGCCATTCATCACAATTACATTAATTCATCCGGCAGTCCAAAAACATGCATGTTATACTAGTTATTCATCCCTTATTCATGCCATAATTCAGTCCAACATCCTTGCACTCTGCACCATAAATAAATAAATATAAATAAATATAAATAAATAATAAATAAATATATTATTATTGTCTGTCATGTTGTCATGTTGATGTCTTGTTGTCAGTATTGTCTGTCTTTTAAGTACACTGAGAGCAAAGAAATAATCAGAGCCCAATTTTTTTATGTGTACACATACTTCAATAAAGCTGATTCTGATGTAAATGGTTGTCTTCCTCTGTTAGCCCTGAGACACACTGGTGACTTGTCCAGGATTATACCCTACAGCAGTGGGCAGATGGATGGGTTGATTGGTGGATCTGATTATTTATGTGCATGTAAATACCCACACTGCCTGACACACAGAGCATAGTTGCTGCAATGGAGCAGGAGATTACTTTATCAGTCTAGTTCCAAGGCTTTGCTTAGTCTGCACATCTCTGATTTACTTCAGCAATTTAAGACATTTAGGTATCTTGTACATGGACCTTTTCCACAGCTAGCAAATTATCCTTTTGTAGGAGGAATTAAGAAAAGAGAGACATTTACCTGTTCGAGCAGCAAAAAATAATAGGTGTCAAACCAATCCCCACAAGCCTGGATGAGCCTGACCAAGAGTCCGAGTTCTTGGTATTATCAGCTGACTGAAACTTGGACCATAGATAATATAAAACATGCATGTAGCCATAACTCATGTTTACTAAGCTCAAATTACTAGGGAGCCCAGGGCTGTTTTCCCATAGAAAATCTGAAGTCTTTTTCCAGCCACAGGGGTTGCTCTCTCCTGTCCTTTACAAAAAGACAAAAAGAAAAAGATTTCAGGTATTTCCACCTTGGCTTCTCTTTTCAAACCTGGAAAAGTAAAGTATCTACTCGATGTATAAAAATATGTTTTGATTTTCATTTAAATATACTCCATTGTATTCCTGAACTGAACTGCATTACAGCTGCATTACAGCAGTTCAGTTATAGAGGAATATATACAGGGGCAATTTTAGCCCATTTTTGGGGGTGCTTCAGCTTCAGCACCCCCCAAAAATGAATCAAAGCACCCCCAAAGATTTCTTACTTTTTTTGACAATATTTGCTGTTTGTGTGACACACTACTAAAAATATAAAAAGCATACAGTACTGTACTTGTTTGAGACGTAACATTTTAACAACAAAAGTATAGATAAACCCCCCTCCTAAAATGGAATGGTTTGTTCCAGCTCGTGTCTCCCGTATTCTGGCTCTAGCGCCATTGCTGACAGAGCGATGGTGGCGGAGGTGTGAGTGCCTGGCTTAAAACAGGACATATTAGCTGCATTTAACCTTCATTTACTCTTTATATAGTTAGGTAGGAGTCCGACCATGTTTTGTTTTAGCTGAAAAACCTTACACCCAGGTAACCTGCAGTGTTGAAAACGTGTTTTTCGACAATGTTTGCTACTCTACAATCTGTCCTGCTCAGTAGTAAATTCAGTGACATTTGACCGTCCTGTTACTCCCATTGAAATGTATATAGCCTATTTAAAATCTAAAACTTATAATTGTCTGCAGCCTGCTGTTGTTACCACTAGGGGCGATTTTATCCCAATTTTGGGGGTGCTTCAGCACCCCCAAAGATTTCTTACTTTTTTTTTGACAATATTTGCTGTTTGTGTGACACACTACTAAAAATATAAAAAGCATACAGTACTGTACTTGTTTGAGATGTAACATTTTAACAACAAAAGTATAGATAACCCCCCCTCCCAAAATGGTTTGTTCCAGCTCGTGTCTCCAGTAGTGATGTGCTGATCGATCCTGAAATATCGATTCCTCTGATACCAATCATTTATGTTCTAGAATCGATTCTCACATTAAAATATCGATATTTTAGTAAATTAGGGTAAATTTGTAGTTTATCATTAACAGGAACACAGTGGAAAGAAACTATAACATTCGGATTGTCTACATTCAAAGGAACTAGTTCCTCTTCCGCCTTTCATAGTCATTTGCGAAATAGGCTGTCTCGCAGCCCCTTGGTGCCGCGTGCGCACTCACAACAATGGCTGAGCGTAATTGGAGTCATGTGCGAACGTATTTTACCTCCACAAAAGCTGAGACGTGGTTTGCGATACATGTGGCAAAAACGTGAGGTGTTGTGGCCACACTAGGGAGACATTCAAAAAGGCTGTTGGGTGGGGGGTGGGGGAGATAAATACATTTTATGGTGTTTATTTATCGGATGAAATACGTTAAATGTCCAGAAACAGCGGGGGTGTCCAAATTCAGAGGCTGCTTCCACCTGAGGACCCGGCCTTCGTGGTCAAGAAAGCCGGGTATACGTCACGAGCCCCCTCGGTGGAGTGAAACTCTGCCGTCTGCTCCTTGCTATCTAAAATATAACCGGGCGCTGGCGTAAACTCTCGACCGTCTCACACTTCTGTTTAATCAGTTTTCTGTTTGACGTTTATTCAGCTGTGTGAAAACCCCGGAGGAACCCTCCTGGGGGATTAATAAAGTTAAATTTAATTTAATCTAATCTAATAACTTTAATCTCAGCCAAACTGATTTACTCACGAACAAATAAAACACTGAAAAAGCCAAACAATAACATTTTTAAGTTATCTAAGTGACTTATATATCATGTTTAACCCGAGTAGCGAAAGACAGCGGGGGTTTGAAGACGATGTGTCGGTCGGCTCAGATATTTGAAGTTTACACAGCTACATTCTCACCTGAAAATATGTTAAAAGTTTTTTTACGACCCAGAAAGAGAAATAAGAGTGATATTAAAACTAAGCAGCTGCCGTCATTGTTGGAAACAAGTACTCTGATGTCCTGTAATCATTATGATGCTATAATTTGAGAAACAATAAATAAAATAAGTTTTTGTACAAAGTATCGGTATCGGATCAGTATCGTCGATACCACCCTGAATATTACTTGGTATTGGATCGGAAAGGAAATCAGTGGTATTGCACATCACTAGTCTCCAGTACTCTGGCTCTAGCGCATTGACTGTAGAAAACATGGACGACGCGACCCCGCCTCCTACCATTGCGCAAAAATGAAGCCAAAATACCCGCTTGTGGAAGCTGCCATCTTGCAAATTTGGAGCCAGAGTCTGCGCAGTAGTGACTTGAGGTGGAGCAACTGTGTAACGCTTCCGCCCACACACCCGCTGGACGTGACCGCAAACACGCCCCCCTACACTTTTTACGTAGCCCGGCTGCTCGAGTTTTTTTGCTGGTTTACCGCGACTAACGACTCGTTTAATTAAGGTAAATACAACCATGTCACTGTTATAAAAAAAGACACACAGCTTATCATCTTATAGTTCTAAACTCACTCTGTTGTTAATTCGTTAGTTAGATTAGCCGCTAGCATACGCACTGTGTTGGAGGCTTGTTGCTAGCTAGTTAGCGATGCTACACACCTGCTACTCTTAATAGTCTTCAACACTTATGTTTTTTTTTTATCCATTTTTAGACAGCGATGAGATCAGCTGCACACTCTACAGAGGCCCAGAGTTACTGTTAATATCAAAAATATAATGCTGTCCTTTGAGATTTTAACATAAGACTGTGAGTGTAATGGATCTAAAACTGTTTAAATCTTCAGAGCCCTGTACATCCTGGTAACATGGAGACTTTAAAAACATCAGCAGAACGTTTCAGTAGTGTAGTCTGATTTGTTCTTTTCATTTAATAATAGAGTCCATATTATATCAACAGCTACATTCACCCTGGAGAGAAACTAGTGAGGGACACCATCAGGACCAAGCTGGGTTTCCTGGGTCCAGAGGTTTGGAGAAACTTCTTGCCTTTCTTTCATCACAGCTGTCCTGTGCCATAAGTTCTGTTGACCCGCTGTAAGAGGCGTCATTTAAGAAACACCAGGAAGACTGAAGCTCATCGCATTGATCAAGCAGGACTCATGATCTTCACCAGCTGCTCCCTCACTGGGAAATCTTCAGCACTCCTCCGTAGGCCCGCCCCAGGAGATGGATAAACCCAGCATTTCATCAACACTGTGATGAGACCTTTGGTTTGTGTAATGTTATAAATACTCAGATACTCCTCAGAGGCTCCAGACTTTTACATAAAGATATTATATTCAGTCCTGTAGAAAGTTATATATTTAAAAATATGTGATCCTCTCTGGTTACTCTGGTATGAATAACTCTGAATCACTTTATGGTAAATAACACACTATGTGTAAAAAAAAAAAAAAAAACGGTGAAAAAATTCCAGATGACAAGTTTGTAGTTCAACATAGAAGTGACGACCTTTGACCTTCATCTGGTTTTATTTAATTGTGTTAGAGAAACTCAAACGGGCTGTTCATGCAGCTGAGTACATCATGTGTTTAAAACGGAAGCTGTGCAGGTCTGAGATCAGCAGTTCTCTGAAACACCAAACAGGTCCTGTTAATGCTAATATATAGTGACACAGTTACATGAGTGATTAATCCTTTTGGGTTTTTTTGTCTTTAACTTAATCAATAAAACAGCTGCAGCTTTCACTACAGCACGTGTGGTACTTTAACCTTTGCACTGTTTTCATCAGTTCACTTTGCAGTTAACATGTGAACATGTTGGATGATCTGTCTGCTGTCACTCGATGGTGCTGAGGTCTGAATCTGAGGGCAGCTCCTGTAATCACAAAGACAACAGAACCATCAAATTCAGATATAAATTTTATCCCTCAATATTGAAATAAAGCTGATTCTTCTGTCCTCACACACTCAGGATCTGACGTTCTTCTTACATTTTTTTCAGTATTACAGTACACTACAGTACTTTAATCCATGGTTCCTGATTAAAGAGGAGTTACTTAAGTACAAAAATTGTTACTGTCTTTACAGATGTGGCAAGAGACTGAAAACATGCTGTTGTTTGCACATCTTTAATATTCAGCTCTGCACAGAAGCTGAAGCAGAGTGCAGCCTGTTGCTTTTACAGTATAATACTTGTAACTAGAAAGTGCATTTTCTGAAGAAACTGCAGTGTGAATGCTTGAATCTGAATGTATGCACTGAAATGAATTAATTGCTGAATTTTAAATTAAAAAGTTTGAATGAAATAAAAAAAACAAAAAAACAACAGAATTTAACCTGAAAACAAAAGTGCAGAATTTATGATAGCTGACGTTTACACAGAAAAAGTTGGAAAATAGCTGAAAATGTTTTAAATGTAAATTAGAAAAACCTAAGTAATGAGAAAAGGAAATTTAGAGTCAGAAAACATCTGAATGAATATTAAAAGTTCATACTCTTTGAATCACTGATTGACTAAAATGTGATCCCTCCACTTGGATCCACACAGTTTAAAAAGTTTACATCTCTGAGCTTTCAAAGACACGGTGTTGGAAAGAGAAGAATGATGGCTACGTTTTGAGGGTAAAATGATGGCTGTAGAGCAAACACTCTGGACACAGAAGTCGTTCAAAGAGAAGTGTTTAAGATGAATCTTGGCAGAGTGAGACAGAGCTCGTTAGGCAGGCAGGTGTGAGCCTAGTTGCTGTATTGACTTCACCCAATGGCTCCATACACAGGCATACAGACATGCACCTCACTTTTGCTGCTTAAAATGAACAGAAAAGTCAGCCCCAAACAAATTCTTCCCAAATGAAAAGTACACGTTGTATCGACAAAATTCTTTCACCGTAAGCACCAGCAATGTCTAGTCTACATAATTCTCAGTTTTCATGCCTGTGGAGTTTATTATATGGACGTGGTGACAGTGTAAAGACAGCCTGTACTTCTGATTTTCAAGCGAACTTTCTTAGCCATTTTAACATTAGAGTCTATGGAAGAGTTGGAGGGAGGAGGCTGTGCATCGGTGACATTTATGAAAGAACCATAACACCTAGTACAATAGTAAACACACTGGATGAAAGAGGACAGCGATGGCTACGTTTTGAGGGTAAAATCATACCTGTAGAGCAAACGCTGTGGACACAGCAGCAGTTGAAAGAGAAGTGTTTAAGATGAATCCTGGCAGAGTGGCAGGCAGAGCTCGTTAGGCAGGCAGGTGTGACACGCACACAGACATGCCCCTCACTTTTGCTGCTTAAAATGAACAGAAAAGTCAGCCCGAAACAAATCGTTCCCAAATGAAAAGTACAGGTCGTATTGACAAAATTCTTTCACCGTGAGCGGCAGCAATGTCTGGTCTACTGAATTCTCAGTTTTCATGCCTGTGGAGTTTATTATATGGACGTGGTGACAGTGGAAAGACACCATGCTCTTCTGATTTTCAAACGAACCTTCTGAGCCATTTTAACATTAGAGTCTATGGAAGAGTTGGAGGGAGGAGGCTGTGCATTGGTGACATTTATGAAAGAACCATAACACCTATTACTATAATAAACACATTGGATGAAAGAGGACAGCGATGGCTACGTTTTGAGGGTAAAATCATACCTGTAGAGCAAACGCTGCGGACACAGCAGCAGTTTTAAAAAAGATTTTAAGATTAATTTTTTCGCTCCTCTCACTCTAGCAGTTGAGCTGTCTCACTCTAGCGCCAACATTCCGTCCCATACACACCCATTATAAACTCTGAAACGGGTGAAAAAACATCATGAAACTTAAACTGGAACTGAAGAAAAAGTATAATAGATATTGAAAAGATAAATACAAGTTGAATAGTTGAATGTCTTGTCTTCGTTTTAAAGTTTGAATGGTTGCTCTATGTCAATGTATGTGGAAGTAGTAAGAGTTTAAAAATGAGTAAGTTGAATGAGGATTTGAAGGGTCTCCCCATTGAAATACATGGGAAATTTTTGTTGAAAAAAGTTGAATAAAATTAAAAATATAAATGTTAAAAATGAGAAAAATAGAAGCAGTCATGTCCAAAAGAAGAGGAATCTAACGGTGTTTGAATGGTTTTTCTAAGTTGAACGGTTTTGAAGGAGTAGGAGTACAAAAAACGTACGGAATAGATAATAAAATATAACTAGAAAAATTTGCATTTCCTGCGAAAATGCAGTGTGGATGCTTTAAAGCTGAAGCTGTCTGCAAAAACTAGCTGAAAAAGCTGAAAAGTTGCAGAAATTGTAAAAACTTTGCAGAAGCAAAGGAACTTTGCTAAAAAGTAATAACTTAGCAGAACTGCAATATCTTAGAGGAAACATAATACTTGGCAGAAATACAATAGCATAGCAGAACTTGGCAGAAATATTGTAACTTACCAGAAACATGATAACTTCTCAAATATACAAGAATTTAGGAGAAATAGTATAAGATAACAGAAAGAATATATTTAGCCAAAAATACTTAAACATTACAGAAACACTATGATTTAGAAAAATAGTACAACATAGCAGAAATACTGTGATTTACCAGAGACACTGTGATGAACTATGAATATTGTAATTTTAAATGAATACTATGTTTTAGCACAAATACTATAATTTGACAGAAATACTATCATTTGGCAGAAATACTATGTTTCAGCACAAATACTCTGGTTTAGCACAAATATTATAACATAGCAGAAATACAATTATATAGCAGAAATGCTATATTTAGAAAGAAAAATATAATATAGTAGAAATACTATGATTTAGCAGAAATACTGTAATCAGCACATATACTGTAACATGACAGAAATTCCTCCACTTAGTAGTAATACTATAACATAACACAAATGTTATGATTTGGCACAAAAACCATGATTTGGCAAAAATACTATGATTTAGCAGAAATACTATGATTGAGCAGAAGTACTAAGATGTAGTAAAAGTACTTTGATTTAACAGAAATACAATTATGGTGGAGTAATACTTTAAAATGGGAGAAATATTGATACACACACACATACACAGAGCCTAAAGGGAACAGTATTTGTGCCATGGAGTGTTAACAAGAATGTGAGGTCCATATTAGAAAAGCTGGTAAAATGATAAAAGTTTGCAGAATTATAATAAATGATGAATATGAATTACTGGTCTGTGATAGTGTATTAATTTGTAGGGAAAAAAACACGTTGCCCAATGTGGAATCGAACCAACGACCTTTGGCTTGCAGACCCATGTCACTACCAACTGCGCCACTGGGAAAGAGAGCCGGGCGCCTGGAAAACAGGGTGATGAGCAGTCAGAATTAGATCGCGGTGAGAGGCGAAAAACGCCGTTTTTTGGAGTTACAAAACGTCATGTAACTCAAAAACTAGGTGGACTAGAAGCATAATTCTTGTACTGGGTGAATCAGCAGACTTTGGTGTACTTTGACTGTGATTTTCATTGCTCTTTGTACAACCGTCGCTGAGACATGACAAGAGAAGAAACGGCAGACCTCAGATATGATTGGCTGGCTGGGAAGCCGTGCAGGCCCTGATATGTAAATTTCAGGGCTAAGTGTCTCAGTTCTCACAGAGGATTGGCTGCCTGGGCACCTGGCAGTAATATATAGAAATAGTATGATTAAGCAGAAATACTATAATTTAGCAGAAATACTATAAAAAGCAGAAATACTATAATTTAGCAGAAATATTATAAAAAGCAGAATTACTATATTAAGCACAAATACTATATTGTCATGGTATGGCATGGCAAACCGTGGGGGGTGTGGGGAAGGAGGACCCAGGCGCGGTGCTCTGTGTATAAACAGTGCGTTTATTTACAGTGTGTGGAAATAACACCAAATTCCCGTGCTTTCCCCAGACTCCCGTGTCGTGTCTTCTCCCAGTGTTTGTGCTCTCCGCTCCCGTGTCTCAGCCCTCCCCTTGCTGGCTGCTGTCTGGCACTCCACCCCTCTCCTGGGGACACAATAGAAGCAGCCGTCAGGACACATACAATCGCGGGCATACACACACACTAACCAAGCACAACAGGATGACTGACGTGGAGTCTCACGTAATGATCCCGCGTCGGTGGGAGCTCCAAGACTCTCTTAAGTAGCTTAAGGGTTAAGTAGCCAGAACCAAAACAAGCAAAAACAACAAACAACAAACCCTCCCAGGTCACAGTCCCAAAGTCAGACCGCGCATCCCGCAGCGGCGCAAAAAAAAGCGCCGCTCTCCTGCTAGCCGCTCTCCTGCTCGCCGAGTTCCGGCGCGGGCTCCACACGCTCAACGAGCTCCGCCGCGGGCTCCACCCGCTCACCGAGCTCCGGCGCGGGCTCCACACGCTCGCCGAGCAGCGGCGCTGGCTTCTCCTGCTCGCCGGGCAGCGGCGCTGGCTCCACCGGCTCGCTGAGCTCCTCCGGCAGCGGCGCTGGCTCCACCGGCTCGCCGAGCTCCTGCTCGGGCAGTGCGAGCTCCACCGGCTCGCCGAGCTCCTGCTCGGGCAGTGCGAGCTCCAGCGGCTCGCCGAGCTCCTGCTCGGGCAGTGCGAGCTCCATCGGCTCGCCGAGCTCCTGCTCGGGCAGTGCGAGCTCCACCGGCTCGTGGAGCTCCTGCTCGGGCAGTGCGAGCTCCACCGGCTCGTGGAGCTCCTGCTCGGGCAGTGCGAGCTCCACCGGCTCGTGGAGCTCCTGCTCGGGCAGTGCGAGCTCCACCGGCTCGCCGAGCTCCTGCTCGGGCAGTGCGAGCTCCTCCGGCTCGCCGAGCTCCTGCTCGGGCAGGGCAGGTCCGGGTGGCGACGTAGCAGCCGGTGAAGAAGATGGCAGAAGGGTGACTGCAGGCGGTGAGATGACGGCGGTGCCACAGCTGCAGATGTTGAAGCAGCGAGTGGTGTGGAGACCTCTGACCGAGGTGATGTTACCTGCGCTGTCGGCTCGTCCACTGCAGACACAAACACAGATGGTGAGGGAAATGGAAAATTGTCCGTACTACTCACCACAGCCGACTCTTGAGAAGTTCGTGGATTAGGCTGCGGTGAGGAAAGCCGGCAGCGCGAACGGCGTTTCCGTGTAGACGTCGGGGCCGGCATCTCAGGCTGTGAATCCACCAGCGGTCCGGGCCGGTGAGCAGCCTGAGGAGGAAAGTGGAGGTGGAGGGTGGAAAGCAGGAAGTCCAGGACAACTGGATTGAGGGAGTCCACCAGCCAGGGGAATTTAACAAGTGTCTCCACATATGTACAAGCATAGAGCAAACGGGGAAGCAACACCAAAAATATATAGTAATTAGGGTTGCCAACCGTCCCTTAAAAAACGGAATCGTCCCGTATTTAGAAACAAAAGTACACGTCCCGTATTGAGCTGAAAAGGGACGCACTTTGTCCCGTAATACAGTGAGAATCAAAAGTAGTCTATAAGTTTTAATGTAATTAACACTTTGTTTGAAAACATAATTCCCAGCCCCGCTCCTGCTTTGTGACCAATGAGCTGACAGCACACTTATGACAATTCGAGTATGACAATTCAGATTACCGCTCATCTCATTGGTTGAGGAAAGGTCGCTTGCAGAGAAAATACCGGAAGACAACAGATGACCACAACAAAAAGCATGGCCAACAGGGAAACAAACGCCGACACTGCGGTCTCAGACGACAGTACACCTGAAGCTGGGCAAACACTGTGCGATTTTCAAACTGCACGATTGGCTCGCATGGGTTATAAGTTCGTAGGTCACGATGCAGGGTCTCACACTATACCGCCCGATGCTCTGATGCGACCTGAGTGCTCACACTGTGCCTCCATAAAATGAAGGTTATAACAGAAAATCTGTCACACAGACACACACCACCATCAACTTTGCTAAATTGCTAATGAAAAACACTGATCAGGCAGCTGTGATTGAGCAGCAATGTAAATCCGACTATTTTCACGGTTGTTGTGGTCGTGATAATTTGGTGATGCCACTTCGAAAAGGCTCGGATGAGCTTTCCAAAGTTCTACAAGTTGTGCCTCCATCGCTTGTGTCCAGATCACACGCCGCACAGCCGTGCTGCTCCGTCTTTTTCACCGACGTTTACGTGTTTGCGTGTGAGCAGTGTGAGCGGCTGCAGTGACACCCTCACGAGCTATTGATGATCGGGAGCTGGTCGTGAGGTGTTAATCGCTTCTCGTTACCCCACGTATACTACACGATGCACGATGAAGGCCAAAATCGGGCCGATCACCAAATTGGTCGCACGACTCAAAAATCGGCTCAAAATGGGCCAAAAATCGCACAGTGTAAGCCCAGCATTAGACCAGCAATGTTTGTTCCTCTCAGAGAAAGAAAAAAAGGCTACAAAAGTACAGGAAAGAATGGGAAAAGGAAAACACCTGGCTGGAAAAGTGCAAGATAACACCAATAAAGCGCACTGCACTGTGTGCCGGCGCACTTTTTCCATAGGCATGCTTCTAATGGTGGGCACATGAAGAACATGAGGGGCGTGAAAGCTCGGGGAACCCTTAACCAATTTTTGTCCACCAGGCCACGGCAGAAGCAGATATGGTATGTAAACACTGGTTTGTTTGTTTTTAAACCCTCTGGTTAAGGTTAAAATGGGCATGTGCAGTGAATATCAGCGCTATGTGGCCAGAAGTGTGATAATATAATTTATTTTGTGTAATAAACAACTGCAAGGATAGATGATTACAACAAATAGATGTAATCTATTTGTTGTAATCATCTATCCAACAATGATTAGGGTTAGGGTTAGGGGTTAGGGGTTAGGGTTAGGGTTAGAAGTAATAAAAGTATAAAAGTAATAATAGATCATTATTCATACATAGATGAATAATGATGATGAGTTATGATGCGTAATCATGGGAACAAGTGGGTTTACAAACGGGAGCAAAAGCTGAAAAAATGCCTCTACTGAAGCCAATTGCACTAAATGCACTAAATGTGCACTGTTACAAGAATATTTTTCTTTCTATTGTTTTCTATTAATTTATATAATTTTAGGTTAAGCAGGACAGAGTTCTTTTAAAGAAAGATTTACTTTTATTCTCAAAAGTTAAGTATGACAGGCTTCTGTTTAAGAAAGAGACCTGTTTTATTGTGTTAATGTTGTCATTTTGAGCTAAAAAATAAATGGCTAAATGATTTTAGTTTCCCATGTGTTGATATCACAAAGAATATGCATCTACTTAAATCAAATTCAAGTCAAATGGTTAAAAAAATAATTTCACACACAAAAAAAGAGCTAAAAAATTCACCACACTGGGAAGGGTGAAGACAACTGGGTCGCCCGGCCCTGGCCACCAGGTGTCCCTTATTTATTTCTCAGGGAGTTGGCAACCCTAATAGTAATACATATAACTAGTCCATAACTGCTCAGGGATCCTGGGTTGCTCAGACCCAGAACCCTGACATATATTAAGCACAAATCCTATAAAAAGCAGAAATACTATAATTTAGCAGAAATACTATATTAAGCACAAATCCTATATTAAGCACAATTCGTATAAAAAGCAGAAATACTATAAAAAGCAGAAATACTATAATTTAGCAGAAACACTATAAAAAGCAGAAATAGTATAATGTAGCAGAAATACTATAATTTAGCAGAAATACTATATTAAGCACAAATCCTATATTAAGCACAATTCGTATAAAAAGCAGAAATACTATAAAAAGCAGAAATACTATAATTTAGCAGAAACACTATAAAAAGCAGAAATAGTATAATGTAGCAGAAATACTATAATTTAGGAGAAATACTATATTAACCAGAAATACTATAAAAAGCAGAAATACCTTAAAAAGCAGAAATACTATAATTTAGCAGAAATACTATATTAAGCACAAATCCTATATTAAGCACAATTCGTATAAAAAGCAGAAATACTATAAAAAGCAGAAATACTATAATTTAGCAGAAACACTATAATTAAGCAGAAATACTATATTAAGCACAAATACTATAAAAAGCAGAACTACTATATTAAGCACAAATCCTATAAAAAGCAGAAATACTATCATTTAGCAGAAATACTATAAAAAGCAGAAATACTATCATTTAGAAATACTATAACACACACAGAAAGAGAGAAGCCAGTTTTTAGGTCAGTCAAGCAGCCTGGGAGCTGCTAAATTTGAATCCACCAATCAGAGAGGCTGTGTACTTTTTTCCCGCCAAAACAGGTGCAGCCGTTTTTACACACGCAGCAGAGAGGCAGGATTTTTGCAGTCTATTTCTCATAGTGAGGACTAAACTCAAACAAATGACCATAATTTCCTAACCGTAGGGGCTAGAACGATCATTCTTACACCGTTTTGTTCAGAAGAGATGGGGGAATCTTCAAGTGTTGACAATTTATCATTAAAATATGAATTATTAAAGATATTTGACTTGTAATGCACCATAACTGAGTAGAGGCGAAGCAAAAACTGCCTTGACTTGCCATCAAACAACGCTTTCTAACTCTAAATCTATTTGGAGTATCGATATCATTCTTTCACCGTAAGAGACAGCAGGCTTTGGTGAACAGTCATGGAAATTTTCAGGTCTTTGTGGAAATCCATTAAAAAGATATGACGAGAGAAAAAAGTTGTTCATTTCCAGAGTTTGAAAGCTGAAGAAATCTGAGCGAAGGACGAATTTCCTACCCTCAAACAAATGTAATTCATGGCCAAATGGTAATAGGTGAGAAAATAATTCTTGAATTGTGAGCGTCAGGAGTGTCTGAAGATATATCGGGACAAGCCTCATGTCTTAACTTCGCTCCGTTAAGGAGATATGACGATTCGAATATGCCTCTCATTACAGAAATCAAGCGGTGATTTTGAACAAACTCTCCATTGACTTTCTATGGAGAGTTTTGAGACTTTGTGTTGGTCTGAGGAGATTTGCCAAAATTCTATAAATTCCACAACAATGATAGTGACATTTTCTGAAAGCCAGCAAAAATACCTACGTTTTGATGTATAATTTGCGGAGGTTGAGTGAAAATTGAGCAAGTATCAAGAAGTTGTTCGGACATGAAGAGAAGACTGCGAAACTTAAAGTGCCTCACTTAGAACCAAGTGCATAGCAACCATAACAACCCATGTATTTTGTGAAAAATCACAAAGATGAAAC
Source organism: Neolamprologus multifasciatus (assembly GCF_963576455.1). Lineage (NCBI taxonomy): Eukaryota > Metazoa > Chordata > Actinopteri > Cichliformes > Cichlidae > Neolamprologus > Neolamprologus multifasciatus. The sequence continues at coordinate 38,807,737 of NC_140452.1, read as the reverse complement.
TCAAAACTTAAAGAGGGATATGATGAAAACGGTAACAGATATGAAAAAGCTGAATCATAAATCAATAGCCCAATAATTTGTGAACATTTTAAAGTTTAAATGGAGTTTCTATGTGAAAGTATGAGGAAGTAGTTAAGTTTCAAAAACGAGCAAGTTTTAGCAGAAATGCAGAAGTTTCCCATTCATTTCAATGGGACAAATTAAAGGAAAAAAGCTTAATATTTTAAAAAGTATAATAGTTATAAATAGCAAAAATCATAGCAGGAATTAGCAAAAATAGCAGAATAGTTTAAAGTTTGAATGGTGAAAATAGCATAAAAATTGTGGAAGTAGTTAAACGGCGAAAAAAACGGAGCAACTTGAAGAATAATAATAATAATAAAGAATAAAGAGAAACAGGAAAACAATAGTGTGGATGCCTTAAAGCATCCACACAACTAGAAAGTGCATTTTCTGAAGAAACTGCAGTGTGAATGCTTGAATCTGAATGTATGCACTGAAATGAATTAATTGCTGAATTTTAAGTTAAAAATGTTGAATGAGAGGAAAAATACAGAAATTTTAACGTGAAAACAAAAGTGCTGAACTGCTAAAAGCTGACGTTTACACAAAGGAAGAATTTGGAAAATAGCTGAACATTAGAAAAAGATGAGTATTGACAAAAGAAAATTTAGAGTCAGAAAACCTCTGAATTAATATTAAAAGTTTATATTCTTCTAATCACTTAAAGAGTGGAATTATGTATTATAAATCTCCAATTCATAAAAAAATAACTTGTAAAAATGTAAAAACTAATTTGTTGAAATGAACTTAAAAGATGAACAAACATTCTGGAGAAAATACAAACTTTAATATACAGCATAATGTTTTTCAGACATATTGTGTATATTATGTTTAATAGTATTATATACATCAATTTGTTTTGTATGTCATAAAAAAATAAGATAAAAATCTTAAGTCATATTTTACAGCTCCTTTCTGAAAAAGACTAGTAGAATAAATAAAAATAACTAAATTAAATAACTAAATAAAAATATTAAGCAACATATGAAATACATGAAAACTTTTAAAACCACAATCCTGAACCTTTAAATTGTGTTGGTTTCTTAGAACATGGCTGAACAGCTGTTTCTATCAGTCTACTTAATCTACTGATCTGTCTACACATCTTTTTATTACTCATTCTTTTTTGTGTTTTAATGTAAACAGAGTCCACACAGTGGTAAAAGAGAACTGTATAGAGATTTTTGAGTAAATTCAAATGAAAGCCTAAGGTGGTGACACAGTTTAACACATATAAATAATCAAATAAACACATTAGTCCTTTTTGTGAACATGGATAAATAAGTATCATTAGTTTACAGCATTGTTCAGCCATGCCACTAAATGCTTTTTTACACAGTGTTTTAACCTGGGCTCAGACACAAAGTCCCAAATTTAGTTATCTCAGTAAGTCCCTGCCTTTGAGTTGTGTTTATGACTAATTATTATACACAAGGCTTTATCCATCTGAACTCTAAGGACACAAATATGAAAAAACCTATACTTACCAGCTGATACCCCACACTACACACTAGGTGTGCCATGTGACCTGAAACTTTGGTAAAAACTCATCATAATCATTCTGTTAACACTGTTTTTTTTTTTTAAACACTGTTTGTTTTGCTGTTCAGCAGTTTAAAATGTTTTAGATTGGATTACATGGAATGAATTTGAGTTCTCTTGGGGTTTTTGTGTGTGTTTTGTTCTTAGCAATTTTTTTTCCATACTGTTGAATTCCAGTTACCACATTTCTGGTCATATGACATCCCGAGTGCCCACTTGAAAAAAATCCCCACAGTTAATTCAACATTAAAACAAATAAAAATATGTTAAATAAATAAATAAAGGTTTGCTCTGTGTTGAAATAGTAAATAAGCATACATTCTGCAGAGCTCTAATAATGAAAACAATCCTTTAGCCTGTTGATCAGAGAGAGGCAGTCATTATGTCCATTTAAAACCTGTAATCAAAGAGCACAACGTTTCTGTGAAACTATAAAGTCCCAGATGATCCTCATCATGTCCAGTGACTTCAGAGTGGATCCTCCCTGTCATCTGGCCAGTGTTTGATGTGTGGCAAGCAGCACAGAAGCAGGATAGCTGAGGCCTTGAAAGAAGAGCAGAAAACAGGAACATATGTAGTTGTAAATGTAAATATCAGTGATACTTGTCTTGTCAAAGGGAATAAAATAATGAAAATGTTAACTTACACACTCATTTAGGGAGGATCTTGACACTGCACAGAGGAGGCACAGTCAGTCTGATAATGATGGTGATCTCCAGGGATGTTTTCCTGCAGCAACATTCCTGCCAACTGGCCATATGATCCAGAGTAGTTGGTTTGTAATGAACAGAAAGGTGTATATGTTAGGTAGTGTGCACTTAGAGCTGGTCTTAAGAAACAAACACATCCTGTAATAAACTGAATACCTGTATTAGTGCTGCTGCAAATATAAAGCCCTTCTATCATGTGTGGTTTCAAAGAAGGTGTTTTGGAGGCTCAGTCACAGAAACTGTGCAGTCTGTTCAGTCCTGAGTGTCTCAGCTCTGAAAGGGATGGATCACAGAGGGAAACACCTGAGTACAGACATTACAATCTACACTCCTAAGGTCAGGTGAAAACACAATTTAAACACTTTACAAAAAATTAATACATGTTTTCATGGAAATTATGTCATTAACCCTTTTTGATGCGAGTAAATCTCACCGACTGCTTGTGGGACAAGGTAGAAGGAAGACAGAATGTCTCCTGTGCTCCAGATGGGAAGTCTCACGCTCTGATTGTACGGCGAAGATGGTGATGATGAAGCCTCTCTGATCTGTGGCATTACAGTTTCTGGCTGCTATGTGCTTCACACTGTTGGATTTTACGCTTTTAAGCTTGAAGAAGACACAGGAGGACTGTGTCTCTCTTAAAAAAAACAAAAAAACAAAAACCTAACAACCTCCCACCGCACCCCCCCCCCCCCCCCTCAACTCCCACCTACCCACTCAACTCCCCAGCCTCACAAGATCCAATGTCTATACAAATGTAGGGTATCAGCTGGTAACAGAAAGCAAGTGTCACATATGTAGTACATATGTGACACTGCTGAAACACTTCTGGCCAGAAGTGTGCATTTATCAGCCAGTGCATTTATCATCCCAGACCCAGACACACCCTGATAAATGCACTGGCTGAAACATGATAAAAGCTCATAAAAATGTATGTTTCATCGTAAGATTTGTCCAAAAATATAATCGTATACTTTTGAAGAAGTTTAAAGATTATAACAAACTAAAATCAATAACATTTTTGTAAATAGTATTTTAAAATAAAGGCACACATAAAGTGGCTTAACTGTCATTATTGCTGTAATTAGGTATTTTAAACCTTTAGTCTGTGTTGTTCTCCCAGAAACAACGAAGAAGCTGTTGAACATATATGCGTTGTTTGGGCAATCCTCTGGTCCACCCTCCCTCCCTCCCAGCCACAGTGAGACTGGGGCAGCCTGGCAGGATTTTGAAGCCTGGCTGCAGAGAGGATATGCCTACACTGTTCGTTTTAAACTGGTATATTTGATTTTTCTGACATTCATAGATTACTGTAGGTGATTTTTAGATTTTCTGTAATAAATAAAATTGTCATCTTTTACTGATATCATTACTTAATTCATTTAATTGTATTTTATGTAAAATAATTCAAACATTATACTGCAATGCAGGGCGTTTTTTCTTAAGCCAACTTTTAAATATCGCTCTACTTTCTTATGTCATTCAAAAATATAGAAATTACTTACTGTATTCAAAGATCTAAATCATGAATCATCACAGGACAATACACAGTATACAGGGTCATGGTAACTATGGTAGGTCTTCATGACTCCAGAATGGAGACATCGCTCTGGCTGAGAAATGAAAATTAGGTCAAGCAGTGTGTTCTTCTCTGTGGTAGGGGCAGTGATGACCTGTGCGTATCCCCTAGACTCAAACAGCTCCAGGATTGGTTTGTTTGCACTGGATAAAACATTCTCATTAAAATCACCACAAACTATGATGGGATGACAGTCCATGATCTCCAGTGAGTCTAATAGGCTTACCAGGTTTTTCAGGAATGGCCTCAGAGTGTAGTCTGGAGGTCTGTACACAACTGCAATCAGTGCACTGACTGGTGCTTCAACCTTTAAAGCCAGAAATTCAAGGTCAGTTACATTATGGATGTACTGTTTTTCATGCACTTGAATGTCACTTTTCACATAAACAGCAACTCCACCACCACTTCTGTTTGCCATTTGGGGAAAGTTTGTGTAGGACAGGTGTCTGTTGCGTTTGAACAAATTGTAATTTTCCAAGTGGAGACACTCTGCGACAAAAGAGCCCCGCAGGTGTGTTTCTGTTAGGCACAAAACATCTGCTAGACACAATTCATGGTGACTCTTGATGTCATTAATGTGAGCTGGCAGTCCCTCTGTATTATGATGAACAATGGTGAAAACATCTGACCTGCTCAGTGTTTGTCTCACGTGTAGAAGAGGCATCATGTCATCAAGGTTGGCTTGTCTCATGTTCTCAAGTGCTGCAGTGATTTCTGGGTTGGTGAATATTTTTTTCTCCTCCATATCAAGAAGATACAGTCCACTGAGAGACGTCACTCTACTGACAGCTACGTAGGCCATGCCGGGCTCAAAAATGCTCTTAAGAGAGACAACAGCTGATGTGGTTGTCATACCCTGTACCTTATGTATTGTACATGCAAAGGCCAGCTTCACTGGGAACTGTCTTCGTACCACTCCTTTCTGCTTCAGATTCTCCTCTGCTCTCTCAATGTACACCATGTCATCTGCTGGTGTGCGGTTATTCTTTCCAGATGTCTCATTATCCATTTTAAGTCCAAGCTTGATGATGTGTTGGTCATTTTCAGAGTAAACTACTCTAAGTAGTATTCCAAATGCGCCATTAACCAAACCATTTTGTATGTCAATGTTTCTGGTGAGCATGACACGAGCTCCTTCTGCAACCTTCAGTGTGTCTGGTAACTCGTTTTTACCTCCTTTCAATGGTCTGTCTTGAAGTGCCATTCTGCCAGTTCTAGGATCTTTTCTATAATCATCTGCATGGATGTCAATGACATGAGTATGGAGCAGAGCCAGTGTTGAAGAGTTGTGTGCATCCACTTCTTTATTAGTTGCAAAAATGTGCAACGCATCAGTCGGACAAAGGGCTGGTTCAGTTATGGCCTGTGACAACAAATCTCTATCTGCTTCGCAAAGCTCATCCAACTTTCCTTTCACACGAATTCTGTTCAACATCTCAGCAAAGACAACATCATCCTTCTGACGCATAATCTCAGTTAGATTGATCATCTGAAAATGCTCCCGCCACAGGTCGATCTCGGCCGGGTCGTGCACACAGAGAGGTTTAGACTGTCGCACTGGGGGTAGCTGATAGAAGTCTCCAACAGCAATGACTGACATGCCTCCAAAGGGTCTCCGAGTCCCTTTGATCTGTTTGAGTCTTGCATCTACATATGCAAAGAGATGTCTTGACACCATAGACACTTCGTCAATGACGATTATTTCAGCATTCAAAAGTTCAGATCTGACTTCATCCAGCTGATTGCCAAGTCCCTGAATGGGAGGTTTTAAGCTTCTAGGCAACTTGAGTAGAGAATGCAGTGTTGTTCCAGAAATGTTAAATGCTGCAGTCCCAGTGAAAGCAGTTAACAGGACAGTGGGTTTTGATATGTCAACGTCGTCTGCATATCTGGGCACTTTGCTCAGTATCTTAGATGCTTCTGAGTAGATGCATTTGATAAGATGTGACTTTCCTGTTCCTGCACCACCATTAATATAAAAGAAGAACTGCTCTGGATGTAGAGCACAGACTCTTTTAATGCACCAGTCTCTAACTGCATAAAATATGCAGGCTTGCTTCTTATTCAGATTCTGAAACATCTGACGTAACAATGTGGGATCAATAGCAGGGGGTTCCCTGATGGCTCTGACTTCTGTTGAAGCATCAGCCTGACGGCTGTAGTCGGGCACATCTTCCTGTTCATTTTCATTGTCTCGCTCTCTTTCTTGTTCAACAAGTGGCAACCTTACGAGATCTGATTCAGGTGCCAGATTACACCATTCGTCAGTCACACCTCTGTTCTGCTCATATTCCTCAACAGCGCTCTCGATCTCCTCACTGTTTTTCTCATATTTTTCTCTGTTTCTTTTGACAATGTGTTGCACGTACTCAAGACGGTCAGTACCTGGTAGCTGTACACAGCCAGCACCATAGAAAGCCTGATAGGTTGGCAACGATGGTGTTTTCAGTTCGTGGTCTGAACGATGAGGAAGATACAGTTTAAGCAGTCTTCCGTAATATTGCTCTGGATGTTTTTCTTGTGAGCAGCGGTGAAATCTGATGATAGCAGGCTTATCGTTTTTGCGCCTTTGCACAAATCCTATCTCATTGAGAAGGGGCAAAACATCTTTACCTTTTGTCTGTTGGCCATAGACAATCCTGCAAGTAGCAGCAAAGTCTGCCATGCACATCTCCTCAAACTCTGGTGTTTCAGGTCTGGCTTTGTATTTGTCATTCAAAGATGTCATCCAAACATTGGAAGACTCGGGTGTTGTGTTGTCCAGAACTGACAGGGGACGACTCATTTTCACAGGATTATCATCAGTTGGTATGAAGATTACAGCACGTGAACATTGCTTCATGTGAAGACCACATGCACGAGCAACGCACTCCTGTGCACTGATCTCTCGCTTCTTTGAATATGCCTGCATGACGGCTCTCATTTCATCGCACTCATTTACACTGTCCTTATGGGAGTTCTCAATGACAGTTTTCAGGTACTCAGATAGCCCGCCCTCTTTTTTTGATATATATTTCATTAAATAATTTGCAGCGCCAAAAGCATCTAAAACAAAGCTTATGTCGATATTACTGTTCCAGGCTTCAAGCAGATGTGGATTATATCCATTTATCCAAGAGTCTTTTGGATCACGCTTTAGTATGATCGTACTCCTTGTGTTCATTTTATTCAGGTATCTCTCATATTCTGCATGCGTCAACTTGCATCTTGCCAAGAGCTGCTCTAAACTCATAGAAGCAGTTTCAGGCTCATTCAGCAGCTGGTTCAGTGGTCTGAGCTTGTTCTTTGCTGTTTCTACTTCCAGTGCATCATCCTCACTGGGTCTTGTGATCATTGTCTCATTGCAGGGTGGTTTAGGAAAACCAAAACGGCACCCGGAGCTTAAACTCCTAAAGCACGTCTTTGTGTGGTTCTTACTATGTTTTTGCACTTCTGTTACTTTTTTGTACAGTTCAGGTTGTTTATGTGGATCAGGCAGCTGAGCTGTGATGTATTTGTTTATAAAATCCACAACAGTTTGCTCATCATCCTCCTCAAACACAGGAGCACCTTCTACCCACAGGAGGCAGTGTATGTGTGGGCTTCCTCTGTGCTGAAACTCAACTCTGTAAAAGTAGTCAATGACTTTGCCAAGTGGCTGTGCAGGAGATAAGAGTAAATCTCTGAATAATGCTTCAACTCTCTTGTCAAACATGCGCATTGTTGTGACAGGATTGCTTCTCAGGATGTCACACTTTGCTGACCAGTCGAGTCCTTCAAAATTGACTTGTTCACCTTGCTGCCTTGTTATTGCCTCAATCACTTCAGGCCAGCGCATTTCAGCAGCTGAAAATGTGCAAAAGAACGTGGGAGTTCCCAACTGTCTGATCATGGCAAAAAGATCTCTTGTTGTTTTCTCCCAATAGGCTGGGGTTCCTCTCAGAGGCTGCATGAATCTCACTGCATCTTTATTTCTCACCAGTTTCTCCACCTCATGTTTATCTTGTAACATGCCTGAGGTTATTTTTCTCCCATCTCTGGTCAGAGGCTTTGCCTTCCTTAACTGTATTGTCATGCTGGAAGTAGCCAGGTGTATTTCAGTCACAAACTGTGCAAAGAACAAATAGTTTGTGTCTTTGGCAAAACGATCATCAATGCTGAAAAGTCTTGATTTGAAATACCCACTGGGGGATACTTTGATCAGCCTTCTTTCATCAAGTGTGTTTTGGCCTGTAGGAAACTGCACAGGGAAGGCCATGGCCTCCAGTTTAGGTGTTTTGAAAAAACTTATTGGATTGTTTCTCTCTGCAGGAGCAACAGAGTAGATTCCTTCACTGAAACATAATATCTCCTCAGCCACATCAGGGGGCTGCAAACAGGACTCGAGTGCAAAACCACCATTAGTCAGTCCATCTGCTTGCTCTGAATCATCTCTCATCTGTTCATGTGATTCTTCACCATCACAGGGTAACATGTCAATGTCCTGTTCATTGTTATTTTGTGCTTCACTCAGTGCATTTTTCTCACAGCTGTCAATTTCCATTAAATCAGCCTCATCATAATCGTCCTCATTCATGTTTTCATCATCCTCCTCATCATCATCATCTTCATCAGGAAGTGTTGGATCACACAGCTCAGCATCATCTCTGATGCTCACATCCTTATACTGTGGATGAATCTGCTTGAGTTTATGCAGTGCTTGCAGAAGTTTAGACCAGCTTACAGTCTGAAACAGCTGATGACCTTTGTAAGACAAGCGTCTCTTCAGTTTTACTCTCATCACCTGAGAATTAATTCTCAATCGAGGTAGTGCTTCAACAGTTTCCTGTACCTCTGATGGGACACAGACCACATTCCCTCTAATTGCTCTCTGTCTGCCTTTGGGAAGAGGAATAATCTTGGCAAATGGTATGCACTTGGCTATGAGATGTCTCTCCAGTATGTTGAGATCAGACAGTTCAGGTGGAATATCAGCAAGCTCCAGTTTATTGGCAACAGCAAGTGCTGGCATGGATCCATTTTTAAGATGATCGTGGCAGGTGTGACAAATCCACTCTCTCTTTCTCTCATCGGGAACATTGCACTGCTCATTTCTGCAGTTTTCATCACAAACATGAACAAACCTTCCCGTCAAACATGTTGCAACCACCTGTGGGTTTTTCACATAATTTGACCTTCTGCAGGGTCGCACTTGGTTTGGAAATGAAGCCTTGAAACACACAGTACATGGGTATGATGGTCCAGCTTTGATTTGTGATTTGAACACAGATATGGCCTCGTTGATCACACTGTTGTCACTCTCCTGGGTTTGTCTGTTCACCCATCTGTATTTCCTTTTTATTTTCATTGCACATCTCATTTTGTGCATAATCCTGAATGCAAGATTACTTTGATACCTGTCTCGCATTAGTTGTTTCATTAGTTGTTTGTGTCTTACTCTGAATGCGTTGTCACGTGCATAACGCTGAGTCACTTGAGATCTCTGTCTCTCTCTGAATTCTGGGTTTTCTTGATACTTTTTAGTTATATAGTTTTTTTGTTTTTGTCTAAATTCAGCATTGTCACAGTAGCGTCTTTTAATATATTGTTGTTGTTTCTTTCTAAATTCATCGTTCTCACAGTAGCGTCTTTTAATATATTGTTGTTGTTTCTTTCTAACTGTAGCATTCTCAGAAAAACGTCTTTTAACATATTGTTTTTGTTTCGTTCTGAATTCATCATTCTCACAATAACGTCTTTTCATATACTGTTGTTTTTTCTGTCTGACTTCAGGATTGTCTTTATATGCCTTGCTTGTGCAAGATTTTTTCTTTTCTTTGTACTCTTTATTTGAAGCGTACTTTTGTTGTTCTTTCCTTTTTTGGTTTTCTTTTCTCTGATTTCTGGGTTTCTCTGATGCCATTAATCTTCTTCTCATTTTGTGCCTTTGTTGTTTATTAACTTTTTTCAGTTTTTGTAAAACTATATCAGAAATATCACAGGCAGCAACATTTGTTATTGCAGCATTTGATTGACATGAAAAAGCATCCCTTGATGGAAGGAAACTTAATTCACTGCATAGTTCTTCAGTTGGTATATTAGGTGGTTTATTCTGATCTTCATATGATGTGAACTGAGTCATGTGGACTTCTTTTTGTTTCACCAGTGGCGTACAAATGGACATTTGACAAAAGATGTTCTCAGTCAGACCACTGGTTGTGTTTCTCCTTGGAGTAGAGGAGTTTGCTTCATCAACAGTTGTATCAGAGTGAGTAGGTGCCACAGCAGTGGCAGCTGTTGGTCTGCAGACTGTGTCTGTGATAGTATCACTCAGGTTGACTGTGCTCATACTGTAGAACTGCACAGGCTTCAGTTCATAGGTACAAGAGGGTGATATCTCCATCATTTCATAAGAATCCTGGAGCCTCTTAATCATGTCACTGAGGAGTGTGAATTTCAGCATCACAGCTGTACCATGATTACGTGACTGTAGTGCTAGAGGAAGACCACTGGGTGTTCTGGAGTGTGGATCAAAGAACCCATATTTGCCTGATGTGGATCTGAACACTGCGATACACAATCCACTCATAATCAGTAAGGCATACTGCACATCTGACAACAGGCAGCTCAGTCCTGCTTCTAAGCTGAGAAAGGTATCTACTGCCTCCTCTGGAGGTTCTTCAAATGTCCCATACCGGGAAGGCTGTGTCATGTCGACATGATACATAGACCTGCGAGCATCAACTTTGTCTGGCAGCTCATCGGTTGCCAAATGAATATTTTTAGGAAATCTTTTCTTGGCCTCTTTGTACATCACATCACCTTTATCCAAGACCAGATTAAGGTCAGCTGTAGTCATATTTTCATTCTCATGAAGGAATGCAAGAAATGTGAGTGAGTTACATGTGCACTGCTTGTTTCTGGAGTCTCCATATTTAGGATGTGCCTGGCTGTGAGATGCACAGACATGTGTAACAGAGGGCTGGTTTTCAAGGTTCACTCTTTCTGCATGAGATGGTCCTGCCACATCACTGTGACAGCCTCTTTTCAAAAAATCAGCATAATCCACCTGTGGGTCACTTGACACCTCATGTTGTTCACTAAATTCATGCTGCAGCCCACTCTTTACAGCATCAGCATAAGATACCTGTTGTACATGTGCAGGAACATGTTGACCTGCCTGTTTGACACTGTCACAATTGATCTTTGCAGACACACTGTCTTCTGCACAGCTCTGAGGAAAATCAAACTCAGCCTGTTCACATATTGGTACACTGTGAAACTCATGGAACTTCTTCCAGCGTTGCTTTGCAGCTTGTGACTTTTTCTGCTTCCTTGGCATTTTCACACACCTGCAAGTGTTTCTTAGTCTTTAGAAAATATGTTCACAAGATAAGAGTGGCACACACCAGGAGATGTTGTCTTTGTTTTTATATTTCAGTTTTTATTTGTCTGAAACAGTTGTCTTTGTTTGACAGTTTGTTCTTCAGTTGAGAGAATATTATGCACTCTCTTTATTGGCTTGGCACAACTTAGCAGCAAGCCCAGAATGAAAAACAGGTAGAGAGAAAATTTAGAAGAGAGAACAGGCAGAGCAGGAGAGACACGGCTTTAGATCAAACCGCAATAGGATTCTTAGTTTGGCAAATCACAATCACACCGTGAATTAGAGTTTTCTTTGTTCAGTTTGTTCTTAGGTAGAGGCAATATATGCACTCTTTATTGCTTTAATGGCTTGGCGTTTTTCAGCAGCAAGCCAAGAGTGAAAAACAGGTAGAGAGAAAATTTAGAAGAGAGAACAGACAGAGCAGGAGAGACAGGGATTGGAAATCACAATCAAACCGTGAATTAGTTTTCTTTGTTTGTTCAGTTTGTTCTCAGGTTGAGGCAAAATATGCACTCTTTATTGTTTTATTGGCTTGGCGTTTTTCAGCAGCAAGCCAAGAGTGAAAAACAGGTAGAGAGAAAATTTAGCAGAGAGAACAGAAAGAGCAGGAGAGACACGGCTTTAAATCAAACCGCAGAGTTTTCTTTGTTTGTTCAGTTTGTTCATAGGTTGAGGCAAAATATGCACTCTTTATTGCTTTATTGGCTTGGCGTTTTTCAGCAGCAAGCCAAGAGTGAAAAACAGGTAGAGAGAAAATTTAGCAGAGAGAACAGACAGAGCAGGAGAGACACGGCTTTAGATCAAACCGCAATAGGATTCTTAGTTTGGCACAATTTCGCACAAACCACAGAGTGAAATACAGATGGAAAGAAGGCAGAGACAACAGGTGGAGCAGGACAGAGGATAGAGGGGTTGGGGGGTTGGGATGTGAGAGAGAAGACTGGAAATCTGGTCCTTGTTCTTCTTCTGCACACTGTGAACAAAAAAGAAGAAAAAATAATAATTTTATTAAAATGAAATCACATGGTAATTGTTTGAACTAATTGTGACTACTAAATAAAGGACAAAACAAATATTCAAGCTAAACTGTTGTTGGCTGCCATGTGCAAAAAGTTGCATAATTGGGCACTTTTTAAAAGAATAAATATTTAATTAAATTCAGCAATACTATTTTTAAATACAAATATGATTGAGTGAATCATTAACTAATCACATGTAGTGTGACTACAAAAATGTACGACAAAAATATTTTAGCCCAATTGTTAAGCTGCACTTATGTGTATTTATTATAAAATTGTGTTTAAAAGGTCTAGCACAAAGTTTGAACCCATCAAAGCTTATATTAGTCAGATTATTTTTTTATTTTGGTCTACTTCTCTTATAGTATGTGCCTACCTACCAGGCAAAGCACAGATGTCAGTCAGGTTCCTGAAAGTGTAAGACGAGAAGTAATATGTTAGTTGTCTGTACAGTTTTATCAGACTAACATAAATACAAAGCCCACACGACATGATACACTGAACTTATAGTCAGCAGGTTATAGAATAATACAGCACACCAACAGACACAGCAGCTATTTTATAATTCAAACTAATTAACTTAAGTATAGAGATTGACAGACCACGTGACTTTCGCGCATTGCATGCCGGTAACTCGTGGCAAAAAATCCAAGTACCGCATCAAATGCAAACATTTGCAGCACCGCAAAACGTTCATTCTCCGGTTCCAATACCTTCTTGCTTTTTCTTTGCCCCCCAAAAAAGTTATGTACAAAACGAAGGAGAACAATGCCGGACCGTACAAAGACAGACTTGATGAAAAGTCAAAGAAAAGATACGAGGAAAAAAATCAAAGGAGTGAAAGGTTTATACCCTTACGAGCACACAGAGTGGACAAAATACGTCAGCGTGCTGCCCAACTTTCACCACGCTCATATTTATAATCATACGGTTCTTGGAGAGAGTGCATACACTCATGAAGTTTAGTAACTTCAGGTCACTGCAACAAGCCCAGGTACAGTTTACCGACGGATGGGTACAGGAGCTTGAAATGCACCGTGTAGAACGAAAGACCATCGTACGTATCATAAGTTTACCAGTCTCACAAATCGTCTTCATAAATACACATTCGTTAACCGTTTATTAATAGGACCTTTAAGCTAAACGGTAATTAATTAGTAGTGGAAATAATTTCTGGTTCGCATTACAGAAATGTAGCAGTGACAATAATACTGTATGCTGTAATCGTACTGGGCAATTAGTGATACAAAAAACCTGTTTTATCCTGTGAATAAAAGTATATGTTTTTGTCAATGTACCATGGTAATAAATGAAGCGAAACGCAATATTGTGTCACAAGTCACTATTTATGCACAATAAACAAATGAGCATAGCGCCACAATTTCTGTTCAGCACCAGACTTGCTTGTAACCTATATCACTAATTATGTTATAAAAAATGACGTATTAACTACAACAGAAGACTGACCTTTGTGAAAATGTTTTGAGCAAACTAATCTGTGAGCTGGAGTGTTCTGGGACGTTATATTTGGTCTTTGAATGGCTGTAATCCAGGCCATCCATCGCCTCTTTTTACTTCGGAAACATGGCTCGAACAATTTCTCTTCAACGACGTAATCCAATAAAAAAACGATCTCTTTACCCGTCGGCTTCCCGTGGCTGTCATGCGACCGGCTATTGCAGTTAATAATACAACAGCTTCTTGACAGTTTTTTGTGTTTCTTTTTATCGCTGTGTAACTGATTTCAATTGAAAGCCTGCGTGCGCTAGTGCCTCTTGCCACGAGTTCCCAGAATTCTTTGCGGTTTTACCCTTGAATGACGTCACATTTTCAATCTCTATAGCCACTTATGTAAGGCTACTGTTAGACTGTTACTAGCCTTAGCATTGCTGCTAGCGCTAGCATTCCGGCTAGCATTAGCACTTCAGTTAGTATTAGCAATGCAGCTAGCGTTAGCATTCCTGCTAGCGTTAGCATTCCTGCTAGCGTTAGCACTGCTGCTAGCATTAGTGCTACTGCTAGCGCTAGCACTCTTACTGTTAAAACTGAGCCACAATGGCAATAATAAAGCTCATTTGTTACTTTTGTCTCACTGACCGCCAAGACATATCACAGGAATATATCACAGGAATATTCTTTTTGTCAGTTAACAACTGCTAAGGCTAGTGTTAGCACTATAGCTAGCGTTAGCATTGTTGCTAGCATTAGCATTGAAGCTAGCGTTAGCACTGCTGCTAACAGCAAAACGTCATAAACGTATATAAATGATAGCGAAGGTTATTCTTTCTTTTTTCTTTCTTTATTCTTTGAACTCTGTTGGACTTCATATGTGAGTTTAAATGTCAAACATGTATTTTTACCATCATAAAAATAAAACAGTGCAGTACTGAGTATACTGTACTTACCACAGCAGAGAGCAAAGCGGAATAACAACAGTTGGTCCAGTGATGGGTTCAAAACAGATGAGGCGTTCAGGTGGTGCTTGGAAATTTGACCATCAGTTTGAACAGCAATAAATTGGTACTTTTTGCCCGAGTATAAGCGAATGAGTGACATACAGAAAAACAGGGCAACTGGCGTTACATGAGCAAATAAAAAGTATTTCATCTTGAACTGTTTTGTGGGTTTTATTTTAAGACTACTCTAAGTGTGTTAGTGGGGAGATAAACTATACAGACTATAAACAGAGACATTAAATGAGATTAGATTAGTTAAACGTTAATTAAAATGTGGGAAAATCAACTACAGACAGGTAGATGCTGTGAGCTTTAATTATCCAGTCAGAAAGGATGATTTTAAAGTCATCAACTGACTCAAACTGCCCAGATCTGAAAAACCTGTGTGCCAATCACAATGCTCTCCTTAGTTGGCATATACTAACTACTGACAAACTATTAATCTGTGGCAAAACCCTGTCAAATCTCTCTTATTGTACCTATTGAAAACGTTAATCTTACTACAACTGCTTAGATGCAGCAGACATTTTTAGGTTTACTCTTGGCACAGTGAGAGAGAGTTTCTGAAGAAACTGCAGTGTGAATGCTTGAATCTGAATGTATGCACTGAAATGAAATAATTGCTGAATTTTGAGTTAAAAATTTTGAATGGGATAAAAAAAACTGAATTTTTAACTTGAAAACCGAAGTGGTGAACTGCTAAAAGCTGACATTTACACAGAAGAAGTTGGAAAATAGATGAAAATGTTTTAAAGGTAAATGAGAAAAACCTAAGAAATGAGAAAATAAAATTTAGAGTCAGAAAACATCTGAATGAATATTAAAAGTTCATATTCTTTGAATCACTGAATGACTAAAATGTGATCCCTCCACTTGGATCCACACAGTTTAAAAAGTTTACATCTCTGAGCTTTCAAAGACACGGTGTTGGAAAGAGAAGAATGATGGCTACGTTTTGAGGGTAAAAAGATGGCTGTAGAGCAAACACTGTGGACACAGAAGTCGTTCAAAGAGAAGTGTTTAAGATGAATCTTGGCACAGTGAGAGAGAGCTCGTTAGGCAGGCAGGTGTGAGCCTGGTTGCTATAGTGACTGCACCCAATGGCTCCATACACACACAGACAGAAAAGTCAGCCCCAAACAAATTCTTCCCAAATTAAAAGTACACGTTGTATCGACAAAATTCTTTCACCGTAAGCACCAGCAATGTCTAGTCTACATAATTCTCAGTTTTCATGCCTGTGGAGTTTATTATATGGACGTGGTGACAGTGGAAAGACACCATGCTCTTCTGATTTTCAAACGAACCTTCTGAGCCATTTTAACATTAGAGTCTATGGAAGAGTTGGAGGGAGGAGGCTGTGCATTGGTGACATTTATGAAAGAACCATAACACCTAGTACAATAATAAACACATTGGATGAAAGAGGACAGCGATGGCTACGTTTTGAGGGTAAAATCATACCTGTAGAGCAAACGCTGCGGACAGAGCAACAGTTTTAAGAAAAGATTTTAAGATTAATTTTTTCGCTCCTCTCACTCTAGCAGTTGAGCTGTCTCACTCTAGCCCCAACATTCCGTCCCATACACACTCATTATAAACTCTGAAACGGCTGAAAAAACATCATGAAACTTAAACTGGAACTGAAGAAAAAGTATAATAGATATTGAAAAGATAAATACAAGTTGAATAGTTGAATGTCTTGTCTTCGTTTTAAAGTTTGAATGGTGGCTCTATGTCAATGTATGTGGAAGTAGTAAGAGTTTAAAAATGAGTAAGTTGAATGAGGATTTGAAGGGTCTCCCCATTGAAATACATGGGAAATTTTTGTTGAAAAAAGTTGAATAAAATTAAAAATATAAATGTTAAAAATGTGAAAAATAGAAGCAGTCATGTCCAAAAGAAGAGGAATCTAACGGTGTTTGAATGGTTTTTCTAAGTTGAACGGTTTTGAAGGAGTAGGATTTCAAAAAACGTACGGAAGAATAAAATATAATAATAATAAAGAAACAGAAGAACAATACTGTGAATGCTTTGACAAGCATTCACACTAATAAAAGTGCAGTAACAGTAATTAGTGACTGAGCAGCCCGGGGCGTTTCTTTTGATTTCTTTAGTAAATTAATTCACCTGCACAGCTAAACGAACCCTGACAGCCGAGTCCTCATTATAGCTAGCTAGGTCTCAGGAGCTAGCTAAGGACGGTAGTTACGGATTAGCTTACAAACACGTTTAACTTACCGAAAAAGTGCAGCGGGGCCTCGGGTACTTCTGTCGGGTAGTCCAGTTTACTGAAGAACACCTCAGGCTGTCAGGTTAAAACACTCGGTCGTGTGTTCGTAGCGTAAACGCTGGCCCTCCTCTCAGAGCCTACGCTCTATCTGAGCTGACCTATATTGCAGCCAGACACCAGGGGGCGATAGAGACGTTTTGGCTTCATTTTTGGGGAGCTGTCGCGTCGTCCATGTTTTCTACAGTCAATGCTCTAGCGCCGTTGCTGCCAGAGCGATGGTGGCTGACAGATTTTTAAAAACTGTTTTGATTTTCTTTCACAAATGTGGGGATTGTGTTAAAATGTACAAAACAATGTCATGTTTTGTGACGAGGACCCAGGCAGAGAGACTTGATGAATCTTATGATTTAATAAAGAAATTTGCAGACTTGCACAGAGATGGTAAAATTATGATGACTGATAACAGAGACGAAGACAACAGACGATGAAGACAGGGAGGAACAGGGGTTTAAATGCACCAAAGAGACAGTCAGAGGGAACTGGAGACAACTGGAGACATTTAAGGATGCAGGGACTGACAGAGACAGGGAAGAAGTCTCATTGTGACGAGTAAAGTTTATCTTGCCTGGCTGGGCATCACTCTGGGTGCTCAGCACCCCCAAAGCTCTGATACTAGAATCGCCCCTGGTTACCACTGTCCTGTTGGAAATGGATACTAACTAGCTAACTGACTGAATGCCCATTAACCTTATAACTCCTGTTGTGCGTGTATGTGTGTGTGTGTGTGTGTGTGTGTGTGTGTACAGAGAGACAGCCAGGTTCATAATGGATATAAGGAAGTTTTTTCAAAAAAAGGAGCCACATTCAGGTAAAAGTGTAAGAACAAATGATCCATCAATCAAGAATAATGTTGGATCAGTGTTTCAATGTTTATATCTTTTATTAGATGTTCATGTGGTTTGGTTATTTGCCTTTTGGTTGAAAGTACACTGAGAGAGGACTTTTTGTTAGTGATCTTAACAGTATTTTTTTCATATTAATGTAATTTTTCATCTGATTGAATACAATCTATTTGTGTATGATTGTGAGTCCAAAGAGGGAGAGAGGAAAGAGGGAACGTGAGGAGAAAGTACAAGGTCAGGAAGAACCAGGTAAGAAAACAGACAGGGAACAGTGACAGGCACAACAGAAACTGTTAAACTGACAAAGAGAAAAAACCTGATTTTACTCACACAGTCTGGAAGTTGTGTCCTCCCTATATTAAAGCTGCTGTACAGAATCTGCAAAACAAACTGGGTTGAAACATTTTGACCCTCTTTAACAACATTCCAACATAACATTATCATTGATTGGGGAGATTAAAATTAATGATATATTTTTATGTGGTTCAGCCACAACTCTACTAAAACCTCAGCCAGTAACAGGTAGGCCAACTTTTGGACCATCCAGTTGTCTGTATGACTGCCGCAGTACGTACATCACATTTGCACACTATCAGAAAGTGCCAAACAGCCCTGGTGGAGTGAGGAGCTGTAAAGAGAAGCAGATGCTCTGTTTATATTCTAAAAATGTTTTAAGCTTGTTTCAAAGATTCTGTACAGCAGCTTTAAATGTTTTCCAAAAGCACACATACACTTAACTTATCAGTGTTTCTCAAGGTTTTTACAGTGTGTACCACCTGATAAAAATGTCAAGCTCTCCTAAGGACCACTATGAAAGCATGAAAGTCATAAATCTTACAACACAAAATTATTATTATTTAATTAGTAAAATTAATATCTGCAATAAAGATTTTTTCATACATTGTATAAATTCTACCACATGCAAAGTTGCCTCCATTTTTATAGTTTTTATTAATATTTTGTAATAATTTATTTGTAATAATTTATTCCGTTTCGCGACTGTTTTTTATGTATCTGTATTATATTATACATACACATTAAAAGTGAATCTCTGTCCAAAAAATGCACTCAGTTTACTTTTTACTCACTATGAGCATCACTCATTATTCTCCTCCAGTAATTAAGGTTAGGATAGGTATTTTTTCTATTCCAATCCATTCTTCTTTTGCAGCATTTAAATAACCTTTATCAGATTTGATGGTTTTGTTACAGACTTTTCAAAAAAGTGTTTTTCTTTTCTTTCACAAATGTGGGGATTAAATTATGTTAAAATGTACAAAACAGTGATGTCATGTTTTGTGACGAGGACCCAGGCACAGAGACTTGATGAATTTAAGAATCTTATGATTTAATAAAGAAATTTGCAGACTTGCACAGAGATGGTAAAATTATGATGACTGATAACAGAGACTAAGACAACAGACGATGAGGACAGGGAGGAACAGGTGTTTAAATGCACCAAAGTGACAGAGAGAACTCGAGACAACATTTAAGGATGCAGGGACTGATAGAGACAGGTTTATATTGCCTGGCTGGGCAGCTCTCTGGGTGAGAGAGATCAGCACCCCCGAAGCTCTGATCCTAGAATCGCCCCTGAATATATATATAAATAATATAATTATATATATATATATATTTATATATATATATAATTTCTCTTTGATATTTGGTCACATTGGGGCCTGATGAATGTAAAAACAAAGAATTACCAGATTTTTTTTTTTTTACCTTATTTTTGCTTTTAATAAAAATAAGAACCACATATGGGGATATTCATTTTAAATTGTGATAGAACAGTAGCAGTATAATGTCCTCATAAGTTGATATCAGGCTCTTGTAGAGCAAAATTCAGTATTTTGGTCTAAATAACCCAAAATGTGATGTCCACATATGTGAATACTTTTTAAGGGCTTTTACAAATGTGATCAAAATATGTAGATTCAAAAATATAACTAAAAATTCACTGTGTAAAAAAGATTTTTTTATTTTCAACATTCTTGTACTACATATTAATGTACATTTTAATATATGCACTAAAATGTTCAATAAACTGTAGCCTGGTGAATGGTCATGCTGGACATGTGTCCAACATGTGATGGCTAGTAACATTAGTAATTTAATTAAAATAAATTGGAACATGGGAACATTTCTAAAATGGAATGTCATATATTTCTGTGCACAAAATCACATAAACTAACTACCAGCATGAAAACTCATTTTGCCAGCTACTCAAATACAACTGAGCAGTGCCTCCCTCTGCTGGCAAGGGTTAGCAATTACCCATCATTCATGGTAATTCTGTCCACTATACATTAAAATTGCAAACATTTCCTCTCTCCAAGGCAACCATTTTTAGGTTTTAGAATCAGCCCCATTAAAAAAAAAAAAGCCAGTATATATATAAAGCCCTTCTTAGATTTGCTAGAAAATGTCAAAGAGTTGAAGGCAAAGGTATGAGCTTGCTGAACTTTTTAAATATATATGATTGTTAAAGCAGAATAAGGCTACATTACCATATAGAAGAAGATGCATAGATCTAGAGTAAACAACCTAAGTGGTTAAAATTAATTAAATATAACGCAACATGCACATTAATTTTGCAGTAATATCAATTTAAATATATTAGATATGAAAATAAATATTTTTCTGCACAATGAGTACTAACATGCAATTTTCTGATAACTGCCCCGTGTCACTGGGTATTGGCACAACATACAGTGCCACCTTCATCATTCCTGTTCAACTTGTGCATTCAGTACAACTCTGGGTAACAGAACTACTCTGACAGTTCTACAATGATTGGATGTATACGTGATGGACAGCAGCAGGAGGATGATTTTGTGGAGTGGTCTGGAAGAAATCATCTCTGAGTAAGACCAGAGATCATCAACTACAGAAGGAAGAAAACAACTACAGCCTGTGCCTATCCAGGATTTTGAGGTGGTACCTGGTGCCCACACTGACAACAAGGTGAAGTAGAAGACCAACAATTAGCTAGCCAGTTTTAATCTTCTATTTCTGTTGTTGCTTTTGTTTTGAAAGGGAAATTCTAAAGGAGCCAGTTGAGGTGGTTTGGGCATCTGACTAAGATGCCTCTTGGACGCTTCCTATAAGTGAGGTATTCTGGGCAGTGGACTCAGTGGAGAGATCACACATCTCTGCAGGCCTGGAATGTCTCAGTATTCCCCGGATGAGGGGAGACACCCCGGATAGAAGAGGTGGCTGTTGTGAGGGAAATCTCTGTTTAGACTGCTGCTCTCGCAACGTGAACCTGGATAAACAGCAGAAAAGGAATGAACGAATGGAAGTTATATATCACTAATCAAAGTTATACTTATTTTATTTTATTGTGCCTAATTTTATTTTCAACTAGTTATTATTGTTGTTAATTGTTAAGATTTTATTAAGCTGCACACCACTCTACTTATTTAAGTTATTTAGGTTTGTTTGATTTAAGTCAAACATTAACTACTATAACATAAAAATTTCCCAGTTCTGGGATAAATAAACTATATCTATCTTTACCTTAATATCTAAATACTTCTATTTTACCGAGACTTTAAATGCAGGACCTTTACTTGCTGTGGATGTTGTGATCATGTGCCTACTTTAAGTGGGCCTGCACAGCATTTTTATTCCTTGTCTACCGGTCCCATATATTGATGCAATGCCCCACATTTTAATGTGCTCTAGTTTGCAACAGAGAACACTAAGATGAAAAAGTGTGGTTCAGAACTGATGTGCTATAAGTGTTCTGCAAGAGCAGAAAAGTGCTGCATAACAATCCATTTAAAGTCCATTTACCAAGAATCAGTCCGTGTGCTGACCTATGGATTAATTGCTATTAAAACTGAAAAACAGTTTGGCTGCTAAAATATATTTAAACAGTTTTAATACTTAATATGATAGACATCTATCATATTATAGACATATGATAGACATAGACATTTTCTATTTTAAGATTGGACATTTTCATTCACATAAATGGCAGTATATATGTCCTTCACATAACTGATGCCAAACTGTTAACTAGCATAGTTTTGTTTTTGTTTTTTTGTTTCTAGATTCAGTTTTCATCACCTCTCAGCATTAGTAAGGTGTCCCACACAAACATATTCTTTACCCTACATGTAGTGTTTTGGGATCTGGTCAGACTTTATAGTTGGTGTGATCTGGTTAACAAAAACCAGATAAACCTGCAATAAATACAAATTTTATTTATGTGCGAACTTATATTATTTATGTGCTAGATGGAAAATAAGTAAATTAGGGCTTCATACATTCTTAAATAAATCTTTGATTTAAGAGAATATAGTGGTGGATTATTGATTTGTTAATGTTTTGGATGTCTTTGTTTTCTAATGATCTGTGCATTACTTCAGCGTTTCACTTTGCACAATCTGGTCCTCTCTTAATTAAAGAATGTGTTTCAGACTTCAGCAGCTTAACCCAGTGAGGACTTTAATTGCAAAATACACAATGCCCTCTGTCAGAAAAGTCTGATTGGTAGACGATAACTAAGCGCTTTGAGGACAGTGACATCTGATGTGATTTGGTGCTATATAATTAAAACTAAATTGGTTTGAATTGATCTGAACATTTCTGTTAGCTTAACTGACTTGTCATCCAGCTGATATAGGCTCCAGCTGGTATAGGCTCCAGCCACCCCGCGATAAGGATAAGCGGAAGAGAGTGGATGGATGCTGTCTACATGTTGAAATAGACTACATGTTGAGCAAGCGGAAGAAGAATTAAGATGGTAATTTGAGCAGCTGAAACGCTATTGTAGCAGAAGTGCAAATTACATGAGTCGTGTTCTTTAACAAACAATAAAGCTATTGAAGCAAGAAGCAGTTAATGCTACTCTCGTAGCAGCACAAGTACGTGGGCACAATAGTAATGAGTAGTGCCATAAGGCAACCGACAGGGAAAGTCATAGCAAATAAAATAACTTCAAAACGTCAGTGCCACTCAAAACACCGTGTAGACAATGTTTTACCGCTTCGTTATAATGCATCCGTAATTATCTATATCCGTTCCAATACGCATGCGTGTCCGGTGTGCGCGGTTGCGCCAACTGTAAGGATGTTGCTAGCAGCCAGTGTAGATGCACAGCCTTTTCACAACAATAACATCAACCAAATTTGCATTTCCACATACTTGATTTGAGGATTATACATTCCGGACGCTGTCGGAAACCAGGTTTTGGGCCGTACTACATCTAGTTTTCTCCTGGATTGTTTGGTTACATTTTGTTTTGACAATGGGAGCGGAGGGCTTTGCAGATTTACAGCGCTCCTTTTTGCAGGAGCAGAAACAAGAATCATGGCTGGCCAGCTAGGCCGCAGATGGATTGTGTAGCTAAGAGCAGTAGTCTACTGATAGAAAATTCTGTATGTTTTCGTGGCACTTACACATAAAAAGTGGTGCTAAGGAATCAGTATTTTAACTACATAGTTAGACGTCATTTTTGTTACCTTTTTATGGCCAACCACGGCAGCTAGTGAGACCGCTAGCTTCACAACCTTGACTGGTTGACGTTTGCCTAGCTAGCTCCTTTGGGCAGCTAACGATAGCTAACGTCGATTTACCAGACATCCTCTGACCGAAAACGTTCGGGAAGTAATCTCTTACAGGATTTATCGTGGTTATTGTGAGCACTGAGGCACTTGGTTCGCAAATTCCTTTTGCAAAGTCTTTTTTCTGGATGAATGTGGGACAAAATGGAGACCCCAACGATTGTGTACGATTTGGATACCTCTGGGGGCTTAATGGAGGTAAGGCTGCTATGTCTAAGGCCTTAATTAAGCGAAACATTCCTCTGTTGCTAACACTTTAATATATTTTACCAAATTTGAATCGCAGCTGTCATCATCACTGTAGCCCGCTGTCAAGCTCTTAGCTTGCTAATTCGGCTTGGTAACGGAGGCCACAAATTACTGTTACCGCTCTCTATACACGTCACAGCGGACACTAGACAAGCAAAGGACAGCCGCGATGTCAAACTAAACAGCTGAACAACTTTTGCAGCAAATTCAAACACTGCTGGCGCCCCCGAAGTCAGACGAGGTAGAGAAACGGAGTCGGAAACTGGTGAGGGACGTCCGGAGGAGCGGCAGGGCGACTAACCACGACACCTGCGATAGTTGCAGGGAAGGGGGAGACTTGCTGTGCTGTGACCACTGTCCTGCAGCTTTCCATCTCCAGTGCTGGTAAGTTATTTGACTGAAGAACACGCACAGAGTCAGCAAAACAAGCGGAAATAACTGCTAGTCCCCGTCAGTTATATGTGTAAAGATGGCTGAATGCTAACTCAAGTGATTGTCCTCGGTTACCGTTTCGCGGTGGTTCCGATTCTCATAGACACATGATTTGAAATGTGTAAAGAAATGATCTGTTAAATGGTTTCATTTTGCCTAATAGTTTTTTCGCTACAAAAGCTCACGCTTATATCAATGAAAAGTCAACTTTAACGATCAATTGTTCTTCCGAAATTCCCGCTGTGTTCTCCGTTCACGTTAACCATGGAGGCCGGCTTTAGCCGCTGTGTTGCACTCTGTAAGGTTTATTATTAACTCCCATTTTTCTCTGGAAGCTGCTTGCATGTCGAATTTACTTGCACACATTGTCAGAATCTCAGGAAATAAAGCAGTTGAAGTTAATTAAAAGACGTTTGGTGATCTAAGATAGGAACTGATAATTAAAGTAACAGAGCAGAATGTTTTCTTGCTCTGGGAGGACTGTGCACCGTTATCCCAGTCGTCTATCTTGTATACTGACTTTTGGACTTTATATAGTTTGGAAGTGTATAGCAAACTTATTTTCACGCGTCGCTAATGAAAATATAACATACAGGAGTTTGAATAAATGCTTAAATATGTCGTATCTGCAAGAGGCTAGAATTAGCTTGCAGTCGGTCCTCCCCTCCTGCCGAGGCTGCAGCCAGCGGAGCTGCTGGTAAAAATGTAGCCTCTGTTTACAATATGGCGACCTCGTTGCTCTTTCCCCCCTTCTTCCACCGCCATCTTACAAACCTTTAAAATCAACTGTGATGGAAAAGGGGTGCATTAATAATACGGACGAAATATTCCGCAGTTTTTTGGACGGGTATAACAGCGTTTGTTGAGGTAATTTTGGTGCCGCAGCGATAAATAAATACCCGTATCATTTTTTCTGTATTACTTTGGTATTTGGAAGAATTGAGTCCAGACTGTCACCTGAAAACCGTATAAAACCCGTCTGTACATATATAGCCACACCTGTGGACGCCTTCATATTTTAAATATGTATTGACGAATTTTGCTGCTTTAATGTCTATAATGTAAAAGACAGTGTTACATGGGGTGACAACTCAGTTGTGCCATGCACAGCGCATCTCACATGTGACCACTTCAAACACAAAAGTATCATTAAAAAAAAACTTGTTTCATATTTTAAATCTGTGGAGGAATGTATTATTGTCGTCATTTTACTGGATATGTTTTGTATTTCTTAGTCCAATTTTTATGCTAAATTCTGCAATTATGAATTCATACACCGGATGCATCAGCAAAAAAAAAAGTTTAAAGTTGACTAGAAACTATAGAAACAAACAGCCAATAGAAATGAATAAATTGTTAAAATAGACAAATAATAATGAGTGAAGAGAAAAAGTAGTTAAATAAGCTTACTACAAGCAAACTAACGGTATGCAGCCATTCTCTTCCGCTTATCCTTGTCAGGGTTGCTAGGGGAGCTGGAGCCTATCACAGCTACCATAGGGCGAGAGGCAGGGTGCACCCTGGACAGTTCGCCAGTCTGTCGCACGGCGAACACGTAGAGATGGACAACCATTCACACTCAAATTCACACCTATGGGCAATTTAGAATCATCAATTTACCTAACCTCACTAACTGCTTGTCTTTGGACTGTGGGAGGAAGGCGGAGTACCCAGAGAGAATCCACGCAAACACGGGGAGAACATGCAAACCCCACAAAGAAAGGCCCCGGCCAGGTGGTAGAATCAAACTAAGGACCTCCTTGCTGTGAGGCAACAGTGCTAGTCACTGCACCACCATGGTTAAAAATGCAAGTTAAAAAGAAAGGAGTAACAAAGCATAATAGGTAGATGGTTCAGTTTGGTCACTAAGTGTAATTTTATGAATAACTGTTAAACGGATGGTGGTTGCAAGTAGCAGATGAGTGATGGAAATACCAAGGTAACAGTTAACCAGACATAATTTTAAAAAATGGTAAGGTGAAATGAGGTGGATCTGATGAAAGTGTTCTTGAATGGGGGCAGTATGTAGTGTAAAACATTGGGAGCAATTGATTATTAATGAATGTGTCAGCTACTGTAATGAAAATGTAACATTGGTAACTGCCATTACTTTGCACTGTGTGGATGCTTTTGTTGTAATGCAGCCATTGGCCCACCAGATGGAGACAGAAGAAGCTAGACTTGTTTTGATACCAAAACAATGGGATCAAAACAGTTTTTCATTTGAATGAAATGGGAATTAGAAATTGTGATTCATTTTATCTTATTAAATATTTAATTTCTGTCTTCTTACGACAGCAACCCACCTCTGAGTGAAGAAATGCTCCCTCCAGGGGAATGGATGTGTCATCGCTGCAATGTTCGAAAGAAGGTGAGTGACAGATGTTTTGTTACACATTTTATTCATTCTGCTTTTGAAATGTATCCTGGAGAGTGTGTTCCATGTACTGATAAATGTTGAAAATGAAAATGTTGGTGCACTTTTGCAAAAATGTGATGTCTTGATAAACTGATCAGATATTTGAAGTTTACACAGCTGAATTCTCACCTGTAAATATCTTAAAAGTTTATTTTGTGACCCAGAAAGAGTAATATTAAAACTAAGTAGCTGCTGTCAGTGTTGGAAACTGGAATTGGCTGGGCCGTGCTATGAATTCTGGGATAGGTTGGGCAACGAAGGATACACCCGACCCATCCTTGAAATCTGGGGAAATGAAGGACACATTTGTCGGAGTCTTCGAATTTGGACAGCCTTCCTCGTGTCGCTGTAATGTAATCGACCTCCAAATGCGGTCTCTGAAGGGTGCGGCCCCTGAATTTGAACACAGCTATGATATTGGAGACTGCGGCTGTGTCCCAATCCGCTTTGGAGTATGCACAGTTTGCGTACTAGGAAGTACGAGAAGTGCGGAAGTGAGAGGTTGTGAAATGGGACGGTCTAGCCTTCGTCACGCTGCTCAGGTTGCCTAGCAACCATGATACAAACCACGAGAAACGTTTCATACAGCATTGTTTGACAGAAATGAAGGAGAAAAAATGTTTTGTTGGTCATTTTTTTATGACATCACTTTGATTAGTTGAGTATCTGAGGCTGAGACCACAGGACTGTAAAACATAATTGTTGGGCTTCATTTCTGTACTGAACAGTCATTTCAAGATTAGTTAGTAAATAACAATTAGTTGTTCATGAGACTAAAATCATCTCACTTTGGTAATCTAACTATAAAATGGCCAATTGTCAGATTATTATGATATATTACAGCAGTGAGCTTGAACTTCAGTAAAGATTCAAATTGCATTTATTCAAATTTCCTATCACCTTAAATCTTCACTCAAAGACAAGTATCTTTGACAGTGTATATATAGATGTATTATATATAAGAGACAAATATTGTTTGTTTAATATGTTGGCATTATTAAATTTGGCTCAATGCTTACATATATGTGTAAAAAAAGAAAATGTACGAGCTGTGATAACTGTTTCTGATAGAATGAAGAGTAGACTGATATATTAAATATTTGTTTATTGGGTGAGAAAATCAGACCATGTCATAACTGCTTTAAGTCATACAGAATAGATATCAGAGCCTTAAACAGGCTGACGTCTGCTAAATGGGTCAAACTGGGCAGAAAGTATACAAACACATAACATCCTTATAGAATATGATGTAACACTATAGATCAACATACCTCAGAATATATAAAGCATATAAACAATTACAGCGATATGATGCAACAAACACAGCAGTACTACTAATCCAAAATACTCAAAGCTTCATAGAACTGAAACAAACATTTATTTTTAGCTCCATTCTGCTGCTGATACATACTTTAGGTTTCTGAACATTAAACTTGTTGCTGCCTTTCATAGTGTGTAACTTGAAGGCCCTGAGTACTTTCTCCCACACTGAAAACACTGGATGATAACATTATTTGAACATTACCTAATAAGACTGATTCAGGACAGACAATTAGTTATAACTTTTCTAGCAGTCCTTCACAAACAGGGAACAGTCTGTCTATTCTCTCCATCTGTCAGCTGCTGCTGGCTCTTCCTCCTCCTCTTCCTCACACACTGCTGAGTTTGTCCTGGTGGATCATCAGGGGTGCAAAGCCTCACTGATGATGTGCAGCAGTGAGTCCCTCAGTCTGTCCTCACTCTGGACACTTGCAGTCGTCACACATGGAAATCAAATGTGTGATAAGCTGCAGGATTCAAACACAAGTGTGACTTATAAACACATGTTCATACTTTTATTCCACAATCAGAGAGAAAGAAACAGAGAGAGAGTGCAGGACAGACAGGTGACAGTCTCAGGTGTATACACTGCTACAAAACGGCACCAGAGAAGGAGGATTTAGTTTTTGTGTTATTACGAAACAAGAAGAGTTCCCAGATGGTACAGTGGACACATGAGTGACTCCTGTGATTAAAGCATCTTTCTTTCAGCTTAACGAGTGAACCGTCAGCTCGTTCAAACACACGTTAAAAGTCCGTTTGGCTCGACACCACCGAACAGAGGCAGCAATATAACATAGCTAACATTAACAGTGCAGTGAATCCTGCTTGTGCCGTGATATTCAGGACTGCAGGACTGTTGTGTTTGTGGATGTCTGACTGACTTTAATTATCCATAAAATCGTCACATTCTCTGTCAGATTAAGGTTGACTATTGAACGGCGTATATTTTAAAGTAAAGGCTTTAAAACCAAGCTGACTCTGAAAGTACAAACATCACTAATGTCACACAACTTTGCCGACATGTGGCCAACAGTAATGTTTTAATGTTCATCATTATTAAACATTCGCACATAAATAAGTGACATAACATTCAGTACTTACTTTTAAAAGTTTACTCTTCGGCTGCTCCGCTTCAGTCGTCTGCCGTATTTTTCGGCAAAATTATCCACACCCACTGTCGCGCTATGAATTGTGGGAATTATGGGACCACGAAGTCTACAACGGACCACACTTCAAATTTGGGGAAATTGATGGCGCATTCTGAGTACACTTCGGATCGGGACAGCCGTCATCGCGTCGCTGTGACGTAATCGGTCTCAAAATGCGTACTCCGAAACGTGCGGTCGCTGGTTTGGGACACAGCCTGGTTCTTCTTCTTCGGGTTTAACAGCAGCTGGCATCCTTGTACATGCAGTGCTGCCATCTTCTGTTTCATTTTGTTGTTACACTCTTAAATCCTACTACTTATTCCTGCATCTTTCGGGGTCTTACAAAGCTTCAAACGACACATTGACTATTAAATTAGTCGTCAACGATTTTGATAGTCGACGTAATCGTGACTAGTTGACAAATTGTGGGAGCCCTAATACAAACCACTGCAGAAATAAATACCTACAGCATGCTCTAATAAATATTATGCTTGACCATAATAATTTAATAAAATGTTATGGTCAAAAGTATTGAACGTTGTGTGAGGTCTAACAAGTACATGTACAGAGATGAGTCCACTGTCAGAGGCCATAAGAAGATTAACTGTAACCTTCACTAAAGCTGTTTCTGTGCTGTGATGAGCTCTGAAACCTGACTGAAACTGTTCAAATAAGCCATTCCTCTGCAGTAGTTAGCTTTTTTAAAATTATTTTTTCAAGAATCTTTGAGATAAAAGGAAGATTAGAGATTCATCTATAATTTTCTAAGACAGCAGGGTCAAGAGATGGCTTTTTAAATCAGTGTTTGGGTTTTTTGTGTGACTTTGTACAGAAAAGAGAACAGAAGTCTGAACAGACCAACGGCTTGCCAGAGAAATCCTCCTCCAAGCGCTCCGCTTCTCCATCCGTGGAGCTGGAGCTCAACGCTGGCCCACTGCGGCTTGACGGTCTTCCTCCGGGGGCCGGAGCTGCAGGCCCTGGTCTACGAGTGGCCCAGGTGCGACTATTGGACCGCAGAACCAGCAGCAGGCCAAGCAGCCGACCTGGGACTCCAAATTCCAACACTTCATCCACCCCAACCCCCTCAGAGGAGCAGAACGATGGAGAGGAGGAGGCAGCAGAGCCTGAGGATGAAGTTCAGGGTGCAGAGCTCGAGAGTTCTACAGTTTCTGCTCCGACACCGCGACTCCTCAAAAGGCCCTTTCAGCTCCTAATAGCAGCTGCTATGGAGAGAAACCCCACTCAGTTTCAGCTGCCGAGTGAGCTCACATGCACCACTGCACTACCAGGTCAGTCAGTCATAATGACTACCAAAATATGATTTCTTTCAGCACCCTAAGTTTAAAATACCTCTTTATATATGCAGTTTAGACTGTTTCTTCAATGTTGCTCTTTTGTTTGGATTTCTAGGCAGCAGTAAACGGAGGAAAAAAGAAGAGCTGCTTGGAAAGCCCTTCAGGAGGCCTCAGCATGAACTGGATCCCAATGGTCTAGTCCCTTTGCCAGTCAAAATCTGCTTTTCATGCAACAGGTCAGCAGTTCTAGAGCACAGTGCAAAGAGGTAGATGAAGCCCCGAAGTGATGACAGCAGGTACTAATTCTATTTATTTGGTCTCTCAGGAGTTGCAGGTTGGCTCCGCTGATCCAGTGCGATTACTGTCCCCTCCTGTTCCACATGGACTGTCTGGACCCTCCACTCACAGCTTTACCTGCCGGCAAATGGATGTGTCCAAACCATGTCGAGCACTTAATAGTAAGATGCACTGTGCTGATTCTAAGCTAAAGCTAAAGCTTTCCTTTTCCTTTTATTGATATCAATTTTTATTGATATATTTTTCTATTTTATCTCAAATGTTTGTTTGCCGTGCAGCTGAATCAGAGGAGCCTCAGCCTGTCCAGCCGCTGTCAGCTCTTCGATCAGTTCCAGGACAGGATGTCCCAGCACGCAGTTAAGTTGGACTTCCTGCGTAGAGTACATCGACAAAATGCTCCCATCCGGCGCACCGCTCACCAGCGCAACAAGAAAACCATCAAGGTAGACGTTTGTCTCAGTGTGACGGTGCAGTGTGTTGGATTTCATATAATCCTTTTTTCTTGGCCACTGGAACACAGGTGGAGATCTAGGAAATTAATGGCTTTAATAATATATCTGTTACACTAAGACAGTAATACCTAGATATAGGGCGGGGCCATATCATACCGTTCACGGTAATACCAGTGTAATGTTGGGCAACGATAGGAAAATGAAATATCGCGATAGAATATGGGTAAAACACGCATGCGCAGTGCCTTTGTTTACATACGCACATGGCGGCGACGCAGAATGAGAAGAGCGAAAGCGGCTCATTGAATGAAACAGATGAACCAGAACTGGTTTGTAAAAATGCTGCAACTTCAGTGGTGTGGAACTGGTTTAGCTTTTGTCCGTCAGATACACAACAAAGCACTATTTTTGGTAGAGCATGCTAGCAGGCCGTCGTTATTACTGTGTTGTTTGGAAAATACGGCACTTAAAATCAATCCTTTGATTTTTCTGAAAATCGACAGTGCACCTTATAATCCCGTGTGCCTTATGTATGAACTCTGGTTGTGTTTACTGACCTCGCAACGATTTTATGTACACGGCGCTCGAAAATCTGTCAAATGTTTTAGTACGACTTTGCTAAACTACAAAGCCGCACCGCTTGATGGATTGTCGGAGCATTACGGCTATCATAGGCAAGAGCCTCGCGGAGTGATATGTACTGTGCTTCAACATAATGTTACCGTATTGTGTGTGTATAACCTCTTTTTAAGTTTTGTGGATATTATACATGGTTATGCTGAGGATATGTCGGCCAATTTCCACTGGAAATGCCTTTTGGTTGAACTGTCAGCAAGGAATTTGCATTTGCACTGTTAAATTTTATATAACTTTAATGCACATAAAAAACAGCTGCTTGTTTAAGTGGAAATACATTGATGGGGTTTTTTTTTTTTTTTTGCACTAATAAAGTTGAGGAGTTGTAAAGTGTTTTGTCTAGTGTCAATTATATCGTTATCACAAATTTTCAAATGTATATCCTGATAAATATTTTTGGTCATATCGCCCTGCTCTACCTAGATACTGACATACTGTCTTTTTTTCAGCTTCTGAAATTTAAGCAGTTGTGCACTTGTATGTGAAGTGACCTTTGTGAGTTAGATGCTATTTTTAGACACATCTGAACATACTGGTTAATTTGTTAGCAAGTGTTAAATTGTCTCTAACAGTCAGTGTTTTTTTTCAGGTGCCAGATGCCATCAAGTCCCAGTACCAGAATCCTCCGCCCATGCTGCTTCCTGCAGGGGTGCGCCAGCTGGAGCTGGTTTGTAGTGGGATTCCTGACCATCAGCCCACAAAGCATTTCACTACAGAGGCTGAGCAGCACGAGGTAGGCACAAGAGAAACCAGCAGCTGCCTAACATGTTCTTTAAGTCAGATTGTAATGATAGTTCCCTGAAACAGGCTTTTGTGTGCTACAATCTGTGTCATCTGATGTAATAGGATGTGAGATTAATAGGAGTGCAGTTTAAAGATGATTGATTGCTTTCCTTTTCATTTTGGATGATTGGATGAGAGTTTGGACAAGAAGTTTTTAGAGAGTTTGATTTTTGGTGTAGATGAGTGAAACACTGACACGTCCTGTGTACTGTGTTTATCAGAAAGTAACAGAAAATTCAGTTTCAGAAGTTCTGAAAGCTGAACCAACTGCTTCACGGCACTTCCAAACCTTCAGATTGCAACAGTTGCATTAGAAAGTCTGTTTTTTTCACAGACTGTGTAGACTGTAGAGCTTTGAGTAATTAATTGAAAATTGCAACAAAAGATAAATTCTGGTATCCGTTTGTTTGTGTGATTATAAATGAATTCTTGATGAAGGGGAGGGCCTCTCAACAGAACTGCTGGTTGCTTTTTTATAAAAACATACATGTGTTGTGTTGAACAGTGGCTTCAGGATGTCATCGCTCTCCAGTGCAGTATCATGCGACACCTATCCATCAAACAGAAGGCCTCACCAACAGAGTGGCACTTTGAGCAGAAAGCAAATACACAATCAAGTGGAACATCAGAGGACATGAAAACTCAGGCCTCATTAGAAAGGACTTCTTCCCCTGACCCCTGCTCTAAAGCTTGCAGTACACCCAGTGACTCACAGGGGGCCTCTCTTTCCAAGGACAGCCCATCAGGGCTAGCTCTTTGCAAATGCACCGCGACACCATGTCAGAACTGTAGGAAACCTAATGGACCTCTGGAATTGGTTCAGCCTCCCAGAGCCAATGGACCTGTAGACTGTAACAGTGCCTCAGATTCCTGCAGGCAGGCTGAGCTACAGAACAGACTGAAGCCTGGGAAAACGCCATCAGCTTCTGCCTCTGGACTGGTGAACCACATAGGAACAGAAACGGTTAAGAAGGAACCCGAGAGCACTGTAAATGCATGTGCCCAACAGAACTGCCCCACTGCCCCCACGATATGGCCCCACAGTGGCCAACAGAACCACAAGAGCCAGACAGAGCCCCAGGAGGAGTGTGTGAGCACCGATGAAAAGCCCTCCTTCTCAATCACCAGCAGTTCCTTGACAGATGCGCCATCTAGAGGCAGCCAGGAGCACGACACAGTAAAGTCTGGATCAGCACCTACTCCAGGTACACATCATCAGAAATGTCAAAGCTGCAGTCTTAATGTATCACTTTATACAGCTAATAATAAGAATATTAATAATAATCATGATAATAATCATGATAATAATAATAATTTATTTTAATAATACTTTAATGTGTAAGAGATAATGTACAGTAGCTATAGTGATTACGAGGGCCCCACCCTGGAGCCAGGCCTGGGGAGGAGCTCAAGGGAGTCTAACCAGAGACTGTGTTTTAGCCCATGCAGTCTGGCTGTGTACAGGCTAAAGAGATGACATGGGCCCACCACCCCCCCCACCCCCCCATGTGCTCACCACTTGGAGGTGTTGTGGAGGTTCTGTGCAGTGTGTGTGTGTCAGTTGGCAGTAAATGGGGGCCATGGTGTGTATGAGAAAACATTTAATTTAAAGCTATAGCAACATTATTTTACATATTTAAATTAATATAAATACATTTTTAACATTAAGAAATTGTGTTAATAGTCATACTGTTAGGCTGAATTATTATTAGTATTAACATCTCCACTTTCATAATGTCTGTTTTGCATTAAAGCACAGAGAATGCCTCAGAACTGAGAATGGTTATATGCTCACCTTTCTTCACTGCAGGCACTACATGCTTGTTTGAAGTCTTACACACATTCACTCACACACTTTAACACACATGCATTCACACGCGTGCACACTGACCAACTCTGCTTCATCCAGGAGATGCAATACTGTCAGAACTCTTTTTTTCCCCCTCATAATGTAAGAAAAAGCTCCATGAAAATGGGAAGAAGGTCATTTTATTTCATGGATGGATGGGATGCATAGCTTATTTTATTTGGCAGGGAAAAAAATGTAAAATTGTGATTCTGTTATTTAAATTTTTAATAATTTATCAGTTTTTTGTCTTTAGGAAAATGTCTCTTCAAGAAAGTGGAAATGTGATTGTGATATGGGATGTAAATACAGTGAAAGAGTTGAGCTCTTTTTGCAGATACTGTGTATTGTTAAACTATCAAAACAAGCATTTTCTAAAGTGGAAACAAATGAAAAGTTCATTTTAAAAGACCTGAGTTTTCTCTTTTTTGAATGTTTACTGTTGCTATTAATTGAATACTCACTGCTGACATAATCGATGGTGCTAACAGTTTTCTTGCATATTTTGTATCGTGCAGCCCCATTTACCAAAAGGATACATGGCCATTTAAGAGGACATTTTATTTTCAGTTATGGAGTTATGAAGAAACAAAAGTTATTCAGATACAACTTGCTTTGCCTTCTATCTCAGTAATAGTTCCTGTGCACTTTTTTCCTTTATAGTGAACTATCAAAAACTGTCTTTTTTCTGGTCCTTCTTTTATCTCATCTCATCAATTTGTCTTTTTTTTGCCTCCTGTCCCTCAGACATAAAGGCTGCTCCTGCACTGACGGACTCACTGCTGCCCAACACACTGCCCTCCATCACCAACCTGTCCAGCTGCATGAAGGATGGAAAAGAGGAGGATGGGGGTGAGTTTGTCACTCTGTGGCCACATGTGACAGTTTAAGAGCCTTCGTATTGCTGTGTTCTGCTATGAAGCACACGAAGATGTAATTAGCTTCGAGCGGTTGTGTGTTTGTGTGTGTGTGCAGGGATCGAGCTGGACAAACTGGATACAGAGATGATCAAGCTCTTGGCCTATCAGAGGATCCAGCAGCTCTTTGCTCCCAAAGTGCCCAGCACTCAACCTCCCCCCACCACCAGCACTACCCCAAAAACCTCAGCACCCCACCCAAACAGTAAGACACCTTTGCACTACAATTTAGTCTGTTTACTTGTCAAGAAGTCAGTTTTTCTTCTGTTTGATTGCTGTTTTGTTCTAATTATTAAAACCTACACTCTCCTCCTTCCAGGTCAGAAAAAGGTGCAAGCCAGAGCGGTCTTTTACCCTCTGACAGGAAGAGGAGCAGCTGTCAGCATGTGCTATAGGACGTTACACATAGGATCAGGTAGGACATTCAGTCGCTGTGACTTTGACCCTGCTGCATTCTGTGCCCTGACCCTGAGCCACTCTTAGGTTTCACCTTTGATGGGGAAAGTTTCACGTACTGACGTACTTTTTAAAAATCATACCAGTTCACCAAACTCCAGTCAATCATGTTTGATTTAGGTTAGACTCTTGCCTTATGACTAAAGTTTAGTAAGACCGAAGTGGAACATAAGTAAGACCCCATTATACCTGCTGTGTGGTGCCTGGCAAATGTCATCGTATAGCAAAATTGATGTTATCCATCCATCCATCCATTTTCTTCCGCTTATCCGGGGCTGGGTTGCGAAGGCAGCAGCCCAAGCAGAGAAGCCCAGACCTGCCTCTCCCCAGCCACTTCCTCCAGCTTGTCTGGGGGAATACCAAGGCGTTCCGAGACCACCCGAGGGATATAATCTCGGTCTGCCCCGGGGCCTCCTTCCGGTGGCACATGCCCGGAACACCTCGCCCAGGTGGCGCCCAGGAGGCATCCTTGTCAGATGCCCTAACCACCTCAACTGGCTCCTTTCAATGTGGAGGAGCAGCGGCTCTACTCTGAGCCCCTCCCAAATGGCCAAACTTCTCACCCTATCTCAAGTGAGAGGTCAGCCACCCTTCGGGGGAAGCCCATTTCCGCCGCTTGTATCCGCAATCTCTTTTACACTCAGCTCTCTTCACCACAACAGACCTGTATAGTGTCCGCATCACTGCGGCCGCCGCACCAATCCGTCTGTCGATTTCCTGCTCCCGTCTCTCGTGAACAAGACCCCGAGATACTTAAACTTCTCCGCTTGGGGCAGGAACTCGTCTCTGACCCGGAGTGGGCACTCTACCCTTTTTTCGGCTGAGAACCATGGCCTCAGATTTGGAGGTGCTGATTCTCATTCCCACCGCTTCACACTCGGCTGCGAACCGTTCCGAGGGAAGCCAGAGACTATCACCCGATGAAGCCAGCAGAAACAACTTCATCTGCAAAAAGCAGAGATGAAATCCTGAGACCACCCAAGTGAAAGCCTTCCACCCCTTGGCTACGCCTAGAAATTCTGTCCTTAAAAATTATGAACAGAATTGGTGACAAAGGGCAGCTCTGGTGGAGTCCATCACCCACCAGAAACAAGTCCGACTTATTGCCGGCTATATGGACCAATGCAACGGTTGTATAGGGACTGAATGGCCCGTAGCAATGGGCCAGACGCCCCATACTCCCAGGACTCCCCGAGGGACACAGTCGAATGCCTTCTCAAAGTCCACAAAACGCATGTAGACTGGTTGGGCAAATTGTCATGCACCCTCAAGTATCCTTGAGATGCTGAAGAGCTGATCCAGTGTTCCACGACCAGGACGAAAACCGCATTCTTCCTCCTGTATCTGAGGTTCGACTAACAGACAGACTCTCCTTTCCAGCACCCTGGCATAGACTTTCCCAGGGAGGCTGAGGAGTGTGATTCCCCTGTAGTTGGAACACACCCTCCGGTCCCCGTTCTTAAAGATTGGAACCACCACCCCGGTCTACCAATCCAGAGGTATGGCCCCTGATCTCCATGCAACATTGTAGAGGTGTGTCAACCAAGACAGCCCTACAACATCTGGAGCCTTCAGGAACTCAGGGTGGACCTCATCCAACCCAGGGGCTCTGCCACCAAGGAGTTGTTTAACTGCTTCAGTGACCTCGCCCCCAAAGGAGGTCCTCGAAGTATTCCTTCCACCGCCCGACAATTTTCTCAGTCGAAGTCAGCAGCACTCCACCTGCACTATACGCAGTGCAGGTCGAACACCGCTTTCCCCTCCTGAGTCGCCTGATGGTTTGCCAGTCCTGGCCGCCGCCTGGCTCACAATGCACCCTACCCCTACGGTACCTCCTGCGGGTGGTGGGCCTGCAGGAAGATGGGCCCATGTCCCTCTTTCGGGCTGTGCCCGGCCCGATAACCCTATCCCAGGCAGGGTGAACTGTTCCCTCGATGGTCTTGCCATAGGGGTCTTCCGAATCGCTCTTTGTCTGGTCCCTCAACCAGGACCAATTTGCCATGGCAGACCCTACCAGGGGGCAAAAGCCCCCAGGCAGCATAGCCCCTGGGATCCCTGGGACACACAAACCCCTCCACCACAATAAGTTAGGGATTCGCAGAGGGGACTTCTCCATTTTTATGATGCATCGTTCCATTGCTGCTGCAGCTGGGTTAAAGTCTGTTTTTAATGGCATCCTAACATCATTATCAGTACAGGAGTTTAGAGATTCACAGGTTTCACAGAGGGAGATGTTGAAACTTTGAAACTTGGCTTTAAAATTCCTTGGCTTCCAACTTGGACTTCTTCTCCTTCTATACCAGCGCTGATTTGGAGGATGGGCAACACCTATTGTTCAGAAGAATACTGCAGCACGTACATGCACCGTAACAGCTAGCATGAATGGATATAGCTGTGTGATGGCATTGCCGGGGATACGCAAAGCTGCCAACACAGCAGGTGTACCAGGGCCCCTGGTTTGGTGTCTTAGACCTGAGCTAATCACTCCTACAGATACAAAAATGGGAAGTGATGCAGAAGCAGTGTGTGGAAAAACTAACAACACCCCATCATTCATTAGCTTGCAGAACCACCAGACATTCTTGTGTAGATTTGCTGATCTGCTTGGAGTCATTGCACTGCCTGATCCTAGGTGAATTTTTTTGGACTTTAACTCCTGGGAATATTTTGCAGCTGTCTTGCATGTTTTCCACTTGAATAGTGAATAATCTTTCTCATGCTAGAATTATGAGCGTGTTTGGGACTGGCTTTATGCCACCTCAAATACTGACATGCAGCACTCCATTTATTCTTTAAGACAGCGGTCCCCAACCTTTTTTGCGCCACGGACCGGTTTATGCCTGACAATATTTTCATGGACCGGCCTTTAAGGCGTCGCAGATAAATACAACAAAATAAAACTAGTACCGGTACCGAAAAAAAGAAGATTTATTCATAACACACGTGAAAAGACCCAGGAAAACCGAGTCAACGATTAAAACGATAACAAAATAACGCTGAAAACCATACATTTCACCCCTGAGCCTCAACTCTCGCGGCCTGGTACCAAACGACTCACGGACCGGTACCGGTCCGAGGCCCGGGGGTTGGGGTCCGCTGCTTTAAGACATCTTTCCTCTTTGGCATTATGTTGACACACACCAGAATGCTCCTGAGTTTATAGAGGTGGTCACTCGTGCTCATAATCAGTTAATCAGTTGTGTTTGATTAGCAGTATGTACCTGCTACTTGTCATCTTTATTTCTATGGAAGCAACAAGGGTTTGCTTAGTGTTTCATACACTAATTCTGCATTTTGGCTTAGTTTTTTTTCAAATACATGGCAGTAATGTCATATTTTAGAGTATAATATAATAATATATCACAATTTCTGCATTATTAGTCAGGTTGAGTGATAGTTGTCTGTGAAAGTGAGTTCTTAGACCTGTGAGGGTCATAACAGGACCATGTGGAAAAAAAACTATGTCACATTGGAGTGC
Source organism: Neolamprologus multifasciatus (assembly GCF_963576455.1). NCBI lineage: Eukaryota > Metazoa > Chordata > Actinopteri > Cichliformes > Cichlidae > Neolamprologus > Neolamprologus multifasciatus. Next base: position 38,768,578 of record NC_140452.1, on the reverse strand, counting down.
AGGTCATTAAAATACATTTTGACACATCAATATTGCAGAAACAAAATCCATGTTGCAAATCTGTATTCTTTGTGTTGTGGGAAAGGGTGTTTAAGTCTTTAACTGTTTCTCTAAGGTGCTGACATGGATGTGTGCCTTACAAACTACGGTCACTGCAACTACGTATCGGGGAAACATGCCTGTATTTTCTATGATGAGGTGAGGCCTTTAAACTACATCACTCTGCAGAGCACTCCTGTGGTTGTTAGTGACCAAGATGTAAATTGTGTGTGTGTGTTTGTCGTCCTTCAGAATACCAAGCATTATGAGCTTCTGAACTACAGCGAGCATGGCACCACAGTGGATAATGTCCTGTACTCATGCGATTTCTCTGAGAAGACCTCACCATGTCCACCCGGTGGCCTGGTAGCCAAAGTCCAAGGAATCATTCGTAAGTACATCTCCGTCATCTGTTTGGATTGGCTTGAAGGAACCCAGGTCTGTGTGCCCAGTTTGATTTGGACTGCTGATGAGGTCGTCACTCATGGATTTTGTATAAACCTTTTATGAATATCCATCCATCTTCTTCCACTTAGCCACTCATCTGTATGTGTTCTGGTTAAAATGGTTAAAATTTTAATTGTGAAGAAATCATAACATCATTGCTTCTGTAAATTTAAGGAATACTTTAATTTATACTCTAATACTGAAAGAATCATTTTTAGTTTGGCTAGAATTTCAGGAAGTGTAGCCCCCCATGTGCTTAATGTCAGTGTCCTGTTTGTTACACTGACACTGCTCCTGCAGTATTGGTCAGCTTTTAGTGTTCTTCATCCAAATTGTGGTCAAGGTCACATTTGTCATTCTTAATGGGTACATGTAATTAGTTTGTGTAGAGAACCGGTTCTCCGTCTGTTGTAGGTTCTGGTTAGAGTGCCAGCTTGAAGTGCAGGGAAAAAACAAACCATGAGTTTGGTGTTGGAGTTCATCTCCATCCATAATGGCGATCTAGCCAGCGAGCCTGCTGGTAGAGAAAACACCAAATGGGAAAGAACGGGCTGGCTTATTATTATCAGTTGCAATTTCAAAGTAAAAGTAAGGATGTAGTAAACGTACAGTACAGTGGTAAACTTGGTGCATGTGGCATTGTAGCAATGAGAAAGGTAAATAAATAAAGTGCTAAAATGAGCAGTCAGATATACTTGTTCTGTGGCAGACCACGTTATGTAAAATCTGAATGTTGCTGTATCACATAAAGCTTCCAGTCTTAATCTGTTATTAAAGATCATTTGGACAGATGTTTAATTAGTAAAGAGCTGCAGTGTGAAACAGCATTAAATCAAATTTCTCTGAAACTGTTTATAGATGATGAGTGTAAAACATGTTTGCCAGAGTTCAGCTTTCCACATCATTTTAGTCTCATTTTCAAAACAAAGTGTTCATTTTTTATTTTGTGGATAAAATGTAATCAGTGAAATCTTTTCATGGTTGCATTGTCTCCACATTAATGGAGTTTACTGTGACACTAGTCTGTACAGACGTCTTTCTCAGACCTGCTGCATTTCTTCTTTGCGTAGGTCGCAGTAAGAAACGGGAAGAGGACGAGGGAGCCAACTCCATGGTGGGATTGTTGCCAGTAGGAGGAGTGATGAGTAGCCAATGTCAGGGTGGTGCTGAGCCGTCTTGTAGCTGCAAAGCGAGTAGCTCCAGTCTAATTGGAGGCAGCGGGGCGGGCTGGGAGGGCACGGCCCTGCTCCACCATGGCAGCTACATCAAACTGGGCTGCCTCCAATTTGTCTTTAGCATCACTGAGTTTGCCAGTAAGCAGCCCAAAGAGGAGCAGGCCACTACACCTGCTGCCAGTTGCACAAGCACCAACACCAGCAGCAGCAGTGTCATCAGCACCACCCTCACCACCACCGCTAACACCTCCACACCACCACCACCCAGCACTGCCACAACAAGCGGCTTTTCCAACCAGGATGAGGCTGACTCTGAGACTGTACCTCCCCACCAAGTGCCCGTACTGCGTTCTAACTCTGTTCCATAATCCGCACAGGAAGCCCCGCCCTCCCTCTTATTTTGCACCTTCTGTGTCATGATGAAGGGAAAGCTGCACAGCTGGTTGGTCAACAGGGAAAAGTTTTTTTTTTTTTTGTTTTTTTTTTAATGGTTTATATCTTTGCATGAACTTGAAGTATTATTGACAATCTCTTTTTTTCTTTTTTTCTTTTAAATGACTGACGTAACCGTTAGGACCGTTAGGACTTTGAGCAAACATTACTTCTTTGCGCTCAATCTTTGTTTTTGCCAGTATATTAGTTATGTATGGTGTAACCTTTTTGTCAGTCAGCCCATTTAGCACAAACATTTTTTGTTTTTTTTCCTTTGTAGTATTGAATTCCATACATTCTAATTTCTTTTGCTGCTTTTGCACCACAGGTAGCTATATATGTATGAAAACATACATGCTTATACACTATAACATGTATATATAATGTAAATACATTTTAATTCAGTGCCTCTCGATTGGAGAAACATTGGATTTCATGTAGATTTGCCATTTTTTGGTTTTTAACTGTACAGCTCATTGAATTTGTGATACTGTGTAGAGTACCAGACGTTTTGTGATAAAACTTGTTCTTAGTCTGTACTTTCCGCTGTAGTCCATCTGTAAATACCGTATAGTTTTAGCACTCATTTTAACATCTTGTGCTGCTGTGTATATAAGCACTCTTTGTCTGTACCTGCTTGTCTGTTCAAACCTGTAAATACAGAAAGATTTTCTAAGAACAAACTCAGTGTTTATGCCTGTTATTTTCAGCCTTGTTTTCACTTTCTGAGACAGCAAGTTCAGTACTGACAGGGGTGGATCTACAGGGGTGGCATTGGGTGGGCATGTGCCACCCTAAAATAATCCCTTGCCACACCCTAGTTGTTTGCGTATGACAATGTTGTTTATTAAAATAAGTTAGCATTAACACTTTGAGCCTAGCTGAAATTAACGTTGAATATAATTCTAAAAAATTAATATATTGCAGTGTTACCCTCCCTCCCCTATTAGAAAATGGTTCAGTCCTTGATCGTTTTCTAAAAACGTTGATGAAAATCTTTGGCAGTCAGTGACTGACTGAAGTCTAGATGCTCTGTCGGACCTTTGCTGCAGCCGCTTTCGGTTTGTTGATTTGTCTCTGCCTTCAGTTTTGTCTATGGTACAGTTAATAGCATTTATTTCCATATATACAAAGGCCCTGGAGCCGTGCACATTCAATCCCAAATGAAAACATAAACAAGTTTTTCTTTACTGAAAATGAAGAAAAAGAATATTAGGTTGTTCAAAAAAATAGAAGTGTCTGCGTTTTCATTTACAAACTGGAATATTTACAGTAGAAACAAACTGAAATGAGGATTTTGCTTTTCCTTTAAGCACACAACTAATATTAAGTTGTGTAACTATTATTTCTGATCACTGTTTAACATCTGTGTGGCATGGAGTCAACAAATATTTGACACCTGCCTCCAAGCTGACTGGACTACATTAAACAGATCTTCTGCATTCTTGGGTTTTGCATCAAGAAGACAATTTTTGAGGTCATTCCACTAATTCTCAATCAGATTGAGGTCTGGGTATTGGGCCGGCCACTTCATAACATCAATCTGTTTTTGTCTGCAACCAGGATGTTGCCCGCTTGCTGGTGTGTTTGGGGTCGTTGTCCTGCTGAAACACCTATATGACAGGGCATTTCTTCCTCAGCATAAGGCAATATAACCTCGTCCAGTGTTTTTAGGTACTGAAGCTGGTCCATGGTGCCTCTTATGTGATAATGGGCCACACTCCAAAATATGAGAAAGATCCCCAGGTGCTTGCACCTCCATGTTTTACGGTCTTCACAGTGTGCTGTGGCTTGTATTCAGTGGCCTTTACACCCATTAGGAACCATCTTGCTCTCATCTGTGTCTTTTCTTTTTTTTGTGTCCCGTTTGGATCTTTAGCCATCAGAATTGTTGTCTTAAGGCCAAGAAAGATGCCAAGCGGATTTATTTTACCAAGTGGATCATCATGGCCTTGCCATATTGGTCCATTTGATTGACCTTTATTATAATTATGAATAAATTTTATTTTTGGTTGCTACAAACGGGACAGACATGACTGGGGATAGGACAGGGAGAAAGAATGAAAGAAAGAGAGGGAGAGAAAGAAAACCAGAGGGGAGAAGAGACGGTGAGAAAGGGGGGAAGAAAGAAAGAAAAACAAACAAAACACCTGGATCACCTGTATAGAGAAAAAAAAAACAAGAGAAAGCAAACAAAAAAAGAGCAACATAATAAAAACAGCACCATCACAATAAACTAGCTAGCAGTAGATAACAGTAGATACTAAATATTAAATGATATTGTGCAGCACGCAAGATAGACAGCGCACAATGTGCTTTGAGGCAGCAGCCAAGAAAGGTGTGGTCTGCGTCTGTGAACACCCGTGTGTACACCTGTGTGCACACCCGTGTGGATCAGCATGCTTGTATTCCAAAGGTTTCTCCATGTAACGATCTGCTAGGCAATGTGGGGAGCCATAGCCCCGTCCCCCAGGGCATGAAGCAGGTATGGAGGAGATTCAGGCCCCAGATATCCAGAGGCCCCAGAGTACAAGGACCCGAGGAGGACTACCAAAAGGGGGGGAACCGTGCCACCCTCCTGGGAAGAGCTGAGTAGAGCCCCAAATGAGAGGTCACCCAGCAGCTACGGAGCAGAGGCCAGAGGAGGTTGCAGTGGCGTGCCCGCGGGCTCTGTCGGCAGCCAGCTGTGCCAGAGAGGACCGAGCTTCAGGCCCAGAGGCCTGAGGGGGGATGGGATGCATGCATGGATGCATGAAAAACAATCATGCATCCATGATTGTTTTTCATGGGATGCATGAAAAACAATCATTATGAGTCCCTTTTTGAAGGCGGCAAGTATGGCCAGTTGAACATGGCCTCCGTTCCTCGTGTGTGGAAACGTACACCAAAGTCCTCTGATCGTACTGCCGCCAGGCCCCGCCAATCGGCCACCAGGAGTGAGCCGGTACATACATGAGCGCCCAGCCCCAGTCGACAAGGACCACCAACACACTAACGTCTGAGGGCATCAGCCACCGGCAGGGAGTATGGTGAGGGGAGATAGGCCTCCATACTTTGGAGGGCCTGAGATGTACCCAGAGAGGTTGAGTCTAAGACCCAACCTGACATATAGACACAGACGAACAGGCGCATGCGGACACAAACGTGCATTCCCACCCCCATATGCACAACCAAATACTCGGCACTCACCCAACATGTAGACAGACACAAATAGACACTGCACAGACAGTCGCACTCCCCAAACATACTCTATATCCCAGGTTCAGGTACCCCCGCCCCCAGAGGGGCAAGCCGCACCTAAACCCAGGAGATGTAACCCTTCTCTCTGGGGTGGAGGCAAGCGGACCTCCTCCTTAACTGCAGTAGCAGGGAGGCCCCGCATTCCAGACCCCAATCTGACTGCCAGCACCTCCTCCCAGCCCCCCAGCCCTGACGGCTAACAGAACCGGGGTGAGTGAAGACCCCAAACCTCCCTACGCCCGCTCATATGTAGTGTTGCTGTGTGCTGTTCTAAAGTGCATTTAAAACACAGGAGAGCATGGTACTTGCTTCCTCTCAGCAGCAGCACCGCCCAGCCCCACAGAGTCCGGGGCAGCCCACCCGACTCCACCCCAGAGAAAACTGCACCCACCCCATCATCCAATCATCTCCCAGACTACACAAGACAATAGACACCCAGGTTGAGTTCATTCTCCACCTCTCCTATATCTCTCCCCCACCTGCAGAGTGAGCTCCTGTAGAGAGGAGACCACCTGCAAAGATATAACAACCTCCCCACCAGTTAGAGAGCCCCCTAGTTGGGCCGATGCACCAGAGGTCCCCTGCACTGGGGCTGAGCCCCCCTGCACCCACCCGCCCACAGCTCCGGCGACACAACAGCCAGGACCCAAGCCCCCAAGGCCCAGCCAGCACCCCAGACCGGGGGGCGGAGCACCCCCAGACCCCCAAGCCTCCACGCCTGTCCCAGACCCACCCTGGGGCACCCAGGCTACCAGGCCAGTAACCAACGTCCGCCAGCACAGACCCTCCCCCATCTCCGCTGTACGCAGCCACAAGGAAAATACCATCTAAGAGCCCCCAGAGCCCGTAATATTGGTATGATCCAAGCTCAGAGGTACCAAAGCAAATCATTTGTACTGTACAAATAATGTAAATATGATGGTGTATCACAAAAGATTGATGTCAAACTGATCACTTGACCCATATTACATTACTTCTCTTCAAGTGAATCAACAAATGGCGAAATGAAAAGCCGAACAACAACAATGCTGTTTCTTTAGAGAGTCTTAGCTTACATGTGTGTTTATTTCATATTTTCAGTTGTTTCCCTCCACGGCTAAATAAATCGGTTTCAGTAATGTACTGATATACAAGAATGGACATAAGGGGCTTCTTTCAAAGAAAAAACTCTGGTAGAAGTTATTTTATATATTATGCTTTGTATGTTGTTCAGTATATTTCTATGCAAAACAAGAGGAATTTCAATACACAGCAGTATATTCACAGTTTAAACCAGATATTTACATACACTTTATGGAAAACACAAGAACATTTTTTTACTGTACAACATCAATTTAGAGTAAACTTGTTTTGTTTTGGATAAATAAATATTGAAATATCTTTTGAATTAGTTAAATGTCAGAATAAAGAGAGACAAAGCTGTCTATTTTCATCACTTTCATCAAATTTGGGGGTACATATACACTAAGTTTATTGTTAATTAATAAGAAAACTGCAGATGATTCCATTCTGAGCTGAAGAAGCTTCTGATAGGTTAGTAGAGTCCATGTGAGTAAATTGGTGGCACACCTGCAGATGCATATAAGGCAAAACACAGAGCCTGTTTCTTTGACATGGGAAAATCAAGAGATGTCAACCAAAACTCCAGGAAAAGAATTGTGAAGCTCCATAAGTGTAGTTCAATTTGGAATACAATTTGGTGCCATTTACAATTAAGAAATACAGATAGTTTCTCTCTTTACTCTTAAAGTTAACAAATGTGTTTTTTATATTTATCAATCTAAAAAAATAAACATTTAGTCTGATTTGATGTTACAATTAAAAAAGTGTTTGTGTTTTTATCTGAAGAGTATGTAAATATCTGGTTTCAACTGTATATTTGATGATGTTGGTGTTTGGCTTGATTGTCAGCACAAAGAGGGAGAGAGAGAGGAACAGAGAGGGAGAGAGAGGGAGATGGAGAATGAGGACAGAACAGAGATGGAACAAGAGCAGGTGAGACACGCATGTTAGTCAAATGGTTGCTTACCAAAAGTATCACTGTATCATAGGTACTCATGTATCTCGTACCTAGTGTTTCTTTTTAGGTTTGTTACTTTTCAAATTCTATATTTATTAAGTTATGCAGGCTTGTTTGCACAACAAGGCTAAATAATTATATAAACGTTTCTGAATCTAAACAGTGGACTTTGGTAGAATTAAAAAATAAGTGTAGTGCAGGTCTATGATGATTTTTAGTGCTACTACCATCTAGTTTTGATTCTGGTCCTGTCTTGGTTAAATCCTAAGTACTCCTGATTTTGAACTGTTGTAGTCCTGTTTTAATTCCGGATCAGTTCTGGGTCTGGTTGAATTGGGGTTTAGTCCTCGTGTCTTGATACAGCCCCGACTTTGTTCTGCCTTGCTGCTTAATTAAAAAACTAGTTTAAGGTGTCCTGCATATGTAGCGTTTGCTGTTTGTGAGTCTTTGGTGCAAGTGGTGTGATATGCCCATGTAGAAAGGACGGCACTGCGACGCTGGACTTGCCCTTACTCTGGGCTCCCTCTTTATTCTGGCAACTGGTACAAAGAAAACAGCACACAGTCGTCATTAACAGTGTGCAAAGCAACTGCAACATTCAGTTCACCAACTTGGGAGTATTTTCCTTTTCTTTTTTTCCAAACATACCACTTAACAAATGACTAAGATATATTTATACATCATAACAGCAACAAAGTCTTTCTTTAAAAGTTCTAGCTGAAACCAAACCTGTGATCATATAGTGGCAGTATTATTTATTTATTTTTCTCTTTGTGGTAAATGAGTGATAAGAGACATTATATCTCGTTTTCCCTAACCAACAACAACAATAACATATAACAACAGCTTTTCTATTATAAAACAATCATCATTGTTTATCATTTTTTCCCCTATACAACAGCATCAATTAAAACTTATACTTAACAGCACCTACCTGGTACAAAGAAAACAGCACACAGTCGTCATTAACAGTGTGCAAAGCAACTGCAACATTCAGTTCTGTTAACAAGAATTAGAACAATTACAATCTCATAGAGAAACATTAGAGCTGAGTGCAAGTCAAAAAGCACCCGACTAGCTAACGAGTATTAGCTTAGCATGCTAACTAAAAATGCTACTCGTGAATAAAGTTACTACCCATGCATCAAAATGCCTGTAACTTTCAGGATACCTGCTAGTACTGCTTACAGTCAAAATACATGTTGACAATTACCACTATAAGAATGTTTTCATTAATACACATACAAAATTGACAACAGTATCGCTCACAAGCACCTACCACCAGCTTGGGAGTATTTTCCTTTGCTGAGGCATGCGCTGTGCAGCAATTTGGAACCTTAACAGTTGCAGTTGCTGTGTTTGTCCACCAGGTGGCTCCAACTATTCACAAAGCACATCAATTTTGAGGAAATTCATTAAGCTATTTTCTAACTCTGTTACACATATGGGATATATATTTTCCCCTATATAAAGTCATTCTTTTTTGAACAAAACTCAAAACAGAACCTATTAATCTTTCAGTCATTTCTAACCCCCCCCCCCCCCCCCTCCAATCCCACATGCATACTACCCTTTAGGGCTAAGCCCCAGGTGTATCAAATGTCTGCCTCCGCCTCTGCTGAGCAGAGACTGTCGTACTGCACTGCGCACTTCTGAGTTCACCCTACCAATGACCTGCAGGCAGTCCTATGCTATGACGTTGCTTCCATCATGTTTGACAGTAAAAGCGCAAAGGATCGCTATTTATTCAAGTTTGAAATTCGCCAGAGGAAAGAGGTTAAAGATATTTAACCAGCTTAAAAAACTACAGGCAGATGTTGTTTTATTACAAGAAACTCACAGACCTGTTACAGGTTTAAACGAACTTAAAACACCTGAGTTTCCTAATGTGTTTGCAGCTTGTTATAATTCTAGACAAAGAGGAGTAGCAATTTTAATACATAAAAATGTTAATTTTACAGTACTCGATACAGTTATAGATCCAGAGGGTAGATTTCTAATTATTAAACTATCAATATTGAACAAAAAACTATGTATTGTAAGTATATATGGTCCAAATGTTGATGAACCCTCATTCTTCCACGGATTTTTTAGTGCACTCTCACCTCACTCAACACCTTGATTGCACACTCATTCTTGGAGGCGACCTCAACCTTGGACTAAATGAAGAAATGGATAGGCTCAACACAACAGGAACTCAGCGCAATTGGCAATCCACAAATATAATCAAACAGTATATGAGCGACTATGGCCTTTGCGATGTATGGCGCTCCCTTCACCCCAACAGTAAGGAATATACTTTCTTCTCACATGTTCATCACTCCTACTCTCGTCTGGATTATTTTTTGGTCAGCAGCTCACTGCTGAGTGACATTTCAGACACTGAGATTCACCCTATAGCTGTCAGCGATCATGCTCCTGTATCTTTAACACTAATGCACAAGAATAATACTACGCCAAGTAAAAACTGGAGATTTAACACATCACTACTTAAAGATGAAGACTTTATTAAATATTTTAAAAAGGAATGGATTTCATATTTAGACTTTAATGACACTCCCGGAACATCTGCTTCTGTTCTATGGGAAGCAGGAAAAGCTGTGATGAGAGGTAAAATAATTTCTTTCTCATCACACAAAAAGAAAGAAGAAAACAAAAATATTCAGGAATTAGAAAAAACCATCAAATCCTTAGAAGAAGCCTACGCGTTCCACCAAGATCAAGAAATAATGAACAAAATATGCAAAACAAAACTAGAATTAAATGAAATTATTAATAGAAAAACACAATTCCTTGTACAAAGACTTCGCTTGCAGAATTTTGAACACAGTAACAAATCAGGTCGATTTCTAGCAAACCAGTTAAAAATAAATAAAGAAAAAACAACTATATGTGCTACTAAAGATTTATCGGGGAACACAATATATGACCCTGGAAGAATAAACAACATTTTTAGAGATTTCTATGAAACTTTATATTCACCACAAATAAACCCGTCTAAAAATGAAATTGATTTGTTTCTTGACAACGTAACTCTTCCAAAATTACTAGACAGTCAAGCAATGGCACTGGATTCGCCACTGACGCCAGGTGAACTCCAGGAAGCCCTGATAAGTATGCCCAATAATAAGGCTCCAGGTCCAGACGGCTTTCCTGCAGAATTCTACAAAGAATTCTGGACAATTTTGGCACCAGTATTCCATGGAATGTTGCAGGAAATCAAGAAAAATGGCAGACTACCACCAAATATGAATTCTGCTAACATTAGTCTCCTGCTAAAACCAGGAAAAGACCCTTTATTTCCCTCAAGTTATCGTCCAATATCCCTTATAAATGTAGACCTTAAAATAACCTGCAAAGCTCTCTCAAAGAGATTAGAGAAAATAACCCCCCTCTTAATTCATCCTGACCAAACTGGTTTCATAAAAGGTCGGCACTCCTCAACAAACACTCGTAGATTACTTAATTTAATAGACTACTCATACAATAAAAACATTGAAACCATAATATTATCTCTAGATGCAGAAAAAGCATTTGAAAGAGTTAACTGGAAATTTTTATTTGCAACTTTACACAAATTTGGTTTTGGAAACTCTTTCATAAATTGGATAAGAATATTATACAATTCCCCAACAGCTCGTATCAGAACAAATGACCAGACATCCTCCAGCTTTTGTCTCCTGAGGGGCACCAGACAGGGATGCCCACTCTCCCCTTCACTTTTTGCAATTTTTATCGAACCTCTAGCAGCAGCACTTAGACAGGCTACAACAATTAAGGGCATAAAATGTAAGAACGTAGAACATAAAATCAGTCTCTATGCGGATGATGTGTTGCTTTTTCTGTAAAACTCACAAATCAACCTCTCTGAGGTAATTACTCTAATAAACTGGTTTTCAAGAGTTTCAGATTATTCAATTAACTGGCCAAAATCTACAGTTCTTCCCATTAACTGCTCCTTCCATAATTCATCTTCTGCCCCACTACAATCTGGAAATATTAAATATTTAGGTATTAATGTTTCTCCTAAGCTTTCAGACTTAATTAAATTAAACCACATCCCACTTCTAAAGAAAGTAGAAGGCGATCTGACTAGATGGAAATCTCTACCCATATCACTCATGGGAAGGGTCGCCACTATAAAAATGATGATCTTGCCAAAAATAAATTACTTATTTTTAATGATCTCTAACAAACCATCACAAGATTGGTTCAGATCTCTGGATTCACATATTTCTAAATTCCTTTGGAAAGATAAACCCCCGCGTATCAGCTTAAAAACACTACAAAGAACCAAGGATAGAGGAGGATTAGATCTGCCTAATTTTCACCAATACTTCTTAGCCAACAGGCTTCAGTTCATCTCAGAATGGTTAAAATGTACCCTCTTAGATGAGCCCTGGCTAGATGTTGAACAGGCACTATGCAATGATCTAGAGATTTCAGACCTACCATTTATTAGCTCAAACATCAAAAGACATGAATGCTTTAAAAGCATCAACATCAGCTTTTCTCTGACAGCATGGTGGGAGTTTCTAAAAATAACGGAGTCTTCATTAATCCCATGCAAACGTACACCTATCTGGAATAACCCTGACATATTACAAAACAATAATATGATTAATTTCCCAGAATGGAGTTGTAAAGGAATTAAATACTTAGAACATATATTAGAGGGAACAGAATTTATTCCATTTGACAGACTAGTTACACAATATGGGATCAACAAGAAAAGATTTTTAGAATATCAACAAATTAAATCCATAGTAAAAAAGAAATTTAACCTCAGTCAAGTTGAATTACAAACACCACCAAGTGTGGTTCAATTTCTTACTCTTAAATCCCCCAAACTATTATCTAAAATATACAGAACACTTTCTAAAATAGATGAATCAATATCCCTTCCTATTGCAAAGTGGGAAGCAGATTTATCAGTCAGCTTAGACCAAAACGTCTGGTCTCAGATTTGCTTCAAAACCTTTAAATTGATTAAAAATCCCAATCTGCAATTAATACGTCGGTGTGTCGCCGAGGTTGTGGGCGGGTGGGTGCACGGGGGCTCAGCCCTGGCGCAGGGGGCCTCTTGTGCATCGGCCTAACCGGGGGGCTCTTGAACTGGCAGGGAGGTTGTTCCATCTTTGCAGGAGTCCACTCTGCAGGTGGGGGAGAGACATAGGAGAGGTGGAGAATAAACTTAACCTGGGTGTCTGTGTCTTGTGTAGTCTGGGAGATGATTGAATGTTGGGGTGGGTACAGTTTCCTCTGCGGTGGGGTAGGGTGGGCTGCCCCGGGTCCTGTGGGGCTTGGCCGTGCTGCTGCCGTAGGCCCCGGTCTGGATGGGCCTGGGCTCCCTTGCCTTGGTGGATACCAGAGGACGGGGGTGCCTATTGGGGTCAGCGGGGGAGCTGGCCCTAGGGAGGGACACCCTCTCCTCCCTTATTTTCCTCCCCATCCCAGGCTGCCTCCCTCTTCCCGCTCCACCACACCCACCCACACAGGTAGGGCTTTGGGTGCGGGTGTGTCACCAGGGTGCAGGGGAGACATTCCCCCCCCCCCTCTGTCCTCTTCTGGCCACCTGTGCCTCAATTTTTGTGAATTAGTGTGTCTAATTCACAACTTAGACATCCACATTACTTACACTCTCATAACACACACACACACACACACATATATATATATATATATATATATATATATATATATATATATATGTATAGGGCCTTGAGGGTGGGCACGTTAACGGCGTCCAGTAGACGGTCTGTGTATTCAAACCTACCTCTGGCGCCGGTGCCCACCTCTCAATTTTAAATCCATGTAGACATTGAGGGTTCTCGGGAGGGGCCGTGCTAACACCTGCTGCTCTCTGGCAGCAGCACCATGCTCTCCCTTGTTTTAAATACACTTTAGAGCAACACGCAGCAACACTACACTTGAGCGGGAGGAGGGAGGTATGGGGTCTTAACACACCCCCGTTCTCTGCTAGCCATCGGGGCGGGGGGGCTGGGAAGAGATGCTGGCTGTCCGATTGGCCTCCCTGCTGCTGCGGAGCCTGGGGCGGTCTGCTTGCCTCCACCCCGGAGGGAAGGGTAACATCTCTTGGGTCTGGGTACTGTTTCCACCTCTGGGGGCGAGGATACCTGGACCTGGGGTATAGAGTATGTTTGGGGAGTGTGATTGTGTGTACATGTCCATTTATGTTTATTCCTACATTGGGTGAGTGCTGAGTGTTTGTATATGTGTGCATAAGGGTGGGAATGCATGTCTGTGTCTGTGTGTGCCTGTTTGTCTGTGTCTATATGTCAGGTCGGGTCTTAGACTCCACCTCTCTGGGAACTCCCAGGCCCTCCAAGTGTGGAGGCCTATCTCCCCTCACCACACTCCCTGCCGGTGACTGATGCCCTCAGGGGTCGGTGCATTGTTGGTTCTTGGTGTCCGGGGCTGGGCGCTCAGGTCATGTGCCAGCTCACTCCCGGTGGCTACTTGGCGGGGCCTGGCGCCTGCTGCTCGGTCAGGCCTCTTCCGGGGCGCGGGGGGCCCTCGGGCCTCCGGCCTCTGTGCCTGCGGCTCGGTTCACTCTGGCACAGCTGGCTGCCGGCGGAGCCGGCGGGCACGCCGGTGCAGCCCCCTCTAGCTTCTGCCCGGTGGCTACTGGGTGACCCCTCGTCTGGGGATCCTCAGCCCTTCCCATGAAGGTGGCACGGATGCCCCTCCGGTGGTCCTCCTTGGGCTCTTGCACTCTGGGGCCTCTGGATGTCTGGGGCCTGGATCTCCTCCATGCCTGCTTCATGCCCTGGGGGACAGGGCTATGGCTCTCTACATCCTCTAGCAGACCATTACATGGGGAAACCATTTGAATACAAGCGCGCCGATCCACACAGGTGTGCACACGGGTGTTCACTGTTCGTAGACTTAAATCACACCTTTCTTGGCTGCTACTTCAAAGCACATTGTGCGCTGTCTGTCCTGCGTGCTGCACAACAACATTCAATATTTAGTATTTACTGCTGTTTACACTTAGCTAGATTAATGCGATGGTGTTGTGTATAGTATGTTGCTTTGTTTTGTTTTTTTTGCTTGTTTTCTATTCTTTTTCTCTCAACAGGTGATCCCGGAGATATTTTTTCTTCCCCCCTTTCTCACTGTCCCTCTCCCCTTCTGTTTTTCTTTTCCTTCCTCTTTCTTTCTCCCTTTCCTATCCCTCACTCATGTCTGTCCCGTCTGTAACAACTGAAAATAAAATAAATAATAACAACAAAGGTCGATCAAATGGACCAATACGGCAATGCCATGATGATCCATTTGGCAAAATAAATCCATTGGGTATCCTTGTTGGTCTTCAGACAACAATTCTGACGGCTAAAGAACCAAATGGGACAGGCGGAAAAAAAAAAAAAAGTTTGAAATTCGCGTTTGTAAAATAGTTCAAAGTGTCGTCAGAGTCCTCAAAAATTGTGCATAAATCACTGTACACAAGCGTTTGTAACACATTTAAGGGGAATTTCACTCTGTACAGCTACAACGGGGAAAAGGTCAAAGGCATTTTTATCAAAGGCGCAATTAAATAAACCGACATTATTTCACAGTACAACAACTTTATTATACATGTTTTGTTTGTTTATATATAAATTTTTTATTCGTTCATTTATTTATTGTGTGGATGCTTTAAGGCATCCACACTATTGAGTTCCTGTTTCGTACGTTTTTCGCCGTGGAACTACCACAATTTTTGTGCTATTTTCACCGTTCAAATTTTAAACTATTCTGCTATTTTTGCTCTTTCCGGCTATATCGATTGGTATTTTATACTACTATACTTTTTAAAAATTACATTTTTTTCTTTTAATTTGTCCCATTGAAATGAATGGGAAACTTCCGCAATTCTGCTAAAACTTGCTTGTTTTTGAAACTTAACTACTTCCTCATATTTTCACGTAGAACAACCATTCAAACTTTAAAATGTTCTCAAAATATTGGGCTATTCAGGTATAAATCAGTCTTTTCAAATCTTTTACCGTTTTATTTTTATCCCTCTTAAAGTTTTGAGTTGCAAATTTGTGATTTTTCAGAAAATACATGCGTTGTTATGGTTGCTATGCACTTGGCTTTCAGTGTGCCACTGTAAGTTTCGCAGTCTTCTCTTCATGTCCGAACAACTTCTTGCTACTTGCTCAATTTTCACTCAACTTCCACAAATTATACATCAAAACATCACTATCATTGTTGTGGGATTTATAGAATTTTGGCAAATCTCCTCAGACCAACACAAAGTCTCAAAACTCTCCATAGAAAGTCAATAGAGAGTTTGTTCAAAATCACCGCTTGATTTCTGTAATGAGAGGCATATTCGAATCGTCATATCTCCTTAACGAAGTGAAGTTAAGACATGAGGCTTGTGCCAATATATCTTCAGACACTCCTGACGCTCACAATTCAAGAATTTCTTTCTCACCTATTACCGTTCTGAGATGAGTTACACTTGTTTGAGGGTAGGAAATTCGTCCTTCGCTCAGATTTCTTCAGATTTCAAACTCTGGAAATGATCCACTTTTTTCTCTCGTCATATCTTTTTGATGGATTTCCACAGAGACCTGAAAATTTCCATGACTGTTCACCAAAGCCTGCTGTCTCTTACGGTGAAAGAGTGATATCGATACTCCAAATAGATTTAGAGTTAGAAAGCGTTGTTTGAGGGCAAGTCAATATAGTTTTTGCTTCGGCTCTACTCAGTTATGGTGCATTAGAAGTCAAATATCTTTAATAATTCATATTTTAATGATAAATTGTCAACACTTTAAGATTCCCCCATCTCTTCTGAACAAAACGGTGTAAGAATGACTAGCCCCTACGGTTAGGAAATTATGGTCATTTGTTTGAGGGGAGTCGTCACTATGAGAAATAGACTACAAAAATCCTGTCTCTCTGCTGCATGTGTGTAAAAACAGCTGCACCTGTTTTGGCGGGAAAAAGTACACAGCCTCTCTGATTGGTGGATTCAAATTCAGCAGCTCCCAGGCTGCTTCACTGACCTAGAAAGTTGCTTCTCTCTCCCTCTGTGTGTGTGTGTGTGTGTGTGTGTGTGCGTGTGTCTGTGTGTATGCGTGTGTGTGTGTGTGTGTGTGTGTGACAGAAAGAGAGAGAGAGAGAGAGAGAGAAAGCCTTTTTATGGGATGATCTCATTGTAAGATTCTTGACTGAATTGGATCTTGTGTGTGTGTCTCTCTGTGCATGTGTGTCCATATTTGTGATTGTGTGGCTGTTAAATTTTTTTTGCTGATTTTTTTTTCATTTAACAAGTATATTTGAGGGACCCTTAGCATGTTCAGCATTTTTTCAGCTGTCCATTTTGCTTTTCCAATTTTTCTGTTTAAGTTATTACTATTGTGCTAAATCATACTATTTCTGCTATTTTATAAGAGTTGTGCTAAATATAGTATTTCTGCCAAATATAGTATTTCTGATTAATTATAGTTTTTCTACCAAATCATAGTGCAGTATTTTTGCTTTTTATAGGATTTTTGTAGGATATTTATATTCCTTAATATAGTATTTCTGCCTTTTATAGGATTTGTGCTTAATATAGTATTTCTGCTTTTTATAGGATTTGTGCTTAATATAGTATTTCTGCTAAATGTAGTATTTATGCTTAATCATACTATTTCTATATATTTCCACCAGGTCCCCAGGCAGCCAATCCTCTGTGAGGACTGAGACATTCAAATTTACATATCAGGGCCTGCACGGCTTCCCAGCCAGCCAATCATATCTGAGGTCTGCCGTTTCTTCTCTTGTCATATCTCAGCGAGGGATGTACAAAGAGCAATGAAAATCAGGGTCAAAGTACACCAAAGTCCGCTGATTCACCCAGTACAAGAATCATGCTTCTAGTCCACCTAGTTTTTGAGTTACACGACGTTTTGTAACTCCAAAAAACTGTATTTTTCGCCTCTCACCGCGATCTAATTCTGACTGCTCATCACCCTGTTTTCCAGGTGCTCGCTCTCTTTCCTAGTGGCGCAGTTGGTAATGACACGGGTCTGCAACACAAAGGTCGTGGGTTCAATTCCACCTTGGTCAACATGTTTTTTCCCTACAAATTAATACACTATCACAGACCAGTAATTCATATTGATCATTTATTACAATTCTGCAAACTTTTATGATTTTAGCAACTTTTCTAATATGAACCTCAGATTCTTGTTAATACTCCATCCATGTCAGAAATACTGTTCCCTTTAGGCTCTGTGTATGTGTGTGTGTATCAATATTTCTCCCATTTTAAAGTATTACTCCTCCATAATTGTATTTCTGTTAAATCAAAGTACTTTTACTACATCTTAATACTTCTGCTCAATCATAGTATTTCTGCTAAATCATAGTATTTTTGCCAAATCATAACATTTGTGTTATGTTATAGTATTACTACTAAGTGGAGGAATTTCTGTCATGTTACAATATATGTGCTGATTACAGTATTTCTGCTAAATCATAGTATTTCTGCCAAATGATAGTATTTCTGTCAAATTATAGTATTTGTGCTAAAACATAGTCTTAATTTAAAATTACAATATTCATAGTTCATCACAGTGTCTCTGGTAAATCACAGTATTTCTGCTATGTTGTACTATTTTTCTAAATCATAGTGTTTCTGTAATGTTTAAGTATTTTTGGCTAAATATATTCTTTCTGTTATCTTATACTACTTCTCCTAAATTCTTATATTTTTGAGAAGTTATCTTGTTTCTGGTAAGTTACAATATTTCGGCTAAGTTCTGCTATTCAATTAAATTAAATTTTATTTATATAGCGCCAAATCACAACAAAAGTCGCCTCAAGGCGCTTCATAGATACAGAGAAAAACCCAACAATCATATGACCCCTTATGAGCAAGCACTTTGGCGACAGTGGGAAGGAAAAACTCCCTTTTAACAGGAAGAAACCTCCGGCAGAACCAGGCTCAGGAAGGGGCGGCCATCTGCTGCGACCGGTTGGGGTGAGAGAAGGAAGACAGGATAAAAGACATGCTGTGGAAGAGAGACAGAGGTTAATAACAGATATGATTCAATGCAGAGAGGTCTATTAATACATAGTGAGTGAGAAAGGTGACTGGAAAGGAAAAACTCAATGCATCATGGGAATCCCCCGGCAGCCTACATCTATTGCAGCATAACTAAGGGAGGATTCAGGGTCACCTGGTCCAGCCCTAACTATATGCTTTAGCAAAAAGGAAAGTTTTAAGCCTAATCTTAAAAGTAGAGATAGTGTCTGTCTCCCGAATCCAAACTGGAAGCTGGTTCCACAGAAGAGGGGCCTGAAAACTGAAGGCTCTCCCTCCCATTCTACTTTTAAATACTCTAGGAGCAACAAGTAGGCCTGCAGAGCGAGAGCGAATTGCTCTAATAGGGTGATATGGTACTACAAGGTCATTAAGATAAGATGGGGCCTGATTATTTAAGACCTTGTATGTGAGGAGCAGGATTTTGAATTCAATTCTGGATTTAACAGGAAGCCAATGAAGGGAAGCCAAAACAGGAGAAATATGCTCTCTCTTTCTAGTCCCTGTCAGGACTCTTGCTGCAGCATTTTGGATTAGCTGAAGGCTTTTCAGGGAGTTTTTTGGACATCCTGATAATAATGAATTGCAGTAGTCCAGCCTGGAAGTAATAAATGCATGAAGTAGTTTTTCAGCGTCACTCTGAGACAGGATATTTCTAATTTTAGAGATGTTGCGCAAATGGAAGAACGCAGTCTTACATATTTGTTTAATATGTGCGTTGAAGGACATATCCTGGTCAAAAATGACTCCAAGGTTCCTCACAGTGTTACTGGAGGCCAAGGTAATGCCATCCAGAGTAAGAATATGGTTAGATACCATATTTCTAAGCTTTTCAGGGCCGAGTACAATAACCTCAGTTTTATCTGAATTAAGAAGCAGAAAGTTAGCGGCCATCCAGGTCTTTATGTCTTTAAGACATTCCTGCAGTTTAACTAATTGGTGTGTGTTATCTGGCTTCATGGACAAATAGAGCTGGGTGTCATCTGCATAGCAGTGAAAATGTATGCTATGTCTTCTAATGATGCTGCCTAGGGGAAGCATGTATAATGTAAACATAATTGGTCCTAGCACTGAACCCTGTGGAACTCCATAATTAACCTCAGTGTGTGAAGAGGACTCTCCATTTACATGCACAAATTGGAGTCTATTAGATAGGAATGATACAAACCACTGCAGTGCAGTACCTGTAATACCTACAGCATGTTCTAATCGCTCTAATAGGATATTATGGTCAACAGTATCAAATGCTGCACTGAGGTCTAGCAGGACAAGCACAGAGATGAGTCCACTGTCAGAGGCCATAAGAAGATCATTTGTAACCTTCACTAAAGCTGTTTCTGTGCTGTGATGAACTCTGACACCTGACTGAAACTCTTCAAATAAACCATTCCTCTGCAGATGATCTGTTAGCTGTTTGACAACTACTCTTTCAAGGATTTTTGATATGAAAGGAAGGTTGGAGATTGGCCTATAATTAGCTAAGACTGCTGGGTCTAGAGATGGCTTTTTGAGTAGAGGTTTAACTACAGCCAGCTTGAAGGCCTGTGGTACATAGCCGATTATTAGAGATAGGTTGATCATATTTAAGATCGAAGAATTAATTAATGGCAGGACTTCTTTGAGCAGTTTTGTAGGAATGGGGTCTAAAAGACACGTTGATGGTTTGGAGGAAGTAATTATTGAAGTTAACTCAGAAAGATCAATTGGAGAAAAAGAATCTAACTTAACATCAATGGTACTAAGAGTAGTTGTAGATAATATTACATCTGTGGGATGATTATTGGTAAAAAAAATTTCTCTAATGATAAAAATTTTATTTGTGAAGAAGTTCATGAAGTCATTACTAGTTAACGTTAAAGGGATGGTTGGCTCAAAAGAGCTCTGACTTTTTGTCAGCCTGGCTACAGTGCTGAAGAGAAACCTGGGGTTGTTCTTATTTTCTTCAATCAGTGACGAATAGTAAGATGTTCTGGCTTTGCGGAGGGCTTTCTTATAAAGCAGCAAACTATTTCTCCAGGCTAAATGATGATCCTCTAAATTTGTGACACGCCATTTCCTCTCCAGATTACGAGTCATCTGCTTTAGGGTACGTGTTTGAGAATTATACCACGGAGTCAGGTACTTCTGATTAGAGACCTTAGTTTTCACTGGAGCTACAGTATCCAGAGTCGTACGTAGTGAGGAGGCGAAATTATTAACAAGATAATTGACCTCTGTTGGGGTAGCGTTCAGATAGCTGCTCTGCTCTGTGTTGGTACAGGGCATTGACGATGATAACAGTGGGTGGATTATATTCTTAAACTTAGTTACAGCGCTTTCAGAAAGACATCTACTTTGATAAAGTCTACTCTCCACTGCTGTGTAATCAATTATTGTAAATGTAAATGTTATCAGGAAATGATCAGACAGGAGAGGGTTTTCAGGAAACACTGTTAAATGTTCAGTTTCTATGCCATATGTTAAAACAAGATCTAGAGTGTGATTAAAGTGGTGGGTGGGTTCTTTTACATTTTGAGAGAAGCCAATTGAGTCTAATAACAGATTAAATGCCATGTTGAGGTTGTCATTTTTAGCATCTACATGGATGTTAAAATCACCCACAATAATTATTTTATCTGAGCTCAGAACTAAATTAGATATAAAGTCTGAGAAATCAGACAGAAACTCTGTGTAAGGCCCAGGTGGACGATAGATGATAACAAGTAAGACTGGTTTCTGAGTTTCACAGCTGGGGTGGACAATGTTAAGCATCAGGCTTTCAAATGAATTAAAAGTCTGTCTTGGTCTTTCATTAATTAATAGACTGGTGTGAAAAATTGCTGCGACACCGCCCCCTCAGCCTGTGCTTCGAGATTTCTGGTAGTTAGAATGACTCGGGGGTGTTGATTCATTTAAACTAACATAATCATCCTGCTGCAACCAGGTTTCTGTAAGGCAGAGTAAATCAATTTGTTGATCAATTATTAAGTCATGTACTAACAGAGACTTGGAGGAGAGAGACCTAATATTTAATAATCCACATTTCACTGTTTTACTCTTTGGTTCAGATGTGGATACTGTATTGTTCTTTCTTTGTAATTGTTTATGTTTAAGTTGTTTGTTGCTGGTTTTTAGTTTGTTTTTTGTCTTTTTGGAAGCTGACACAGTCTCTATGGAGATGGGTTTTTGGGGGGATAGCAGGAGGAGAGAAGCTGCAGAGAGGCGTGTAAGACTGCAACTCTGCTTCCTGGTCCCAACTCTGGATAGTCATATTTTGGGGGGTTTAATAAATTTGTCTATATTTCTAGAAATGAGAGCTGCTCCATCCAAAGTTGGATGGATGCCGTCTCTCCTAACAAGACCAGGTTTCCTCCAGAAGGTTTGCCAATTATCTATGAAGCCCACATCGTTTCTGGGACACCACTCAGACAGCCAGCAATTTAAGGAGAACATGCGGCTAAACATGTCACTCCTGGTCTGATTGGGGAGGGGACCAGAGAAAACTACAGAGTCCGACATTGTTTTGGCAAAGTTGCACACCGATTCAATATTGATTTTAGTGACCTCCGATTGGCGTAACCGGGTGTCATTACTGCCGACGTAAATTATGATTTTACTAAATTTACATTTACCCTTAGTCAGCAGTTTTAAATTTCCTTCAATGTCGCCTGCTATGGCCCCTGGAAGACAATTGACTATGGTTGCCGGTGTCTCTAGCTTCACATGTCTGAGAACAGAATCACCAATTACCAGAGTTTGACCCCCGGCGGATGTGTCGCCGAGTGGGGAAAAACGGTTAGACACATGAACGGGTTGGTGGTGTACCTGGGGCTTCTGTTTAGGACTATGCTTCCTCCTCACCGTCACCCAGCCACCCTCTTTCCCCAGCTGCTTGGGGTCTGCCGGGGAACAGCTAGCGGGGCCTACGCTATCTTCGGCTGCACCAGCTACAGGGGCCTGGCTAGCTACGGGTGAATGAAGGGTGCGAAGCCGAGTCTCCAATTCAGTAATCCTGGCCTCCAGAGCTGCAAATATGCTACATTTGTTACAGATATCATTACTGCTAAAGGAGGCCGAGGAGTAACTAAACATCTGACACAATGAGCAAGAAAGTGCAGAAGGGACAGGTGAAGTAGCCATGGTGCTAACGAGTCGGCTACGAGCTAAGCTAAGCTAGCGAAACAGTACAGAGACAGTGAGTGAATACTTTGGCTATAAATTAGGTAGTGAGTACACAGAAAGTGTGGTTCGGATGAAGCACGTGAAGATTATACTATGAAAAAAGAATGTATTTAAAAGTTGTTAATTAAATTGCTAAGCAAATAAGCTACTCAGAAACACAACTGTGTTTGACCAGGAACAGGAAGTGACACTCTACCGAAGAGCGAGCGAACACCAAGTGACAGTGCCACTATATGCTATTGTATTTCTGGCAAATATTATGTTTCCTCTAAGATATTGCAGTTCTGCTAAGTTTGTACAATTTCTGCAACTTTTCAGCTTTTTCAGCTAGTTTTTGCAGACAGCTTCAGCTTTAAAGCATCCACACAGCATTTTCGCAGAAAATGCAAATTTTTCTAGTTTTTGTTTATTTTTCCCTGCATGAACGTGATAAAACATTTTCTTTTAAACGGAGGGACTAACTCAGTTAATTTTAACAAAGGAAATAAGCAGACTTAATTAACGTGATGAGTTTTCTTTATGGCTTTCAGTTGTTTATACTTGTTGTTTATAAAGAGACGAATTAATGATCAAAAAAACATTATATATTACAATAATTCAATAATCAAAATACTTATGATTAGAAACTGCGAAACTAAATAAGAATTATTATTTTTAAAAATCTGATAATTATAGGAAAATTATTCTGAATAAATAAAGCATAAATGTTTATCACTCCGCGTCGCCTGCGTGACCCTGGGAGTCAAGGTGATGAGGATGACGTGTAGCGCGGCAGTTATAAAAGCAGAAGCCAACATTCGAATTTGGTTTTCACATGAGAGTGCGAGCAGGAGGTTTGTTTAATAGTGCTGTGAAAACCTGTTTGTTTCCAAAGTTTTAAAGCTTTGAAAAAACGAGGATTCAAACACCCCAAAAATGAGCTCCGGTGGAGTACGGCGTGAGCGGTACCTGCTCTCCATTGGTGTTACCCGTATTCTCGATGAGCACTATGGTAAAGCTTAGTAAGCTAATAAGTATAATAGATAATATAAAATACACCTTAGACTGGCCTTTTATTACTTAAAAGTGAGGAAGATTTCATGAGTGTGAACATGTCAGGTGAAATATGTCAAACTTTAGAAACATCAGTTTTGGGCAATTTTGGTTTGAAAAATGCTAAAAAAAAAAAAAAAAAAAAAAACCCCACTAAATTTAATACACGCGCCATGGAAACGACGTCAGTCATTAGAACCTGCGGGAGGCTGACGTCTGACGTCAGTGCGGTCATCCTGGAGTCCTGTTTTTGTATGTGGAGGGTTTGAGTTTGCATGTTTTAGCAACTGGCCCTGAATTAGACGATAAAGTTAATAAATTCCGAATCTGTATAGAAGCATGATGGAGCTGCGAGAGTTCACAGAGGCACTCGTTGCGTTTATAAAGCTGGGAAATTTTGAGGGAGGTTAGGGAGTCCTCGGAGATGTGGCCAAAATTTGATCTTGCACGCATTATGTGCAAAATCAGTTATGGCTACTGATGCTGAATCAAGTATATCATATTTATGTGAGTGCATTGTGTATGCCGTGTCTGTACAGGTGTCCAGATGTATGTTATGTGCTCGGTGAGAAATTGAAACTGTGTGCATGCAATAAGCAGGTTGGAGGTTTCTCACCTGACTTTAGCTGTTTTATTTTCAACAGACTGATGCTTAAATAAAATAAGAATAAGTGCTGAACATGAATTCATTATTAAACATCACTGAAACTCTATGCAGCCTTACTGACAATGTGTCCATAATTCACAAATATTATGGACGACATTCATTTATCATGAAATGTTGTTCACAGTCACCAAGATCACACAAAGTTATTCTTTAGTATGAGCTGTACATTTTTAATTTACATGCAGCTAAAATGTGAATTTTGCAAATGTATTCTATCATCAGGACATTTTTACTGTGTGAACATGCTAACAAGCAGAGTTTGGTGCTGTGATCTTTGGTTTAAAACATGAAATTTAGTCATTTACAGTGCAAAACCATTTTTAAGGCTTTCATAAAGAGTGAGTTCTGCTGCGTGCCTCTCATTGTCTGTGTGTAGAAATAGCATATGATGATATAAAGTTTTGACATTTAAATCCGCAATTTGTCTGATTATGTCACGATTAACACAGATGATCTTTTTGTTTTCTCGTAGCTGAGCTGGTGAGTCCTGTCAGCGTACGCCAGATGTTCATCTCTAACCGGAGGAACCGTCCTTTGAGCCCCAGCCATGTGGACTCTATGAAAAATCTGGTCCTCTCGTTAAACCATAACCTGGTTACGGGGACGAAGGCGTTTCCTTATATTGCCTTCAGGGGATTCTTTAACAAACTGCAGCTGACGACACCTTTCACCCATGTGCCAGAGAGTCAGTTGGAGAACACCACTCCATCTCCTCCTACCAACTCACCAGCTGGTTTAATGGTGCTGCCTGCAGGGTCCCACCTCCATTCACGGTTCCTGACACCTCTGCGTCCAGAGAAGGCAGATCTTTCTGTCCTGAAGGCAGATCAGAGGAACTGCGTCTGCACCCTGGATGTCAACGGTGACACCATCACCAGAGTCATTTCCACTGTGTATTGCACAGAGGAAAGGGAAATGACTAATCGATGGAGAGTTACGGACTACACCTCTGACGGCAGAGTAATCATGTCGGTGCTCTGCCAGTTTCTGACGAGGTTTACACAGGGTGCAAAGACGTGGCCTGCAGAGGAGGAGAGCAGCAGCAGGAGCCCCACTCCACCAAGGAAACGTCTCCGGCTGTGATCAGTAATGAAGCCTTTCCTGGACATATGGAATATGGATGTTACATATGGATGTTTCCTCGTGCTTTGGAGCAAACTTTCTAACTCCTCATGTCTGCGCTGTGTCTGGAAAGGCTGGAAACACCTCTCCATCTTACACGGAGACCATCATGATGCGGCTAGTCTGAGGAGTTATTTCTGTACATATGTATGTAGTTTTTTTTATTATTGAGATACACCGGTCAGCGTTTTCAGTGCGTCTTGCACTTTTCTTTATTTCTTGGTGCTGGCCTGTGTATTTGATATGACTGCAAGGAATGCAAGACTGACTTTATTATATAATCTGCGTAAAATGAACCAAAAATGTTACATTTTTGTAAATGTTATATTTACAAAAATGTAATATTTTCTGTAAATTCTGTGAATCTCGGGCAGCTCGACTTGCGTGAAGTGTTTTCAGTTTAACACTGATGCATGAAACGATACATTTTTAGACATAAGTTGTAACGGCCGCCGTTTTCTTTGTGAGTATTTATTACACAGCGTGCTGCGGGGAAAAGCCTGTTCTAATGTTTCAGTCTAAGATTTATTTTTTAGCACCTGACGGCTCTTTTTTGCTTCTCATCCGTAAATACGCTGCATCTTTTACGTGATTCAGTTTATTTTGAAAAGTCTCAACAGGATCTTGAGCTTTATTGTGAAATGTTTATGTGGAAAATAAACAAGCGGACATGCGATGGTTTTACCGTTGTTGTTGCTAACTAGGGTTGCAAAGGGGCGGAAAATTTCCGAAAAGTTTCCGGTAAATTTCCATGGTAAGTTAAGCTTGGGAATTTTGGAAATATTCCATATTGGAAACTTTCCATGGAAATAATGGGAATTATGGAAATTAATGGGAACTTAGGAGAACTAACTGGGAATATATTATTTCCAAGCTTAAATATAAACAGAAATCATAAGAAAACCTCCATGCAAAATGTTTTCAACAGATATTTCAACAGATTTATTTGTAAGTACAGTAGAATAGAACACGTTTCAATAACTTGTTTCATGGATGAATAAAAACAGAAATGTTGAGTTCAATATTACCATCCCCTAACCCCGCTCATTCAAAAATGCCCCCTGTCCAAAAATCTCCACAAAGTCCCATTCAAAAGGTTAAATGAAAAATGCCACTTATCCTCCAAAACGTCCCATTAAACATGCAAATCTTCCTTCAAGCAATCCTCTTTTCTCATTATAGCGCAGTCAATAGACTCTTCCTGGACCTCATCATCATCCAACAACATGTCCACTTCCTCAGCATCCAACTCTGAGTCTTCCTCTTCAGTGTCACTTTCCAGCCTTGTTGAGGATGGCTCTGTGTCAGGCTCAAAGAGCCGTAGGTTTGCCCAAATGCCGACCAGCTTTTCCACTCTCACATTTGTGAGCCTGTTGCGAACCTTTGTGTGGGTGTTCCCAAACAGTGACCAGTTGCACTCGGAGGCGGCTGATGATGGTGGGATTTGGAGGAGGATGGAGGCTGCAGGTGCAAGGGCCCCAGATTCACATAGTCCCTTCCACCAGCTGGCTGCAGATATGTACTGGCATGACTGCCATATTCCATCCCCTTTCCAAAGGCCTTGCTTTGTTCGATACTTTGCCAAACTGTCTAGAACTTTGCCTTTATCGAGACCCAGGTGGTCAGACATGGCTGCAATGACCGCACAGGCACCGTTGATCCCCAGAAAGTATGCCCTTGTCATATTTGGGGTCCAGCATGTATGCTGCTGCATGCACTGGCTTCATGCAGAACTCCCTCCGCTGTTCCAATGACTTGACCACAGCCGTTTCCTCTGCTTCCAGTAGTAGGGAAGTGGGCAGAATTGTCTGGATTTCTTCTTTGAGTTCTGCAAAAAGGCACTGGACATCTGACAAGATGGCACCATCCCCCTCTATCTTCGCTATTGCTGCTGCAATAGGTTTGAAGATTTTCTGACTGCTACTCTTTCCCAGAACACATCATCCAAGATGACCTTCTTGATGTCACTGTCGATGCCTACAGACTGGGATATGGCCATCTCTTGCAGAGACTCCTTTCCCTCCAGAAGGCTGTCAAACATGATAACAACACCACCCCATCGCGTTATGCTGGGAAGCTTCAGTGTAGTACTCTTGTTCTTTTCCTTTTGCTTTGACAGAAATGTAGCGGAAGTTACTTGTTTGCCTTTAACATATTTCAGAACTTCGCTCTCTTATTCAGAGTGTCCATTGTTTTTAGTGCTATTATGTCTTTTAGGAGAAGATTTAGTGTATGGGCAGCACAGCCAATAGTAGTTATATGAGGGTAGGTCTCCTCCACATGTGCCCAGGCAACCTTCATGTTGGCTGCGTTGTCAGTGACCAGTGCAAGAACCTTATCTGGTCCAAGGTTTGATGATCACTTTTAGCTCATCTGCAATGTATTGGCCTGTGTGTCTGTTTTCCTTTGTGTCTGCACTCTTGTAGAACACAGGCTGAGGAGTGGTGATTATGTAGTAAATAATTCCTTGTCCCCTGATATTGGACCATCCATCAGAGATGACTGAAATACAGTCAGCTTGGTCAATGGTCTGTTTCACCTTTGCTTGAACTCGACTGAACTCTTCATCCAGTAGATGAGTAGACAATGCATGTCTGGTTGGGGGAATGTATGCTGGTCGGAGAACATTCAAAAATCTCTTCCAGTACACATTGGATGTCAGCATCAGGGGTGAGCCAGTTGCATAGATTGCACGAGCGAAACACTCAACTGCGTTTTTCTGGCTAGTGTCATCCATAAAATCAAAGAATCCTCTGATGCCAGAGGGACCAGGAGCTGATGAGTGGGTATCTGACTCTCATACAGCTGAAACAGATGCATTTTCCCCTTGAGTGGAAACCTTTGGCTGCTGCAAGTGTTGGGCCTTGAGGAATTTTTTTTGCACTTTGCAATGTGCTGCTGCATTTTTGTGGCATTCTTCACGTACGTCTTATCACAATACTTAGACATATATACAGATTTCCCTTGTACATTAGCTGGTGTAAAATGTCTCCCCACATCAGATAGCGCACGTGGCATTTTTCTGTAAAATAAAACAAGAGCTTGTAAAAATGCTAATGCAATGCAAGAGATCGTAATAATACAATTGCAATATGATAATAAACAGATATAAATAGTAAGGCTAGCTAAACAACTGGAATGATCTTCAAAACAAAACAGCCAAATGAGGAAGCTAGCATCTTCTTTATGTTATACTAGCTATGGCTTATTTGGCATCTAAAAGATGCTAGCATTTTATTTAGCATCTTATCAGATTGCTATCTACCAGATTAATACATTTTATGTGATATTCACAATTTAAACATTTAATGAATATATTTTCCCATAATATCATCAAAACTTACCTCACTTGTTAAGTCCACAGGCTCAAATGCGTGCCTTCAATACTCTTTGTCCTTCAGGCTCAAAAGTGTGGTCCATGTGTACGTGTGATGGAGGCATGCACAGTGCCAGTAGGTGGTCTCAATAGCCATGCAGCAAGCATGTGCTCTGTACATGTGATTAAGGAATGGCATGGATATTCAAGTGTATTTGAATTGCATTTGTTTGTTTTTGTCAATATTATGCTAAAATATACTTTGCTCAACTATATTTAAGTTCCCTAAGAAGAGCCAACCTTCAATTTTGAAAATTCCCAGTTTATTCCCATAAATTCCCGTTAATTCCCGTTTATTCTCATGGAAAGTTTCCATCTTTGAAAATTCTGGGAATTTTGCAACCCTATTGCTAACGACAACGCATAAAAACAAGCGCTTGTCTATCTGTAGTGTGGTTATGGTAAATATATGTGTAAATATAAGAGAAAGAGAGAATTTTAAGAAATGAATATAGCCACTACAGTGACCGTCAAAATAATGAAAAAATATTGCCGTAAACAGTTTATTTTGCGACACCACGAAACAAACGATAGCGTAAAATGAAATGATAGACACTTTAACACACATGCATTCACACGCGTGCACACTGACCAACTCATCATCGCTTCATCCAGGAGATGCGTTACTGTCAGAACTCTTTTTTCCCCTCATAATGTAAGAAAGAGCTCCATGAAAATGGGAAGAAGGCCTTTTTATTTCATGCCTCAGTCTAGGATGGATGGGATGCATAGCTTATTTTATTTGGCAGATCACTTAAAATTGTGATTCTGTTGTTTCTACTTTTAATAATTTATCAGTTTTTTGTCTTTAGGAAAATGTCTCTTCAAGAAAGTGGAAATGTGATATGGGATGTAAATACAGTGAAAGAGTTGAGCTCTTTTTGCAGATACTGTGTATTGTTAAACTATCAAAACAAGCATTTTCTAAAGTGGAAACAAATGAAAAGTTCATTTTAAAAGACCTGAGTTTTCTCTTTTTTGAATGTTTACTGTCTATTAATTGAATACTCACTGCTGACATAATCGATGGTGCTAACAGTTTTCTTGCATATTTTGTATCGTGCAGCCCCATTTACCAAAAGGATACATGGCCATTTAAGAGCACATTTTATTTTCAGTTATGGAGTTATATAAAAAAGTTATTCAGATATAACTTGCTTTGCCTTCTATCTCAGTAATAGTTCCTGTGCACTTTTTTCCTTTATAGTGAACTATCAAAAACTGTCTTTTTTCTGGTCCTTCTTTTATCTCATCTCATCAATTTGTCTTTTTTTTGCCTCCTGTCCCTCAGACATAAAGGCTGCTCCTGCACTGACGGACTCACTGCTGCCCAACACACTGCCCTCCATCACCAACCTGTCCAGCTGCATGAAGGATGGAAAAGAGGAGGATGGGGGTGAGTTTGTCACTCTGTGGCCACATGTGACAGTTTAAGAGCCTTCGTATTGCTGTGTTCTGCTATGAAGCACACGAAGATGTAATTAGCTTCGAGCGGTTGTGTGTTTGTGTGTGTGTGCAGGGATCGAACTGGACAAACTGGATACAGAGATGATCAAGCTCTTGGCCTATCAGAGGATCCAGCAGCTCTTTGCTCCCCTAGGTGACCTTTTTTTGGGAATATTTTGCATGGTATCACATAAAGCTTCCAGTCTTAATCTGTTATTAAAGATCATTTGGACAGATGTTTAATTAGTAAAGAGCTGCAGTGTGAAACAGCATTAAATCAAATTTCTCTGAAACTGTTTATAGATGATGAGTGTAAAACATGTTTGCCAGAGTTCAGCTTTCCACATGATTTTAGTCTCATTTTCAAAACAAAGTGTTCATTTTTTATTTTGTGGATAAAATGTAATCAGTGAAATCTTTTCATGGTTGCATTGTCTCCACATTAATGGAGTTTACTGTGACACTAGTCTGTACAGACGTCTTTCTCAGACCTGCTGCATTTCTTCTTTGCGTAGGTCGCAGTAAGAAACGGGAAGAGGACGAGGGAGCCAACTCCATGGTGGGGTTGTTGCCAGTAGGAGGAGTGATGAGTAGCCAATGTCAGGGTGGTGCTGAGCCGTCTTGTAGCTGCAAAGCGAGTAGCTCCAGTCTAATTGGAGGCAGCGGGGCAGGCTGGGAGGGCACAGCCCTGCTCCACCATGGCAGCTACATCAAACTGGGCTGCCTCCAATTTGTCTTTTCAACAGGGAAAAGTTCTTTTTTGTTTGTTTGTTTTAATGGTTTATATCTTTGCATGAACTTGAAGTATGATTGACAATCTTTTATTTCTTTTAAATGACTGATGTAACCTTGTGTTCACTTCAGACCGTTAGAACTTTGAGCAAACATTACTTCCTTGCGCTGAATCTTTGTTTTTGCCAGTATATTAGTTATGTATGGTGTAACCTTTTTGTCAGTCAGCCCATTTAGCACAAACATTTTTTGTTTTTTTCCTTTGTAGTATTGAATTCCATACATTCTAATTTCTTTTGCAGACTTGTTCTTAGTCTGTACTTTCCGCTGTAGTCCATCTGTAAATATTGTATAGTTTTAGCACTCATTTTAACATCTTGTGCTGCTGTGTATATAAGCACTCTTTGTCTGTACCTGCTTGTCTGTTCAAACCTGTAAATACAGAAAGATTTTCTAAGAACAAACTCAGTGTTTATGCCTGTTATTTTCAGCCTTGTTTTCACTTTCTGAGACAGCAAGTTCAGTACTGACAGGGGTGGATCTACAGGGGTGGCATTGGGTGGGCATGTGGCACCCTAAAATAATCCCTTGCCACACCCTAGTTGTTTGCGTATGACAATGTTGTTTATTAAAATAAGTTAGCATTAACACTTTGAGCCTAGCTGTTATCTTCAGCCTTGTTCTAGGTCCACTTTGAGTTCTAGTTTGGTTTTCACTTTCTGAGACAGCAAGTTCAGTACTGACGGGGGCGGATCATCGTGCTTTAGAATACGATTTTAAGGCTTTAAAGGCATTACAAGGTGAAAAGAAATGGCACTTGTGTATCATTCCTACATTTAACTAGTTGTATGACCAGGGCTATCTTAAATAAACCAGACATGAGTGAAGAAAGGTGAATCAGTCGGCACAGTTGAGTTGATTGTAAGTGTCTATGAAACTTTTCAACTCTTCCACCAGTCTGTAAATAAATACTGTGATGGCAGTCAGACCCACACCAAGTCC
The DNA here is from genome assembly GCF_963576455.1 of Neolamprologus multifasciatus. NCBI lineage: Eukaryota > Metazoa > Chordata > Actinopteri > Cichliformes > Cichlidae > Neolamprologus > Neolamprologus multifasciatus. The sequence continues at coordinate 38,736,634 of NC_140452.1, read as the reverse complement.
TGAGTGTGACATGTAATGAATCAGCTAATATTTTCATGTTTTTAACTGGTAGTATATTTATTTGAAACATGTGTATAGTTACTCCATTTTTGTATACTTACTATTTTAATGATATATAATGCATATTGCAAAATGTAACAGCACATATGTGTCAAAAAAAGACTTTGATTTTGCCACCCCATTTGATCTCCATGCCACCCTCATACCACCCTAAGAAGATTTCTCTCGATCCACCCCTGAGTATGTAAAAGTTCTTCCAGAAGTAACACAGGGAAATGAAGTGGAATGGAAGTAAGTTCACACCACAATGTGTGGCTGTCTTCTTTTGAGTAGGGTGTTGTTCAACTTTGCAACCACTAGAGTGCAGGATGCCTCAATCTGCTTTTATTACTGAATGAGACCGACAGTGTAACTGTCCCAGTGGTTTGGGAAAAGTACTTGATACGAGTTAGAGGGCTGAGGAAAACATGTAGGACTTCAATCATCAATTGATGATTGAATGTCATCACTTAATGTTAAATGTCAAGTCTTACATTTAACATTAAGTTTCATTCGGCTTTAAATTTTCAGATTTTCTTTGATAAAACATTTTAAATGTTTCTTTTGATTTCATAATAATCATAGAACACCTGTTCACAATGGCAGTCATCTCAAAACCTTATTTAACGAGTTAATGACCCTAAAGTACAGAGAGAGAACCCCCCAAATCAGACCATCCACTATGACCAGCACGTGGTGATGTAGGGGAGGATTGGCAATGGATCAGAGATCAGGAGCTGAATCATACCTTAACTATACTTGCACAGGCTCACGCTCCTTGGGGACATCTCATGGTGAACTAGCAGCCCCTCTCTTTCACCATCCATGTATTTATATGCTACTGTGGCATGTCAGTTACCATATCTTCTTTGTTTGTGTTTGTTTCTTTTCTGTCTATTTCACAATACCTTTCTGTAAATATCGCTGAGAAACACTACAAGCAAATATGTAATCAGTACAATCAGTAAATAAATGACTGAATCTGATTAGGAAGCTAAAGAGTCATTAATTCAGTGAGTGATGTTGCTACTTTTGTTGTTTTCAGTAGAATGGCATTGTAATGTGTTGCCATTTTCTGCTTGTTGCCATGGACCCAAATGTAACCATGGAAACCACAGAGGGAAACGCAGGAGCTGGTTTTACTGATGATACTGCTATCACATCTGAATGATTGCGGAGAGCACATGCTGCAGGAATGCACTGAATCAACATCTGGTTCAAAGTGTGATTGACTTTCATGGGCCAGCTCACTTTTTACGCTGCTAGTTAGTAAAACATGCCAAATTAATCCCATTCAGCTGTTAACATTTTACCCATTTTATGCTGTTAGTTGTCCAGCATTTAGCTATGTAGGCAGCTCAGAGGCACCTGGAAGGGGTAACTTTTCAAAAAGAGGGCCCGGATGTTCCCAGACAGTGGCAAGTGTCTAAAAACAGTTTCAACCCTTAGATACATACGTGTGGTTGGCCAGTGTTTTCTTGCAATATCTAATTAATGAAAAGTCTTCATCATTTCATGTTCCAGCTATTCCTCAAAAACATGTTGCTGATATCATACAATTGAAATTTTCAACTTACGTTTTACACATTTTACAAAAATTGTAGTTTTTGTATTACTACCCCAAACTTTCATAGGTGGGTCAAAAACGACCTGCATTCATTTCTGCAGTAGATTCAGAAAAACAAGATGCACCATCACCACAGTTAACTTTTTCTCCAGTGTGCCCCTTATCCACTGTCTCCTGGAGAAACATTTCTGGGGACTCTACAGCTGAACAAGGCAGACATCCTTCTTCTGATCAAGGCTCCCAAGTCCAGGGAGTTTTACAGCACAGTTTGGATTCAATGGCAGCCTTACTGTGGGCAGCAAGAAAAGAAACACTGATGTACTCCTGAGCATGATGTGATACCTCTGCAAGTGTATAACACAGTGGTGGCCCATGGTGCTGTGCTACAACTTGACATTACCACCATTATTGACTTTTTAAAATAAATTAAATTAAAGAATTGTATCAACAATGCATGCCAGCTCTTCCTGACTGAGCACTCAAAGGAGCTAACCACACCACACATGAGAAGTCAACTGGAATGTTGCCCCCAAACTCCGATCACTAAGGGTGGGAAGGTGTAGGGTGGCATAAACCAGAACTCGGCCACAGGGGAAAAAACAGACAAGTTCCAACCTAAGTTAGCAAGAGCTCAGAGCCAAGTAAGAAAGATGGTAAAGTCAGCAGTCTATGAGGGAAATGCAATGTACCTGTGTGCCGGGATTCCAGCCAGAAACAGGTGGTTTGTCACAACTCTGTACAGTGAGGAGACAATGCAAGAAAAGAGAGCTGACAGTTACAGACACACATATTCTCTCTCGAATATGCACATACGCACAAAATGGATGTTCTTCAGTTTTAAAAATATATTAAAAATGTAAAATAAGTGAAAAATATAAAATATTTCAAACATTAAATCACTCTTCTGTGGACCAAAATATAGTAAGAAATATAATGCAAATTATTATTCTAAACAAAAAATGACAAAAGTAGCATAACAACACACAGATTCTAATGCAGGTCATTTTTGATCCACTCACTCATGCATCTAAGGGTTAAAGAGACAGAATCTAAGAAGTCTGTTTATACATAGACTGAGGTCAAAGTTCACCATTATCACATAAATGAGTTGTTGGAACAATAGAACAGCTGAGTTACACTGTTATTGAGCAGTAATGCCAGTATATCAATTACTGAATGTGCTGCAGCCATAAACTGTATGTAAAACATGTATGTAGTCATTGTGTGTCCCTCACTGGTTTAGGACGAGACAATTTGAAGATATTATTATTTGGCCAATGACTTTTTAATGGAGCCACAAGTATTTCAGCTGGAGTGCTCCACTATCAGCTAAAACCAGCAAGCTTGCTTAGTAAGCTGCATTCATGAATATACGGCACACAAACACATACACCTGTTAATTACTGCAGTAGCAGTCTAATAAAGAAGTGGAATTTCCCTCACCCAAACTGAAGCCAAAATGTCTTCAACACGCTCCTCCACATAACAGGGCCCTGTTCTACTAGAGCTGTGGTTTTTGTTTAACCTTTTTCTGAATAACCAGCTACAAATACCTACAGTCGGGGTCTGTTATCCTTCAGTATATGTGTGTTTAAACCTGCTTTAAAATCTGTAAGCACCACAAGAAGTTGCTCTACATATTTGTGAATTTTTGTGTGTTCATATGATTAATGTGTCCATAAAAGTGACATAAAAAAGAAGTTGTTGTTGTTCTGCAAAAGTCCTTAAATGGCCTGTATTTGTATAGCACTTTACTTAGTCCCTATGGACCCCAAAGCGCTTTACACTACATTCAGTCATCCACCCATTCACACACACATTCACACACTGGTGACGGCAAGCTACATTGTAGCCACAGCTGCTCTCGCCACTGACAGAGGCCAGTGGACAGACAGGGCCCTCTGACCACCACCAGTAGGCAACGGGTGAAGTGTCCTTGATGAAGATTAAAAGGAACTATATTAGCCAGATGAAACTTCTCTCACTCAAATTCCTCCAAATCAAAAAGAAAACTTTCAGTTTTGAGAAAGACAATTTGTCACTAAAATGATAACAGTAGAGTGAACACCATAAGGTGCTTATATGCAACCATAAGATAATATTTTCAGAAGATAGAAAGGGAGAGGACGTCTTTTATGGAAATAAAGGAAAGAATGAAATCATACACCTGTAAAAGTACTTATTAACCAAAAGACAACATTTCTCATTGAGCAATTGAAACATGTTAAGTTCCAGTGCGATAATAAATCAAACAAATACCTTACAAATTTAATTAAGCAGAATAAAGAAAAGTTGTTAAGGACTCAGGAAGGAAGCCCTTTTATAACTCGGAAGATAAAACATTGTGTTTATGGATGTCTATACAAAACTTTATTAAAATTAAAATTTAATCCACCAGAACTTAAAAAAACTGAATTCAATACAGCTGTCACTTATAAACATTGGACACTTTTTTTTAACCAGTTTTAACTGGTAATTTGGGGTTTGGAGAGTCATTTATTACTGGATTAAAGTACTCTATACTTAACTACAGCCATCAAGCTTTCATCAAGCTTTAGCTTGGTACCAAACTCTCTCCATCGCTCTTTGTATTACTTATAGAGCCACTTGAAGATGCAGGTTTTGCCACTCTCTGACCATAATTCACTGAATAAGCAGCAAAAGAAGATCAAAACTACGCTTTACCTTTGATAAACATCATCATTAATTCGCTCTTACTTTGGCTGTTTTGCTTCCACCACGATAAGATCACACTTCCTGCACAGCTCTCTCTCTCAGTGTACTTCAAGAACAGTTTCCCATCACAAATCTGTTTTCTGCATTATGTGCTTGCTTATTATGCTCCAGTCTACCATTGTGTATAGTGCTTATCTTTTTCTTTTTTACAAAAATGACCTCCGAAAAGAAAGCCTCATTTCAGCCGTTCAATACCAAAGAGATTTCAACTTTTTAAAATGATGCTGTCAAAAGATTTTACCTTATTACCTTCATGTTTAGCTTATTTGAATTGCACAGAAATGCCTGTACATAGCGTGTCAGCAAATTCTTTAGCTGGAACAAAGTGATCACATGAGGAAGTTGCTCAAGTTTAGACAACACCCACATGTATTGTTTTAACCCACTACAAGATCGTTAATCAACTTGTCCATCTTTGTCTTGCAAGGCTGCATCCTGTGCAGCCTCGTATGCAATCACCAGATAAGAAGTTGTTTTTTCCTAACTTGTACTCCACCCATTAGTAAAGCAGTATATAATAAAGTCTGACCAGATGCCTGGTGCGCTTTGCCTGCACGTTTCTGTAGTCGACGGAACGTGGTCAGGCAATCGTCCATGTACATGAATTAACTCTGGGCCCGTGATTCTTTGCTTTCCTGAGGTTTTTCTCCTAACAGATGCCAAATTGCAAAACGGTTTGCTGTGTCTCTAATCAACCTCTGTAACTTTACTCTGCATAACTTCAGCAGCATCAGGTAATTTTCATGTGTTGACTGATGGTTTTCTTCCGTTTTTGATCTACCGCAGAATATGTTACGGTTATCTGCTATGAAATGCCAGGCCAGGAAATTCTCCTTCATGTTTTTCTGTGTTTTATCCTCAGTTTCTTTGACACAAAGGCATCTGCTGTGATGCTTACACCTCTGATGAAGTCTCACAAGTGTCAGTACTGACAAATGATCAGAATATTTCTGACTGTCTGAGTCAAAATTAAATCGAATCAAATCAGGACCTTGCGAATCAGAATCGAAGTGATTTTAGAAATCAGTGACGAAACCCTCCTATTACTCAACTACTGTTGCTACCATGATATTACTTGGATATTAGGTGGTTATTACTTTGGTAATTGTATAGTAATAACTTAGAAATAACACATCATTACACTCTCGTTTCCCCCTTGTTATTCTGCTATTACCCCTTTATTACTGAGCTGTAATAGAAAATGCTACCACTCACCTGTTTCAATTCTGCTCCTCTTCTGCTATTAGTTAAGGTGATGGTTTGCCTTCAGTCTTTGTTGGATTGTTGAGCTGACACTTGTTAGTGAAGCTGACTTGTAGTTTTGCTTTGCTTACCTGCTGTGAGTGACCTACCTCGGAGAGAAGGAGACTTTGGTTTCTAGGTTCTTAGAGGAGAACAAACTGTGAAACTGCCTGTCTGTTTGGAACCCGGACTTCACTATTAGAAACCTTTGCCTGAACTGTTCCTTTTGTTCTATAAGCGTCACTCAGGCCCTCATTGAACTACTCGGCCTAAGAAATGGACTTGGATCCCGTACGTTGCACCCTCTCTGTCCATGAACATCAGCGTGGGATACATGAGCAAATGTATTATGAGCAACACACGGTTATCAAGGAACTTGCTGATTTAAAAGTATAAAAAAAATGTATTTGGATCAACTCCTGTTTCTGAAAAGTTTTCCTTCAGAAGAAAAATCTCTGAATCACTCTGGCACATCTTTGGTTTCTCCTCATGTTTTTCTTCAGTTCAAATTCAAATCAAGTATGAAACTAAAGAATCTTCTTCTTCTTTTTTAGTTAATGTATTAGTGACATGACATAATTTATTGTAAAGATAAGATAAGATAAACCCTTATTAACCCCACACGTGGGAAATGTTTTGGTCACGGCAGAAAGTACAAGTTTAAGAGCACTAAAAATCAAGAAAAACACAAAAGAATAAAATGCTCTGCTACAGTAGGAAATAATTGCACTTGGTAATGTTGCACATCAGGGAGATAGTTACAAGTGTGTGTGTGTGTGTGTGTGTGTGTGGTCATCTGCAGAGACCATGTTGTAGAGTCTGACAGCCGTAGAAAGGAAAGACCTCTGTCCCACATCGTGGGTGCTGCAGCCACTGAAGGAGCTGCTCAGTGCTGTCAGGGTCTCCTGTATGGGGTGGGAGATGTCGTCCAACAGGGATGACAGCTTACCCACCATTCTCCTTCACTCACCACCTCCACTGGGTCCAGAGGACATCCTAGAACAGCCTGTTCAGTCTCTTCCTGTCCCCAGCAGAGATGCTGCCGCCCCAGCAGACCACACCATAAAAGATGTCATAGAAGGTCTTGAGGCCTGGGCCCTTCACTCCGAAAGACCTGAGTCTCCGCAGCAGGTACAGCCTGCTCTGCCCTTTCCTGTAGAGGGCGTCTGAATTGTGAGTCCAGTCCAGTTTATTGTTCAGATGAACTCCAAGGTACCTGTAGCTGTCCACAGCCTTAATGCCCATACCTTGGATGTTTAGTGGTTGCCTGCGGAAGTCTACCACCAGCTCCTTGGTTTTTCTAGTGTTGGTCTGGAGGTGGTTCTGGGGGCACCAGTCCACAAAGTCTCGGGTCAGTTCTCTATATTCCCTGTCGTTCCCATCAGTGATGAGGCCGACTAGTGAAGAGTCATCAGAGAACTTCTGCAGGAAGCACTGAGTAGAGTTGTGGGAGAAGTCTGCAGTGTAGATGGTGAAGAGGAACGGAGCCAGAACCGTTTCCTGTGGGGCCCCCATACTGCAGACGACCCTGTCCTGAGTTCTCACATACTGTGGTTGATCGGTGAGGTAGTCCAGTATCCATGTTGTGAGGTGATGCTCCACTCCTGTGTTCTCCAGCTCGTCCTTCAGAACTTTGAAGTTTTATTTTTTCCAGGGTTTTTTTTTTGTCTTTTTAAGCCTTATATAAATATTATCCATCATTGCATTGTTTTATTTTGTTTTACTTATTTATTTGATATATTTTACTCAACATAGCAGTTTAATTTTTGTGTTTATCTTGACAATGATATTTTCTTTTTCTTCTTACCCTTTTAGCCTTTTAGTGAAATGCATGTGACTCTGTGGTTTCTAAAATAGAACAGGAAGAGCAAAGTAGACTATTATTATTATTATTATTAGATTATTATTAGGATTTATTACACCACCATCTTATCTGAGGCTGTGTTAAAAATGCAGGGCAGAGTTAAAACAGATTATTGTGTGAGGCTTAATCTAACATGCTGCAGCTTGCATAACTGACCTTTGACTTGGCAACATGAGTCATGTGGTCTGTTTTGGGCCTTTGATGAATTCCACTTCTGTCCTTCTGTAACCGAGAAAGGTCTGGCTGCAGCCACCGGGGAGCGCCATATTGGTCATGTCCAAATTCATGGGCTGCATCCTCCTGAGGCCGCATTTGTAGACCGATTACGTCACAGCGACGCACCGAAGGCTGTCCAAATTTGTAGACTCCTCCGAATGCAGCCGACAAATGCGTCCTCCTTTTCCCCGAATTTGAAGGATGGGTCGGGTGTGTCCTTCGTGGCCTACCACATCCCAGAATTCATAGCACAGCCCAGCCAAACTTCAGTTTCCAACAATGGCGGCCGCTACTAAGTTTTAAAATTACTCATACTAATCTTTCTGGGTCACAAAATAAACTTTTAACATATTTTCAGGCGAGAAAGCAGCTGTGTAAACATCAAATATCTGCTCGGTTTATCAAGATATCGCATATTTGCAAAAGTGCTTTGACGTTTTCGGAGACGTCTGCTACCCACCAGCTTGATAGCTAGCCGGGAGCTCGAGAGTCACTGATGCCGCCGAGAACGGCACAACTCCCGGCACATCATTTTCAGATCACCGCAGACTTTCGCTACTCGGGTTAAACGTAATATATAAGTCACTTAGACAAGCTAAAAATTTTATTGTTGGGCTTTTTTCAGTGTTTTGTTTGTTCGTGGGTAAATCGGTTTGGCTGAGATTAAAGTTATTAGATTAGATTAGATAAAATAAAACTTTATTAATCCCCCGGGTGGGTTCCTCCTTGGTTTTTACACAGCTGACTAAACGTCAAACAGAAAACTGATTAAACAGAAGTATGAGACGGTCGAGAATTTACGCCAGTGTCCTGTTATATTTTAGACAGCAAGGAGCAGACGGCTGAGTTTATTAAACTCCACCGAGACAGCGCTGACGCTAATCAGAAGGCTAGACTGTCCAATTTCCCAGCCGTTTACTTCCAGCCTACCCGACCTTCTGAGGACCCGGCCCACGTAGACCGCAAAGGCCGGGTCCTCAGGAGGATGCAGCCATGAATTTGGACACGACCATCCGGTCGTTAAGTGATGACGTGACGAATCCTACTTCCGGGCCTAAAGTAGTCTGCGTTTAATATGGCTTTTGTGTTGTTAACATGTTTAATGTTATGTATTTTTTTCTATTTAATCTCAAAAAGCTCCTAAAACAGTCAGTGATCACTGTTGACCTCCCTCAGCTTTTATTACCGCTAATCATTTATTTAACCTCAGTTTTTAAAACCCTAGGATGTAACTACAGCCCAGCCCATGCAGCAGTATATGAATGACTAACCTCGTATTGTGGATGGATTATCTCAGTTGTTCTCCTGGCTGAAGTTTGGTCCTTTTACAGCATCCTGCCATGCGATTACATTTGTTCCTGACCACCGAGAACACTCACGTTAACTTTTATCGAGTGGAAAAAAGTTAGCTTGTTTATATTATGCTAACATAGCTGTGTCGCTAGCGGTCGCGTAGCACATCATTATAGACCAGCTAGCCAAACTTCAGTAACCCTACAAACGTCACTGCTGTTTAGTTTTCTGTCTTCATTTATGTTGGAAGCGATAACAGAGCTGTACGTTTTAATTTTTTTCCAAAACCCTGCAGTCAGGACATGCTATATTGTATTTAGATAGAAGCTAGCGAGCTAACTTCCTGCTAACTTCTAACTCCGTTAAATGTCATAAATTCAGTTTTCATGGATGCCTGGATGTTAAACTCAATTGTTACACCTGGTAGAGCAGAATGTTGATCATTTTATTAAAGATGAAAGACTTTAGACAGTTTTTCAACTCTCAGTAATGCCATAGTGATCGTTTGATATATGGACCTGCAGCGGAGTTTAGGTTCAGACACGGCTAGTGACGTCAGACTTAACGACCGGATAGGGACCTCCACAGTAACCGGAAACACGTGACCTCCACAGTAGGCGGAAAGACGTTCTTTTTTTCTTTTTTTTGTCTCGTTCCTGCACGGATCATTAACCTTGCAGATCGATCGTAAAGGTTGGTACAGAGTCATCCATGTATAAATTTGCCGTTAATAATTATATAATTCTAGGAATCATCTACTTTGCTTACACTGATTATGTTGGCACTTTGTTAGCGTTACAACTGTCAGACCCCCGAGGTATCTAAACTTTAGTAAGGAATGTGTGTACTTTTGACACCTCTGGTTAGCATTTAGTGGTCCCTTTCAAACGTATTTGATTTTTGCTTGTTATTGAACAAATTCACTTCACTGCTTTTCACTATCTGACATCAATACACATTCCATTTACTGCATATTGCGCTTTATTCATGTCTTCATGTCTCTCATTCCACCTGCATCAACATTGTAAAGTTTGTCACAAAGAGTTTTATATATGTATAAATACTAATATTCTCTATTCCATTCTGTTCTGCTTTTTTATTGCCCAGATTTTAGTTAGCCTTTGTTAAATTGTCTGTTATATGTCAATATATACGTATGTCACAAATAAAAGTGTCTTGTAAATTAGATTTTTGTAATGAATTTTCTCCCAAATCTCTTACATGCTAACTGTAACGTGTTATTTCTGCTAAAACCTGAACTTAAATGTGTATATGGTGTATATGATCTGTTTTTCTCTCTGTTTTAGATGCACATATCAATTTGGAATTCTGCCTCCAAGCCAGAATTGCAGGATTGCACCACGTGTTGCAGAAGACTCTTTCACTGCCCTCTGTGCCCCACTTTCAGCCCTACTTTCAGGGCAAAGATCGAGGAGCATATAAATGGACACATTAAAAATGCTTTGCCTTTCAAAGGTATGTTGGTATTAAATATACCTCATAGTTAAAGTTATAAATATGCACTTCTTTTCAGCACCTCTGCAGTCTCTTTGTTGACTTAAAAATTGCTTTTCATATTGTACAGTTCAGTGCATTCATCAGCAAGAGAAAAAAGTGTGTTTTCATTAAATATTTTTTTTCTGTTCACCACATTTCCTGACCGCTCATCCACACCATTTTACTTTCATTATTGAGGATGGCTTGGATATTTTTGTTAATATGTACAATCTGATTGTTAGATAAACTGATTGCATTCTATACAACTACATTTAAATTACATGTGGGGTTCTTTCTTTTTTTTTTCTCTCTTACAGACAAAATGATATGCCGGTGCACTTTCACTGCCGTGTCTGTTACATGACAATCATACAGCGTGGGGATATGGCGAGGCAATTATTGTCATGTCAGCATTCAGGAGTGCTCCCCACTGAACTCTCCGTGGAGCCCCATCTCCCTCTCGATGTCTTCTCTCCAGCATCTAAACCATTTTCTGAATCTTTGGTAGAACATTCATGTGCTCTACCCTCTGTGCTAAATGAACCTGCGGCTTGTGGAAAGTCCATGAAAATGAAATTCCCTCACTGTGGTCTTAGTCTTCTTACAAAAAAACTTCAGGGCTCACATGATGAGGAGGCATTCAAACAGGTCAGTAGATGTTTGCCTGGCCTGTCATCTGCAGTGTTTTTGTGTAGAGGGACTTTTTCCTCTTTGTTTTTCAGTTTGCAGAGGACATGGAGCTCTTTTTAAATGTGTTGTCGAGCAGAGACTACAGGTCAACGCGATGTTTGACATTTAATGGACAGATGAAGGCATTGGCTGTTTGTTTGTGTTTTTTATTTGTTGTTGTGGGTTTTTTTTTTGCAGTGTACAGAATTCCAATTAAGCTTATTATAAAAAGTGTTGTTCACTTGTTTTATGTCAATACTTATAGTAAAAATTCTTAGTGTAAATGTAACAGCAATGTTTATACTTGTAACTTCAAAGTAAAAAGCTTACAGTTGGTATTAACATTAATGTATTATCCTGTTATCAATCATATTTTTATACATTTTACGAATTAACCCTCTGGGCACTATCCTGGCTATTTGTGGCCACTTCACTTGTTTTTTGTTTTTTTTTGACTACTACACTGCAGTGGATCAAAAGAATGACACAGGTTTGATCTTAAGGATCTAATAGTTGTATGTGTTTGTGCATGACATTGCAACACAAATATGTATTTGCAAGATAGACTGGAATAAATTATGACGCATCAAATATTACACAGGCTGCAGTGAATTTTTGTTGATACAGACTATTGAGCTTTGACTTTCCCAGTCAAACTTAGCTTTGACCGCATGCTAACACTGTTACTCTTCTATATATTTCATAGCAAGACACCATAGCCAAAATATTAACAAAATATATATTAATAAAAGATTCAAAGCTGCAACACATACTGTTAGTAAATGTTCACATTTATGCAGGTGCAGAAAGTGCTGCTGCTGTAAGTAAGCCAAACAGCTTCCAGATCACTTATTTTTCTGGAAAGATGGCAAGAAGGGCATCACTGCTCATTTCTACAATCTCCCAGATCTTGGAATACAAGCCTTTGGCCCATGAAAACCACGTCACAGTAGTAGTCCACTACTGGAGTCCACTAAGACCTACAAATGAAGAGTGATCTTTGAAGAAATAGGGCGCACACTAGTGACCTCAACAATTGCAAGATTTGTCCCCGATGCTTATATGAAATTTATATGAAATTCATATAATATTTTTATATTTTCATGGACCAGCCTTTAAGGTGTTGCAGATAAATACAACAAAATAAAATGATACAAACAAAGACAAAAACAAAGGTATTTTGTAAATACAATAATAAACGCGTATTGTGTAACTTTATGAGCAGCGTCCTTCTGAAATGCGCACTTCTTGTGTTTTTTTTAATATTTATTTTTAGACAGAGATGAGATCAGCTGCACACTCTACAGAGGCCCGGAGTTACTGTTAATATCAAAAATATAATGCTGTCCTTTGAGATTTTAACATAAGACTGAGTGTAATGGATCTAAACTGTTTAAATCTCTAAAGCCTGGTAACATGGAGACTTTAAAAACAGCAGCAGAACGTTTCAGTAGTGTAGTCTAATTTGTTCTTTTTATTTAATAATAGAGTCCATATTATATCAACAGCTACATTCACCCTGGAGAGAAACGAGTGAGGGAGACCATCAGGACCAAGTGGGTTTCCTGGGTCCAGAGGTTTGGAGAAACTTCTTGCCTTTCTTTCATCACAGCTGTCCTGTGCCAGAAGTTCTGCTGACCCACTGAGAGAGGCTTCATTTACGAAACAACAGGAACACTGAAGCTCATGGCATTGATCAAGCAGGACTCATGATCTTCACCAGCAGCTCCCTCACAGGGAAATCTTCAGCACTCCTCAGTAGGCCCGCCCCAGGAGATGGATAAACCCAGCATTTCATCAACACTGTGATGGAGACCTTTGGTTTGTGTAATGTTATAAATACTCAGATACTCCCCAGAGGCTCCAGACTTTTACATAAAGATATTATATTTAGTCCTGTAGAAAGTTATATATTTAAAAATATACGATCCTCTCTGGTTACTCTGGTATGAATAACTCTGAATAACTTTATGGTAAATAACACTACCATATCTGCAAAAAACTGTGAAAGAACTCCAGATGACAAGTTTGTAGTTAAACATAGAAGTGACGACCTTTGACCTTCATCAGGTTTTATTAAATTGTGTTAGAGAAAATCTCATATGCTCTTCATGCAGCTGAGTACATCAAATGTTTAAAATGGAAGCTGTGCAGGTCTGAGATCAGCAGCTCTCTGAAACACCAAAATGAGGTCCTGTTAATGCTGATATATAGTGACACAGTTACATGAATGATTAATCCTTTTGTTTTTTTGTCTTTAACTTTATCAATAAAGCTGCAGCTTTCACTACAGCACGTGTGGTACTTTAACCTTTGTACTGTTTTCATCAGTTCATTTTGCAGTTAACATGTGAACATGTTGGATGATCTGTCTGCTGTCACTCGATGGTGCTGAGGTCTGAATCTGAGGGCAGCTCCTGTAATCACAAAGACTTGATTTCTTTAGTCAGGGTAAATTCATTCACCTGCACAGATTAGCTAAACGAACCCTGGCAGCCGAGTCCTCATTTTAGCTAGCTAAGGTCTCAGGAGCTAGCTAAGGACGGTAGTCACGGAGTAGCTTACAAACACATTTAACTTACCGAAAAAGTGCAGCGGGGCCTCGGGTCCTTCTGTCGGGTAGTCCAGTTTACTGAAGAACACCTCAGGCTGTCAGGTTAAAACACTCGGTCGTGTTTTCGTAACGTAAACGCTGGCCCTCCTCTCAGAGCCTACGCTCTATCTGCTATTCGCGAACAGAGATACGAAAGTTTCTCCGTGACTGCAGCTGCCAGTCAAAGCTGTTATGATGACGTTTCACCCCAATTTAACATCACCGCGGTAGGAATTAGAATCAAACTTATGGGAAAGGATACCCCTTGGACATAAATCAGCGTGATGAGAACTATTGAAAACAAAAGAAAGAATCTTTGGAAAAAAATTATCTGGGGAGAATAAATTTATTTTAGTCTGACCCCAGTCCCATCCGCTAACATGGAGGAGGCGGGGTTTATGACCTATACTGTAGCCAGACACCAGGGGGCGATAGAGACGTTTTGGCTTCATTTTTGGGGAGCTCTCGTGTCGTCCATCTTTTATACAGTCATTGCTGTAACCCGATAACACAGTCGCGCCGATGCAGGAAAATGGGTGTGTTTTAGTGATGGTAAATTTGATTCTTTTTACTGAATCGAGTTTTAATGAGTCACTCACCAAAGTGAATCGGATTTTGAGTCATTTGATTCACTGAGTCAGTTGACCAGAGAGTGCATAAAATGTACATTTTCACTCAAACTTAATTTGTTTCTCTTTTCATGTAAATCCTACTGCTAAGATGAATGATTCTAAAAGAAAACAACTATTTTATAGAGCAAAAATATTTCTAAAATTAAGCAATTTCCTATCAAAATTGCTTAATAAAAATGTATTTATTTTTATTTTATTTTATTTTTTTTGTATTTTCCTTAAATGTGTTAAATATATATTTTCTCATCTAAATGTCCACTGAGCTGTGAGCCAGGGGGCGGTAATGCGCCTTAACATTGGTTGCCAACCAAGAAGAAGAAGAAGCTGTGAGCCAGGAGGGAGGGGGTGAGTGAGTGAGTGATTCGTTCGCTCTATGATTCAGCACAGGAGGGAGGGGGTGGGCGAGTCCTGAGTGATTCGCTTACGATTCAGCACAGGAGGGAGGGGGTTAGTGAGTCCTGAGTGATTCGTTCGCTCTATGATTCAGCACAGGAGGGAGGGGGTTAGTGAGTGAGTGAGTGATTCGTTCGCTCTATGATCAGTGTTGCCAACTTAGCGACTTTGTCGCTATATTTAGCGAGTTTTCAGACCCCCTTAGCGACTCTTTTTCTAAAAAGCGACTAGCGACAAATCTGGCGACTTTTTCTGGTGTTATTGGAGACTTATTTATGACGACTTTTTGACGTGAAAACGCGTATCGCTCTTACTCTCAACAAGCAGCAGTGCTGCCGTGGGCGCCTCACCCGTGCCAAAGCGCTCACGGGTGGAGGATAGTCCTCCCCCAGCTGCTATCAGGGCAGGTGATGTTCACACCTGTGCGTCCAAACAGCAAATGAATCGCGCATGAGCGAAGCCGCTGCTCCCGCACTGACTGTAACGCAGTCAGTTCTTCTTTTACTATTATGCTGTTTTGTGGATCACAAGGTTTAAAACTACTTATAAACACACACACACAGTAACTCCACCAGAGTGCCAATTTCGGGTCACTTTTGCCGGTCCAGGCCCGGATAAAGGAGCAGGGTTGGAATTGTGACATTAAAAAAAACAATAATTGCTAAAAGAAATTTAATTTGTAGTTCTAAATAAATTCTAACTGCATTTAGGACGTTTTTTACTCACTTTATGTCTCTTCCACGATGTTATTTCTCTCTCCAACAACTTAGGTTACAATGACATTAGCATGACAAATTATGCAAATTAGGTGATGACGTCATTTGGTGACTTCTAGCGACTTTTAGGACAGCCAATAGCGATTTTCCTTACTGAGGAGTTGGCAACACTGGGCCTTTCTCAATATGCGTACTTGTGCGTACTTGCGTCCTCGTGTACTCGTGTTACGTCATCAGTCGGAGACCAAGTACTGTTCCAATTCGAAGTACGCATCAAGCCGAGAACGCGAAAAAGTCCCGGATGTGTTCTCGCTCCGCCCGTTTTATCGAGCATGCATCGGTGGTGACTTGTGTGGACTTGGTACAGCTAAATATCCCAGAATGCATTTCGTCCAAAACTCAAACGCGGCAATGGCGGACGAGCGGGACTAAAAACTTTTAAATATTACTCTTTCTGGGTCACAAAATAAACTTTTAAGTTCTTCTCAAGCGAGAATGTAGTTGTGTAAACTTCAAATATCTGCTCGATTTATCAAGATATTGATAAATCGACACAGACGTCTCCGAAAATAATCCGACGTTTTCGGAGACGTCTGTGACCCGCCAGCTCCATAGCAGACAGCGAGGTCGAGGATTATTACAGCCGGCGAGAACAGCGGACTCCCGGCACATTGTTTTCAACCCCCCCACCCCCACCCCCGCGGTCTTTTCGCTACTCAGGTTAAACAAACCCCAAACCCCAGTAGCTGTCTAATGTATTGAGTGTCCACTAAAATAAAAATAAAAGCGTTCTAACATCTCACCTGCTTGTTTTTATTAAGGTATGTACACGTATGTACATGTACACTATTTTTATTAATAGAGATTTCACTACTGAGGTTAAACATGATATATAAGTCACTTAGATCACTTCTAAATGTTAATGTTTGGTTTATTTCAGTGTTTTATTTGTTCCTGAGTAAACCGGTTTGGCTGTGATTAAAGTTAAGCTTCATAACATATTACTCACAGTTAAATTAAGAGGGGACGGCAGTAAAAACTCCGGACCTGTGACATCATCAAGTACGCTGGTGTTCCAATTG
The DNA here is from genome assembly GCF_963576455.1 of Neolamprologus multifasciatus. Classification (NCBI taxonomy): domain Eukaryota; kingdom Metazoa; phylum Chordata; class Actinopteri; order Cichliformes; family Cichlidae; genus Neolamprologus; species Neolamprologus multifasciatus. The sequence goes on along the minus strand of NC_140452.1, from coordinate 38,720,095 downwards.
TACAAATCGCGAGTAACTGCTCGCGTTCTCGGCGAGTCCGTACTCCCGTGTGTTCTCGGCGAGTACGTACTCACCGAGAACGCGAGTACGTACTCGCGTACTTGAGAATTGAGAAAGGGCCCCTGTCTATGATTCAGTACAGGAGGGAGGGGGTGAGTAGCTCAAATGTGCTGTTAGCATGTTAGCAGAGCGATGCTACTGTGAACCAAGGAGCTATTTTCTTGATGTGAGCTTCTACTCAGGGTTTTTTCTTCCAGTTCAGAGCAGAATTTTTTTTGTTACAATACTGGATGTTGTGTTTTTCTCCACAATTTTAATTATAAGCTAGATACATTGCTGCTAACAGCAACAGGGATGAGTCAGTGAGTCAGTTGGGCTTGTGAATCATGATTCATGAGTCAGTAAAGTGATTCTCGAGTACTGAACGATTCGTTCATGATTCGCGCATCACTAGTGTGTTTGTTTAAATCTCAGAGCAAGTTACAGCCAGCTGAATTGCTTAGATTCCTGTGAGCAGGCAGTCTGAGGCAGGAACAATGTGCCTTCTGCTGGTCTTGGGCCTTGCTATAGCTGTTGCTTATTTTTACCGTGAGATTGCAGTGAAAGGAAAGAGATGCACAAGCAAAGCAAAGCTACATGGGAAAACTGTGATTGTGACTGGTAAGTAAAGGCTGTGTTTTGTGGCCACTGTGTTGCACTATGTCTCTCTGATGAGCAGAATAAAAGCTTTTTCACCTGCAGGCAGCAACACGGGTATTGGGAAGACCACAGCCCTAGATCTGGCTAAAAGAGGAGCTCGGGTGATTCTGGCCTGTCGCAGCAAGCAGCGAGGAGAGGCTGCACTTGAAGAAATCAAGAGGGTGAGTAGATATTTAACCGAGCAAAAGACCCATGTCTGTCCTAAATAACCTGCAATGTCATCTAGTATGTACATTATTGATAGGTTTGTAGCTTAAACCTATTCGCTGGAACGTTCAAGACAATTCAGCTGCACAGCAAAGCAAGACACGAGTTGGCAAAGTTCTTTATGTTTCTCGTGCACGGGAGAGAACTGGACAAACGCTTGACCCCAGTTTCTCTCGTCCGTTAGGTTACATGAATATACATAGGTTCATTAACATATGATGTATACATACACACAAAGAGTACCTTGTCTGTGCGTTGTGTAAGTGTGAGTGTGAGTGTGTGGGGGGTGGGTGGGGGGGGGACTGCTGGAAGTCCAGCAGTTCATCTAAACAAAAGTCACTTATACTTAAACAGATATACGTGTGTTTGCTATACCATATATCAGAAGAGAAGATACAACCTTGCTCATGATCCCAAGAGGTGTGTGATCTATGCCAGAACACTCTGGAGAGGAGTAAACGCACCCCCCCCCCCCCCCCCCCCCCCCTTCATGCTACACAGAGTTGTTACAGACCTCCTAGGATGAGACATTCTTTCAATCTACAAATGGTTATCCTGTCTCAGAGTGACGCTGAAAAACTAGTTCATGCATTTATTACTTCCAGGCTGGACTACTGCAATTCATTATTATCAGGATGTCCAAAAAACTCACTGAAAAGCCTTCAGTTAATCCAAAATGCTGCAGCAAGAGTACTGACAGGGACTAGAAAGAGAGAGCATATTTCTCCTGTTTTGGCTTCCCTTCATTGGCTTCCTGTTAAATCCAGAATTGAATTCAAAATCCTGCTCCTCACATACAAGGTCTTAAATAATCAGGCCCCATCTTATCTTAATGACCTTGTAGTACCATATCACTCTATTAGAGCACTTCGCTCTCGCTCTGCAGGCCTACTTGTTGTTCCTAGAGTATTTAAAAGTAGAATGGGAGGGAGAGCCTTCAGTTTTCAGGCCCCTCTTCTGTGGAACCAGCTTCCAGTTTGGATTCGGGAGACAGACACTATCTCTACTTTTAAGATTAGGCTTAAAACTTTCCTTTTTGCTAAAGCATATAGTTACGGCTGGACCAGGTGACCCTGAATCCTCCCTTAGTTATGCTGCAATAGATGTAGGCTGCCGGGGGATTCCCATGATGCATTGAGTTTTTCCTTTCCAGTCACCTTTCTCACTCACTATGTATTAACAGACCTCTCTGTATTGAATCGTATCTGTTATTAATCTCTGTCTCTCTTCCACAGCATGTCTTTTATCCTGTCTTCCTTCTCTCACCCCAACCGGTCGCAGCAGATGGCCGCCCCTCCCTGAGCCTGGTTCTGCCGGAGGTTTCTTCCTGTTAAAAGGGAGTTTTTCCTTCCCACTGTCGCCAAAGTGCTTGCTCATAGGGGGTCATATGATTGTTGGGCTTTTCTCTGTATCTATGAAGCGCCTTGAGGCGACATTTGTTGTGATTTGGCGCTATATAAATAAAATTGAATTGAATTGAATTATATACTTCTAAGCATATATAAATATATATTTCTAAGCATAAATGACAATCCAACAATACAAATCTAACAATTATTGTACAGGTTATACCAGGCTCATTCATGACAGTAGATGGACATTGTAAAATAGTTATGTGCTCAATGAGTTTTCCATGTTTTCTGCAGGACAGCGGGAACAACCAGGTGGTGTTCATGCAGCTAGATCTGGGGAGTCTAAAGTCTGTTCGCAGTTTTGCTGAAAACTTCCTGAAATCTGAACCCCAACTGGACATCCTCATCAATAATGCAGGTTTGGCTGTCCATTGCAACTTCATGTCATATGAACAGAGAACTGTGTCAGTGTCTGTCGTCATTGGTTATTATATTTATATTCTTATAAATATATTTATCTCTACAGTATAAAGGATTTTATACATTTAATGGATAACATGGTGAGCTTTGGAAAGCGGTTAAAACTGTTTTCCAGTCACTTTAGCACATTATGTAAAGAATACAGAGAAAAAAGGCTACACAGTTATTACACAACATCCATCCCAGTTCACAGAACTGCTTCATATGTCAACTTTGCAAGGTCATGATCCTCGTGCTGCCGATTTTGAACATTCAGGGTTGCAATGAAATACAGAAAGAAGTCAGTCAGTTCTGATACACTTAAACGTGCACTTCTAGAGAATCAGGATTCTGTTGACTATTCCTGTGGCCTGAACTTATCTGACTTACCTAACTATCTACTCTACTGTGATCAGATGTTTAAAAGTCTTGCTTGTTTAGATCTTAACACATCTTGAAACAAGATAAAAGTTTTCTCCATGTTTTGTCCAGGTGTGCAAATGCAGGGTCGCACAGCGGACGGACTGGGCCTGATGTTTGGTGTCAACCACATTGGTCACTTCCTGTTAACGAATCTGCTGCTGGAACGGCTGAAGGCGTGTGGACCAAGTAGGGTGGTCAACGTGTCATCTATGGCACATTACTTTGGAAAAATTGATTTTGACTGCCTTAACACTCACAAAGCTCTTGGACTGGGGACCTCATTCATGGAGGTCCTTCAGTACTATTCTGATAGCAAGTTGTGCAATTACCTCTTCACCCATGAGCTGGCCAAGAGACTGAAGGGTACCAATGTCACCTGCTACAGCCTCCATCCAGGTCAGTGGGCATGGCACCAATATTCCCCATCAGTTCATGCAAACAAACACCGAATTAATGTATAGTACACACACTCGGTATACACTTTAAGTTCTGATCCTACATGATTTAGAAACTGAAGCCGATCTAACCAGCTTTCCCTTCAAGTTAAAGTTGTTCTTCTATTTTTGCAGGAGTCATCAACTCTGAACTGGCCAGGAATACAAACTCGACTTTGCAATTATTCCTGAAGCCCCTCACTGCTTATTTTTTCAAGAACACAGAGCAGGGATGCCAGACCACCCTGCACTGTGCCCTCCAGGAGGGGATTGAACCGTTCAGCGGACGTTTCTTCTCCAACTGCACAGTGAAAGAAGTTTATGACAAAGCTAAGGATGATGCAGCATCAAAGAAGCTCTGGGAGCTCAGCGAGAGACTATGTGGCCTTGCATAAAAATAGTTAATAGTGGTAAGTTTTCACTGTTTCTGTGATACTTATAGATGAAGTCTTTGCCTGATTTTGTTTCTCAACCAAACAAAAGCCAGAATGACTGGACTGATTTTCAGTAAACATAATTGACTTGTTTTTACAGTAATGATCAGATGTTCACATTGGTAATTATTCTGTGCACTGAGTGCATAAGATGTATACACTTAGATAAGGCTTTGTAATAAACCAGAGTGACTGATTTATTTTTGCATTGCACACCATAGTAAACAATCTTCAATCTCAGCAAGTCCAGACTGTCTCAAAGTCCCTAAAAAAAGGAGGTTTCAAATAACCAGTCTGGTTAGCTGAATGATCCTGGTTTCACTGGTTGAGTAGGTGGAGTAGCAGAGTGGTGTTGTCATAATAACCATCTACATGTGACTACAGCAAGTTTTTGAATTTTTATTGCATTATTATACAGCTAATAATCAGTTTATTCAAACGTTTACTCTTTCAGAAGCTGCTACATTGTTTCTAATCTCAAATCTCCTCCTTTATTTTGAATTGTCTGAAGACAAAAACAAAGAACACCTGTGTCCAATATCCCTTCTCTCCTTTTTCATTTTTAATCCCCTGTATCGTTAAAAACAAACCAGCTCAAAACATTAAAAATTCAGGTAAACAAAAGTGTTTCATGGTTTGCTAATTACAGTCACAGACACTTTTTCCCACACGGGGAAACAGCACGTGGGGTATGTGATGGCACGACACAACAACGAACAGAGGAAAAAACAGGGCTCAAATACACAGAGGGATAACGAGGGAATGAGACACAGGAGGAGAACACAGGAAGCAAAACTAAATACACTGAACACAGATCAAGGAATGTCAAAATAAAACAGGAAACATGAGCCTGGAGTCATCTATGTGACAGTATTATATCATACTTGTAGCACCACTTACTAATCATCTTTCACCCTACATGAAATTTTATTGGTGGTTCCACGTATTACATATATACATCACTGTGACATATGGGTAGAGGGTATTCTCCAGCACCACCTAGTGGGCATAGGACGCATTCAGTAGTAAAAGGATGCAACACCCAATCAGCATTATGGACTTAGAGCAAATGGTAAATGGACTGGTTCATACATAGCACTTTTCTACTCTGAGCACTTGAAGTGAAGTGAAGATGATTGAACACAACTTACCTCATTCATACGGGCACTTTTTCTGTGGTTTTTATTTTTGGTCACTAGAATTTGGAGTGTTGTTGTCATGATTATACTGTATCATGGTTTAAGCATTTCAGCCACTGTAAGTGCTGAACAAGTCATGACACATATGTACAGCCAGTGGGCCTACCCTCATCACACGTCTGAGTACGTGGCTCTTGTATCAATGATAATCTTTCAATCAAGGTATCAATTTAGGAAACTGCACATAAAACAACACAGGGTGCATGCTTACACTGTTATTCATACTTTCTACTTACTCTCATCCTCCTCACCAGGAGGACGAGGTCACAAATTCAACAAAAACAGGTCCTTAGTTCAGTTCAAGAGTGCAGACCTTCCAAAGTGTTTTTCTTATGGTATGACAACAGTATGAGAACAACTGAGAAGAACATAGAAACACACAGTTTATGAGAAATGTGAACCACTAACCTATAATAAAATATTCAAATATAAATATGGAGAGAGAAGGAATTGTATCAACTGGTATCAATGATCATTTTAAAAGGTGCTGAAAGGTGTCGGGAAAGGTTGAGGGATTAAGCATATATTTCCTGAAAAGCCTTTAGCTAAACCAAAATGCTGCAGCAAGAATACTGACAGGGATTAGACAGAGAGATATTCCTCTTCTATTGGCTATATTCCTATATTCTTCTTTATTGGCTCCCTGTTAAATCCAGAATTGAATTTAAAATTCTTCCCCTCAAACACAAGGAGAAGGTCTTGAATATTCAGGCTCCATGTTATCTTAATGACCTTATAGTACCACATGACCCCATTAGAGCACTTCACTCTCAGACTGCAGGCTGACTTGTGGTTCCTAGAGTATTTAAAAGTAGAATGGGAGGCAGAGCCTTCAGCTTTCAGGCCCTTCTTCTGTAGAACCAGCTCCCTTGTTGGATTTGGGAAACAGACCCTCTCCGTCTTTCCTTTTTGATCAAACATATAGTTAGGACTAGATCAGGTGACCTTGAGTCCTCCCTTAATTATGCTTAAAAAGGCTATGCAGCTGGAGGCTTCACATGATGCACTGAGTGTTTCTTTTTCACTCACCATGTGTTTATAAGCCACTCTGCATTTAACCAGTAGTTATTATTAATCACTGGCTCTCTTCCACAGTATGTCTTCATCCTGTCTTCCTCACCTGGTCGGGGCAGATAACCACCCCTCCTTCAGCCTGGTTTGAATTGAACTGAATAGATGATCTGCTGTGGCAGAATCTAAAGGGAGCAACTGGAAGAAGAAGAAGAAGGGGAGGAAGAAGAAAAACACCAAAAACATGGAAGGGACTTCTTCTCTTTCAGCAAGTCCTCTTGGGGTCCTCTGCTTCCATCACACAAAATGCTTAGCAATCCAGTTCTAAAATCTGAATCTTTTCTGTAGTTCTACTGCTTTGTGGTCTTTCATTTTCTCTTGCCTGCAGCTCCACCTTCAACATCCTTTGTCCTGTACATCCAATAACCCTCGTCTGCACATCTCCAAACCATCTCAGCCATGCTTCTCTAACTTACCTCCCAATGATTTATTCATTTCAAATCCCATCTATCCTGGTCACTCCCAGCTAAAATCTTCAGTTTCAGCATTCTGTCTTTTTGTCAGTGCTCCAAACCATACATAATTGCAGGTCTCATTATGCTCTTCTAAACCTTCCCTTTCACATTTTCTGTTATCTTTCTTCCCAAATCCCCACTAACACTTGTCTCCACCTTAATGACTTGTGATGTTCTATTAAGGTCATTCTATCTGAGGTCACTGTGGACTGTGGACACTGTATGCCAACAGTGAAGTGATTTTAAAATGGTATAAAAGTACAACAGTCAGCATGTCATGCATGTATGGAACACTTATAATAAACTGTATATTAATAAAGTACCAATTAATTGATTAATGAATAATAATTTACTTCTCAGGAGCTTTAAAGCAAAACTCCAACATGTTACAGGATGTTATTGTTGTTGGGCAACACCAACAATATTTAGGAGTGGACTTAGCTTACGGCTAATCAGTGGACCAAAGGTTATGGCAAATGTTCAGATCACACCCTTACTTTTACTGCTACCCAGTTATTCACCTAACCATATAGAAAACAAGTCTAACTTGATTTTAGTCAGGGTGACCTGACAACTACGGAGTCCCGCAAGGGACATGGGAGAAAAAAAATTACGATGAACTTTTGCGAGATCTCGCAAAACAAACTCGGGATCTTGCAAAAGCTTTGCGAGATCTCGCAAAACTAACTCGGGATCTCGCAAAACTTTTGCGAGATTTTGCAAAAGTTGAATTCCAACAATGGCGGCAGCTACTTAGTTGTAATATTACTCTTTCTGGATCACAAAATAAACTTTTAAGATATTTTGAGGCGTGAATGTAGTTGTGTAAACGTCAAATATCTGCTCGGTTTACAAGACATCACATATTTGCAAAAGTGCTCCGACGTTTTCGGAGATCTGACACCCACCATCTCGAAGCTATCGGGAGGTCGAGACCTACTACAGTTTGTTTTGCGAGATCTCGCAAAAGTCCGTCTTAATTTTTTTCTCTCCCATGTCCCTTGCGGGGCTCCGTAGACAACAGTGTGGCTGTGTTTGCAAACCTGTTTCATCTAACACATTCTGTTTACATAAGGTGCTACAACCATTGCCTGATCATTTTCAAAATCTGTCTCATAAAATGACATAATATCCCACATATGTATAATAGTTCAACCTGTTACCATTATTTTGTTGTATAATAATGCGCTAACCTCTATTCAAATGCTCCTTCATGACTGAATTGCCTTAGGCTGATTTATAGGCTGAACTTTAGCCTTGTTTACATGATGAATGACAGGTTTCAAAGTAAAACAAAAGTCACTCTGTGAGCACAGCTTTTTTTTTTCTGTGGAGAATACACTGCTGTGTCACTGTGACTACTCTACATGCTAATGAGGGATGGTTTCACACAAAGGCGACCTTCTGCTCCTACTTTAATGAGAAGAGTGCAGTGCCATGGCAAAAGAGTGTTGTTTAGTATGAACGTTCCTTTTAAAGTCAGATAAACCAAACTGCTTTTTAAGAGCTATCAAGATTACAATATGTCAGTTAAAATACAGATTCATGAAATCCCATTTTCCTTTACTGACCGACACAACCATGTCTTTTAAAAAAAAATTTAAGTACTTAAACCTCTTGTGATTTCAAAGAGTCCCAGCTCTTACAAGACACAAAGAGTTCTCTGGTACCTTGCTGTAACTTTTACTGTGCACAGGGAAGGGTTGGAGGGTGGGGGTGTGGATGATTGGTGTGGAGAGAAAGGAGGGTTTTTTCCCCCAACTAAGGATTAACTAATTGTTAAATAATTCATATTACAGTGACATGACCACCAAGCCAGGAAAGAAATCCGAAATCTCTGCCCAGAAAAGGGCAACAGAAATACTCTGCAGGACCCTCAAGGCTCCAGACCTGTGGTAGAGGACTTTATCTAAAAAAAAAACCCAAAACTTTTCTTTTCTTTTCTTTTCTTTTCTTTTCTTTTCTTTTCTTTTCTTTTCTTTTCTTTTCTTTTCAAGAACTGCGGATCTGACGTAAATCTGAATGAATGAGAATAGAAACGACAGAGGGCAGCAGAGCGCCTTTGTTGCTGCTGGTCTGCCGCAAATAGTGATAGAAGAAGAGACAGCCGCTTGGTTGCGTAGAATTGAGCAGCGTTTGGAAGCGTCGTGATGTCGGCTTTACTATGCCTCATAGCGGGATTCGTATCGTTTTACGTGTTAGTTTATTACTGTGTGTTCAGATCCGCGAGATGCTCCAGTTCAGTGAAGCTTAAGGGCAAGACGGCCATTGTTACAGGTAACACGCCCCACTGCTCATATCATCAACTGTAAACACAGTCACTAACTCACGTAAGTTGCGCAATCATACCATTGTCCAGTCAGGTCCCAGCTTACTGCTGGTTTGAGTAAAAGTCAGCAGTGATACTTGAAAAATCGCAAAGTCCTTTTAGAATCAGCCGAAAGGGACACACTCCTTCTGAATGATAAAACTATATTTCTGAAACAACTGTTACCGACGGGCTGTGTCTCTATTTCAAAATGAAAACAAAGATGACAGTTCGCTGCCTGTTGTAAAAAGGACTTATAAATTAGTTAACGTCTTTGAAAATCTTTCATCATTAAGTAGAAGGATTTTTGCCATGCTGATGTTTAAAATAGTCTTCGAAGATTGTAAAAATGTATTCGGAATCGGAGTAAAAGTTGTGAAACTAGCTTCGTTTTTCTTCCAGGTATCAATTGTTTATTCTTTTATAGGAAAAATAAAACAAAAAGCTATTAGTTTTAAATGGTTAGCTCTGTGGTTGTTCTGAAAAGCAAAGTGGAACATTTGTGACTTCAAGATGATTAGCAGAGGACTCGGTGTCCACCTGAGCCACAGCTACACTGGAATAGTTGGGAAAAAATCCTCCCATGTCTTTCTGATAGTTCCTAATGAACTCATAAGATCATCATCATCATCATCATCACTACTGAGGTCAAGTAAAAGTGACAAGAATAGTTCATAGTAACTGTGGCTGGTGAAAATGTGGTAACTAGCCAAAAAGGGCTAATAGCTGGACAAAAACTGAATATCGGACCACAACTCTTGGTGTTTATATTAACTACCTTATAATACAATACAATAGAATACAACTTTATTTATATAGCACATTTAAAAAACCAACAGTACACCAAAGTGCTTTACAATAGAAACAGGGAAATTAAGACATGATTAAATAAAAGGCCATTAACAATGTACTACATATGTACAGACAGGTACATAGATAAAAATGGAGCCAAATATAAAATAGGGGCACTAACTAGATGGAAAAGCTAGGTTAAATAAGTGAGTTTTTAAACGAGATTTAAACGATAGAATGGATAGCGATGGGAAGGTTGTTCCACAGGTTAGGTGCAACCAGGGCAAAAGCACGGTCACCCCTAGATTTAAGTCTAGATTTAGGCTGAACCAAGAGTAATTGGGCTGAAGACCTTTTGAACCCACAGTGTCCTCTGAGTTTTTAGCGAGGTCAACCCCTCCTGCTTCATGTCTCATTTTTAAATACAAAGGTCAACTGTAAAAACAGATATCTGTACATTTGCACTGTTTTCCACTTTTGATGTGTAATTCTATCACAAGACTGTGAATTTAACTGAACATGTAACAGGTAAAAACAGTCTTAGATTGAATTTTCATTAGATACCCAGAGATAATGCCACTGTATTCACAATGACACCTTTGCCAGTGGTTTGCTGAGATGTTTGAATTGCTTTTCTGAACAGGAAGCAACACTGGCATTGGTAAGTCCACAGCTTTGGAGCTGGCGAAACGAGGAGCCAGGGTGATCCTGGCCTGCCGTAACAAGGAGAGAGGAGAGGCTGCCGCTTACGACGTCCGCAGAGTAAGAAGTCATAGACTGACACACAGCAGGCACTATCCTGTGCCACAGTCAGTCGAGAGAACTAGTTGGTAGTTTCATTTTCTTTCATTTTAACTGAAAAACTTACAGGAGTGTTCACTCAATCACTAAAATGAGAAAGAGTAAGTTATTAAAAATCAATTTTAGTATATATATTGTGAAAGTTTTTAGACCTTTGTCTTTATGCATGCTCAATCATCCAAGTAAGCAAATCTCAGAAAGTTGTTTCGGTTCATCTGGACTTCAGATGAACAGAACAGATGAACTTGGATGGCTAGTGTACACAGCTGAGTATGAGGAGCTTTGCTGTGATTTGGGGAAACCAAACAACCTCTGAATAAACAGAAGGCCCAACATAGAAGAGCTACCTCATCAGGCCAGGACTGCACATTTACACCTACAGGCCAGTCGCCACTCGTTCAACAATGAGACAGGGAGGCTTTGTTTTACTGGGGACTCAAGGTTGTGAAAAAGGAACGACCATGTCTAAATCTAAAATAGGGCAAGTCATTATGCAAATGTACTGTCAAGGTTGGGGAAACTTGCAGTGAGCTGAGACTGAAAAAGTTTAGATGAATGATGAAACATTTCTCCCACTGAAAACACCACATCCAGATGAACAGAATCAACTTTCACTGGTGTCTATGTAAATCTCTCACAATGGATGTCATGGTGAAAACTGAGCCATGAAGTCAAAGGAACTCTATGTAGAGCTTATCAATCAAATTGTGCTGAGGCAGAAGTCAGGCCAAAGCTACAAGTATTGGGAGGAGCACAGTGGCTTTAATAATTGTAATGCAGAAGAACTTGGAACCATTAGGTTCTTCGTACAGTTGGCCACCATATATTGATAGAATGAGCTGAAAAACTGACCATCTCAGCAGCACTGTATCAATCTGGATAAAAACATTTTCTGGTTTGATGAAACAAATAGTGAACTATTGGGACAAACTACCAGCAGCATCTACTGAGGTGGGCAATGCTTATACTGCTACCTGCCCAACAGTGAAGTGTGGTGTTTGAGGGATTGTCCTGTGGTAGTGCTTGTCAGCAGCAGGAACATGAAGACTGATCACAAATGAGGGAAGGATGAATCCATCCAAATACAGAAAGAAACACACTCCTGAGAGCAGCGACCTGTAATTGAGGTTACGAGTAGAAGTAAACAGCAAGGGTAACACTGCAGTGGGTCTAGCTGTGTTTTAGTGGTTTCAGCCAGAGCCCGTCTCTTTGGTGGAGATGTAGAGTTGGATGTCTCAAGACTGGTCTCGGTCTTCAGACCACTTTTACGTGGTCTTGGTCTCGACTGACTTTGGTCTCGGTCTTGCATTCTGAAATCGACATAGTGTTCAGGAGATTTGGAGTCAACCATCGGCGGAGCGGGGGGGTGTCTTACTGGGCTTAAGCCCGGGCCGTTTTTTCAGAAGCCCGGGGTCTTTTGGAGTGTAATTTGTTTCATAGTTAGATGCCTGACTGACAACTGTATAAAACAAAAACTAAACACAATACTCGAAGCACATAGCGCACAGTTGTAAATTCCCCCTATTTTTGGTATGATCCGAGCTGAGGCACTAGGCGACTGAGCACAGCACTTACACATGTGAGCGAGGGGGGAGAAGCTGCTGCCTGCGAGTTTGCTGCAGACAGAGGAGAGCTTAAGTTTGACCAGGTGCCAAAGCAAATCATTTGTACTGTACAAATAATGTAAATATGATGGTGTATCACGAAAGACTGAGATTAAACTGATCACTTGGTTGCGTTACTTGCTCTTCGAATGAATCAACAAATGGATAAATAAAAAGCCGAACAACAACAATGCTGTTTTTTAGAGAGTCTTAGCTTACATTTCATATTTTCAGTTGTTTCCCTCCACGGCTAAACAAACTCTCTAAATCGGTTTCAATTGTGTACTGATGAACACAACAATGGACATAAGGAGCTTCTTTCAAAGAAAAAACTCAGGTAGATGTTATTTTATATATTATGCTTCGTATGTTGTTCAGTATATTTATATGCAAAACAAGAGAAATTTCAATACACAGCAGTATATTCACAGTTTAAACCAGATATTTACATACACTTTATGGAAAACACAAGAACATTTTTTTACTGTACAACATCAATTTAGAGTAAACTTGTTTTGTTTTGGATAAATAAATATTGAAATATCTTTTGAATTAGTTAAATGTCAGAATAAAGAGAGACAGAGCTGTCTATTTTCATCACTTTCATCAAATTTAGGAGTACATATACACTAAGTTTATTGTTAATTAATAAGAAAACTGCAGACGATTCCATTCTGAGCTGAAGAAGCTTCTGATAGGTTCGTAGAGTCCATGTGAGTAAATTGGTGGCACACCTGCAGATGCATATAAGGCAAAACACAGAGCCTGTTTCTTTGACATGGGAAAATCAAGAGATGTCAACCAAAACTCCAGGAAAAGAATTGTGGAGCTCCATAAGTGTGGGTCAATTTGGAATACAATTTGGTGCCATTTACAATTAAGAAATACAGACAGTTTCTCTCTTTACTCTTAAAGTTAACAAATGAGTTTTTTATATTTATCAATCTAAAAAAAATAAACATTTAGTCTGATTTGATGTTACAATTAAAAAAGTGTTTGTGTTTTTATCTGAAGAGTATGTAAATATCTGGTTTCCACTGTATATTTGATGATGTTGGTGTTTGGTTTGATTGTCAGCACAAAGAGGGAGAGAGAGGAACAGAGAGGGAGAGAGGAGCAGAGAGAGAGAGAGAGAGAGAAAGGAACAGAGAGGGAGAGAGGAGCAGAGAGAGAGAGAGGAACAGAGAGAGAGAGAGGAACAGAGAGGGAGAGAGAAGCAGAGAGGGAGAGGAGCAGAGAGAGAGCGAGGAGCAGAGAGAGAGAGAGAGGAACAGAGAGAGAGAGAGGAACAGAGAGAGAGAGAGAGAGGAGCAGAGAGAGAGAGAGGAGCAGAGAGAGAGATGAGCAGAGAGAGAGAGAGAGGAACGGAGAGAGAGAGAGAGGAGCAGAGAGGGAGAGAGGAACAGAGAGAGAGAGAGGAAGCAGAGAGAGAGAGAGGAACAGAGAGAGAGAGAGGAGCAGAGAGAGAGAGAGAGGAGCAGAGAGAGAGAGAGGAACAGAGAGAGAGAGAGAGGAGCAGAGAGAGAGAGGAGCAGAGAGAGAGAGAGGAGCAGAGAGAGAGAGAGAGGAACAGAGAGAGAGAGGAACAGAGAGAGAGAGAGGAACAGAGAGGGAGAGAGGAACAGAGAGAGAGAGAGGAGCAGAGAGAGAGAGAGAGAGGAGCAGAGAGGGAGAGAGGAGCAGAGAGAGAGAGGAGCAGAGAGAGAGCGAGGAGCAGAGAGAGAGGAGCAGAGAGAGAAAGGAGCAGAGAGAGAGAGAGGAACAGAGAGAGAGAGAGGAGCAGAGAGAGAGAGAGAGGAGCAGAGAGAGAGAGAGAGGAGCAGAGAGAGAGAGAGGAGCAGAGAGAGAGAGGAACAGCGAGGTAGAGAGGAGCAGAGAGAGAGAGAGAGGAACAGAGAGAGAGAGAGGAGCAGAGAGAGAGAGGAGCAGAGAGAGAGAGAGGAACAGAGAGGGAGAGAGGAACAGAGAGGGAGAGAGGAGCAGAGAGAGAGAGAGAGGAGCAGAGAGGGAGAGAGGAGCAGAGAGAGAGAGGAGCAGAGAGAGAGCGAGGAGCAGAGAGAGAGGAGCAGAGAGAGAGAGGAGCAGAGAGAGAGAGAGAGGAGCAGAGAGAGAGAGAGGAGCAGAGAGAGAGAGAGAGAGGAACAGAGAGAGAGAGGAACAGAGAGGTAGAGAGGAGCAGAGAGAGAGAGAGAGGAACAGAGAGAGAGAGAGAGAGGAACAGAGAGGGAGAGAGAGAGGAACAGAGAGAGAGAGAGGAACAGAGAGGGAGAGAGAGAGGAACAGAGAGAGAGAGAGAGAGGAACAGAGAGAGAGAGAGAGAGGAACAGAGATGGAGAATGAGGACAGAACAGAGATGGAACAAGAGCAGGTGAGACACGCATGTTAGTCAAATGGTTGTTTACCAAAAGTATCACTGTATCATAGGTACTCATGTATCTCGTACCTAGTGTTTCTTTTTAGGTTTGTTATTTTTCAAATTCTATATTAAGTTTTGCAGGCTTGTTTGCACAACAAGGATAAATAATTATATAAACTTTTCTGAATCTAAATAGTGGACTTTGGTAGAATTAAAAAATAAGTGTAGTTATGGATGGGTGGACCGAAAAGCAGCGCACATTTCGGTGTTTTTTTTTCCTGAGCTGTGATACACTTTAGATTCTAGCCAATCATTTCACGTTTCCGAGGATAGTAGGCGGGTCCAGGTACGTACGTTCTTTTAGAGCAGAGCTACAGATTAAAAATGCCCAAGGCGAAGCGGTCAAAAGTCTGGCTGTACTTCACAGCAAAATATGAAACTCAGCAGCTTGCAACAAGTGCTTTAAGGTGATACTGTGATACTGTCAAAGGAGGTAACACCTTGAATCTGATGAAACACCTGGCGACGCATAGCGTTTTTTTTAAAAGCCGAGCCAGTGATAGCTTGCTGCGAGACCTCACACCGAGCACATCTACTGCCAGTGTGGTGCCTGTTATCGGACCCGGAGTTAGCAACATCACCCAAAAACCCAAAGAGGAAAGTCCTGGCCCCTAGCCCTGCCAGTGTAGCAGAAATGATGAGGATGATGATGCAGCAGCAGCCGTTCTTCTCTGCGTGAGTAGCTTAATGTTGTTCGTGTGTAATTTACGTTGAGTAGGCTAACCACGTTATTAAATTAATGCATGTAAGGTGAACTAGCAAACACCATCATAGCTACATGCAGCTGTCTTCTTGTTTGATGGCAGATACTCCCTTCACCCTGGCCAAAAAGGCTAAAATGACCAAAGAAAAAGTGGGAAACAGCTAAACATGAGAGGTTTTTGGACAAAGTTTGTGTTTTTTCCATTGTTTAAGCACTGCTTCCAACCAAGAGTGATACCATATATGCCCCATAGCTGCAGAAAAGGCTAACATTGTTATTTTTACAAAAAAACAGCTGAACATGAGAGGTTTTTGGACCAATTTTGTGTTCTCCATTCTTTAAGCACCGGTTTGAGCACCGGTTTGAGCACCGGTTTGAGCACCGTTTAAGCACCGGCACTGTTTCAAAAGTACCGGTTTGGCACCGGTATCGGATAAAACCTAAACGATACCCATCCCTAAGTGTAGTGCAGGTCTATGATGATTTTTAGAGCTACTATCATCTAGTTTTGATTCTGGTCCTGTCTTGGTTAAGTCCTAAGTAGTCCTGATTTTGAACTGTTGTAGTCCTGTTTTAATTCCGGATCAGTTCTGGGTCTGGTTGAATTGGGGTTTAGTCCTCGTGTCTTGATACAGCCCCGACTTTGTTCTGCCTTGCTGCTTAATTAAAAAACTAGTTTAAGGTGTCCTGCATATGTGATATTTATTTTTTTCCCTATATGAAGTCATTGTTTTTTGAACAAAACTCAAAACAGAGCCTATTAATCTTTCAGTCATTTCTACCCTCACTTAATTTCCTTTGGCTGCTCAGCTCTCACACAGTGGCTCAGCTATGCTCCAATCCCTCCATATTGTGGCCAATAACATGCGAGGATATAGGATAATATCATTATGTGAAAAACAGAGAGGGTGAGAAACGCGACAGTCAAGTGGAGCATGCGTCTGTCCTCTCAGTGAGTGAGTGAGACGGTAGACAGCGGTGAGGAGGGCTGTGCGAAAGCAAAAACACATAAATATGCCCGAGACCCGTAAACGAAGCAGCATCTGGCTGCAGTTTAAAGACTTTTTTGTCTCGTCTTGGTCTCGATACCCTCTGGTCTTGGTCTTGTCTTGGTCTCGGACAGTCTTGACTACAAGTCTATGAAGATGTAAGAAAACAAATGATAAAAATAAACGGTACTTTATTTGTATTCGGTATCAGATGCATGGTTAGCATGTAATTCAACAAGCATCAAACAGACATTAGATCTATTTCTAGCGCTTACATAAGGATGTGTTTTAGGTTTTATTTTCAAATGCACCATCATTGTTCAGTCCTGCCAGATATGCGACAGATCTATCGCAGCCTGTCTTACTCAGCAGTTCTGTCCTGTAGGAGAGCGGCAACAACCAGGTGGTGTTTATGCATCTGGATCTGGCGAGTCTGAAATCTGTTCAGAGCTTTGCTGAAACCTTCCTGAAGACCGAGCCCAGACTGGACATCCTCATTAACAATGCAGGTGGGAATGTTGCCATACAGAGAAATGTCGCTGCCTGTTCTGTCGATAGTGACCGAAACTTTGTGTTGCAGGTGTGATGGGCCTGGGATGTACCGAGGAGGGTTTTGGTATGGCGTTTGGTGTGAACCATCTGGGCCACTTCCTACTCACCAATCTCCTCCTGGAGCGGCTAAAGCAGTGTGGTCCCAGTAGAGTGGTCACAGTGGCTGCACTGCTGCACCACCTTGGAACCATTGACTTCTCTCTGCTTACTTCCCAGAAAGATTTGGTGTCAGGTCAGTCTACCTGGGACAGCTTCCAGGCCTACTGTAACAGCAAACTGTGTAATGTGCTTTTTACCAGGGAGTTGTCCAACAAACTGGAGGGCACCAGTGTCTCCTGCTACTGCCTGCACCCAGGTCAGTGTCTGCTTCCATTTTTGGTGTGAGGCTGCGTGTGCCACAAGCCAAAGCTACTACAACACTACATGCCCAAATGAGTACCTCTGAGTTAAGATCACCTCTGTTCTTCCCAGGAGTCATCTACACAGAGCTGGGTCGCAGTATGAGCCTGTGGCTGCAGCTTCTCATGATGCCTTTTGCAAAGCTGTTCTTCCTCAGCCCTGAGGGGGGGTCACAGACCACCCTTTACTGTGCTCTGCAAGAGGGCATTGAGCCCCTCAGTGGACGCTACTTCTCCAATTGTGCGCTGCAACAAGTAGGAGTCAAAGCTCGAGATGATGCCCTGGCCAACAAGCTGTGGGAAGTGAGCGAGAGGTTATCTGGCTTATCATAAGAGAATCCAGAAAAATTCAAGGACTCTGTGAATACTTTGTAACATAGAGACGATACCACACCTCTGGTTTTATTATGTGCTACTGCTGGGCTGATGGTATGTCAGGTCTTAAGGTTCTCTGGCGTTGTGCTATAGTTTCAACATGGGGACCATTTTAGATTCTCAAGTGAATAATATGTTCTTACATGTTTTTAACTGTTGTGTAGAAAGAATATTCTACAGTATGTGTCATGTTGTTTTGTATTAATGAAGTAGATATGTTTTATCATTAAAAGTCATATCTGCGTCTCAGCACTGCAGTGAATTGGGCATTTTGTTTTCACATGACAGTTACATTTTTTTGGGCCAGTTAAGCCAGTGGCAACACCTTGATAGAAGCAACAAAGGAAGAAGGTGACAGTTTGGACAAACTGCTATAGCTTTATGGAGTGGTGCATTTGTTAGCTCCCTTGCCTCGCAGCAAGATGGTTCCCGGCTCAAACTTGACAGCCAGCTGGGTCCTTTCTGCTCGTCCAGTGCCTGTGTGAGTTCTTTTCCAGGTATTCCAGTTTGCTCACACAGTCCCCAGACATATATATATATATATATATATATATATATATATATATATATATATATATATATATATATATATGTATATATGTATGTGTGTGTATATATATATATATACACACATACATATACATATATATATATGTATATGTGTGTGTGTGTATATATATGTATATATATATATATATATATACACACACATATATATATATGTGTGTGTGTGTGTGTGTGTGTGTGTGTGAGTATATATATACACACACACACACACATATATATATATATGTATATGTGTGTGTGTATATATATATATATATATATATCTATATATATATATATATATATATATATATATATATATATATATATATATAGATATATATATACACATATATATATATAGATATATATACACACACACACACACACACATATATATATATATACAGTGGGGCAAAAAAGTATTTAGTCAGCCACCGATTGTGCAAGTTCCCCCACTTAAAATGATGACAGAGGTCAGTAATTTGCACCAGAGGTACACTTCAACTGTGAGAGACAGAATGTGAAAAAAAAATCCATGAATTCACATGGTAGGATTTGTAAAGAATTTATTCGTAAATCAGGGTGGAAAATAAGTATTTGGTCACCTCAAACAAGGAAAATCCCTGGCTCTCACAGACCTGTAACGTCTTCTGTAAGAAGCTTTTCTGTCCCCCACTCGTTACCTGTATGAATGGCACCTGTTTGACCTCATCATCTGTATAAAAGACACCTGTCCACAGCCTCAACCAGTCAGACTCCAAACTCCGCCATGGCCAAGACCAAAGAGCTTTCGAAGGACACCAGGAAAAGAATTGTAGACCTGCACCAGACTGGGAAGAGTGAATCTACAATAGGTAAGCAGCTTGGTGTGAAAAAATCAACTGTGGGAGCAATCATCAGAAAATGG
The DNA here is from genome assembly GCF_963576455.1 of Neolamprologus multifasciatus. Lineage (NCBI taxonomy): Eukaryota > Metazoa > Chordata > Actinopteri > Cichliformes > Cichlidae > Neolamprologus > Neolamprologus multifasciatus. Next base: position 38,700,968 of record NC_140452.1, on the reverse strand, counting down.
AAGACATACAAGACCACTGATAATCTCCCTCGATCTGGGGCTCCACGCAAGATCTCATCCCGTGGGGTCAAAATGATCATGAGAACGGTGAGCAAAGATCCCAGAACCACACGGGGGGACCTGGTGAATGACCTGCAGAGAGCTGGGACCAAAGTAACAAAGGTCACCATCAGTAACACACTACAACGGCAGGGAATCAAATCCCGCAGTGCCAGACGTGTTCCGCTGCTGAAGCCAGTGCATGTCCAGGCCCGTCTGAAGTTTGCCAGAGAGCACATGGATGATACAGCAGAGGATTGGGAGAATGTCATGTGGTCAGATGAAACCAAAGTAGAACTTTTTGGTATAAACTCAACTCGTCGTGTTTGGAGGAAGAAGAATACTGAGTTGCATCCCAAGAACACCATACCTACTGTGAAGCATGGGGGTGGAAACATCATGCTATGGGGCTGTTTTTCTGCCAAGGGGACAGGACGACTGATCCGTGTTAAGGACAGAATGAATGGGGCCAAGTATCGTGAGATTTTGAGCCAAAACCTCCTTCCATCAGTGAGAACTTTGAAGATGAAACGAGGCTGGGTCTTCCAACATGACAATGATCCAAAACACACCGCCCGGGCAACAAAGGAGTGGCTCCGTAAGAAGCATTTGAAAGTCCTGGAGTGGCCTAGCCAGTCTCCAGACCTCAATCCCATAGAAAATCTGTGGCGGGAGTTGAAAGTCCGTGTTGCTCGGCGACAGCCCCAAAACATCACTGCTCTTGAGAAGATCTGCATGGAGGAATGGGCCAAAATACCAGCTACTGTGTGTGCAAACCTGGTAAAGACCTATAGTAAACGTTTGACCTCTGTTATTGCCAACAAAGGTTATGTTACAAAGTATTGAGTTGTATTTTTGTTATTGACCAAATACTTATTTTCCACCCTGATTTACGAATAAATTCTTTACAAATCCTACCATGTGAATTCATGGATTTTTTTTTTTCACATTCTGTCTCTCACAGTTGAAGTGTACCTCTGGTGCAAATTACTGACCTCTGTCATCATTTTAAGTGGGGGAACTTGCACAATCGGTGGCTGACTAAATACTTTTTTGCCCCACTGTATATAATAAGTGACTTCTTCAGTCTGATGAATGAGTAACTGTTAATGACAGGAAAAAATCTAAAGAATGGAAAGGTGTTAAATTTAAAAACAGTTATTAACATCACAGATTTATGTCTTCTAACAATATTTCATGTAAGCAACACTGGATTGAAGCATAGTATTCTGCATACTTTGGAAACAATGATTTTAATGAATGATTTACATCAAGCAGTTATTCTGTCTGACTTTCTGTAAAACTCAACCTCTTCAAAAACAGCCCTTCAGTATCTATAGCTTAGCTTCAAAAATTAAGGTAAAACTTGAAGAGTTTTAATTTTGGTTTGGTTTTGAATCCAGGCTTCACAGAGCTGATGATTTTAGTTTCCACTGATCATTGCTCCGTCATGTTGTTCTCAGCACATTAAACAACATACCTCGCATACATAGCTGGAATATTTTGTTTACAAAGCACTAATGTGTAATTCGGAGAGTGTTCTCTTAATTTTACCGACCAGTTCTAATGAAGGCTTTGACCTAATTTGTCTCATCCAGTGTTTAGCATTTAGTTTCTGATTTGTTGGTTTTCAACGTATTTGACGGCGCTTAGAAGCGACTGGACTTTCTTTTGAACTTAAAAAAGTCCAGTCGCTTTTCTTTCCAAGCTCCTTAGACTACCATGATCTGGATGAATGACTGTGAAACCTACACAGACACATTTTCATCATGTTAGCTTTTCCATTAAAAATGTCAAAGGAAGCATGTTTATGGTGTTTCTGTGGACGAACGATATAGCCTGGTCAAATACTGAAGCAATAAGTCATTGCTTGACTCAGGTTAGGATGTCAGATAGAGTTGCTATAGCATTTCTCACATAACAGTCTCTTTGGACAATTCATCATGCAGGGATAACTCAGGTTTCTTTAGTGAAAATTTTAATTGCAAGTAGCAAAATTAAATAAATGTAACTGATGCGCATCAGTTACATTTATTTAATTTTGTACTATCGAACAGTCTTTCATCTAAACATAGAAATTTCCCATTTCTCATATTTTTTTCTCAGTTACTGGTATTTTTTTAAAAATGTATGTAATTTGAATGGTTTATGTGAAGCTGAACTCAGCGGCACCCATTTGAACTTGTCAGAATCAAAATATCCACAGGGGGGCAGTAGCGTAGCACAGGTACGCCAACAGCAAGCACAACATCGTTTCACGCTGCTTCTCGGCTGTTGTTGCTTGGAGCAAGGTTGTTGAGGACCTTAACCCAGCAGACCTATGGATTCTGTTCATTATGAGTGCTGATTATTAACACAGGCTGGCTTGAAAGCCGGGTCAGTTGTGTGTAAGAGAGGAGCTTTTGCAATTATTCGGCAGGACATTTCTGTTTGCAGACTTCTCCTTTAACCTCGGCAATGGTGGGGAGAAACACATGTCCACGATCGATTCCTGTCTCCTCTTGCCTTCAGTCATCACTCTGTCCTGTTCCTTTATCCCCACTCGTCTCTGCTGCGTGCTGAAAAGATCTGTGGTAAATTTGAGTAGCAGTTTCAATGACAGTCTCATTTATTGAGGTATAGTTGTATCTCATCTACTCCAACAGATACTGCTGGAGAAACACTTGAAGATTAAGTTCCACATGAACATAAAGCTTAAGAAAGAAGCAGCCTATGTGAAAACACAGCAAAGTGAGTGACATACAGAATCTGGAACTCCGCTCACTGAACTCTGATGATGTCAAATCATTTACAGTTGGCTGGGAAACTGAAAGTATAAGAGTTCAAATAAACAGTGAAACACACAGAAACAGGAAAGATTTTTATAAAAGCGGTCTGCACAGTGGTCAACTGGTTAGCACTGCTGGGTCCTTTCTATGTGGAGTCTGCAAGTTTTCCTTGCGTCTGTGTGGGTTCTGCAGAGGTGCTCTGGCTTTTTCTCACAGTCCTGAGGCATATACGTTCAGTTGACTAGTGATTGTGAAATGGTTGCAGTGTGATTGTGTGCTTGTAGGGCCTCCAAAGGTAGAGCAAGTCAACTACAAATCGGAAAGTTGGTGCCCCAGTTTGCCTGACAAACTTTCTTGGGCACCAAGTTGCTCTCTGGTGGATCCATTGCTTGTATGAATGGATGAATAAGGCAATAAAGAGCAGTCTGTTTACTAGCAAACCACCCAGCTTTTACTTTGCTTTATCACAGCTGGAATAGTGTTTTTCACTAATGATAGTGTCCTCCATACTGTTTGCGACAGAAACACAATTTTTGTAGTTTGCCTCTTTACATCACCACGGTGCATTGCATCATCCACTGTCTGATTGAAGCGCAGACCTTCGGTTTTTCTCTATTTGGCCAGGACAGGCATTTTTATATACAGTTCCCATTTTCAGAGGTTTAAAATTTGTGGGACTAACATCAATTTAAATTTAACGACTCATTTTAATACTTGGACTAAAAAACTTTGAAGCCAACGTCTGCCTGAAGTCTAGAACCCATGGACATCAACAAACAATAATAATAATAATACATTTTATTTGAAAGCGCCTTTCAAAACACTCAAGGTCGCTGTACACAGTAGAATAAAAGCAACATAAAAGCAAGAAGTTTACAGAATCATAAAAGCATAAGACAAAAACAAATAAAATAGGAGAGTGGAGAGGTTATGTGGGATAAGCTATTTTGTACAAGTGGGTTTTGAGTTTGGACTTAAAGAGAGAGAAGGAAGAGACGTTTCTTAAATCAGGAGGTCGGGAATTCCAGAGTCGTGGAGCAGAGCAGCTGAAAGCCCGGCTCCCCATGGTTGCAAGACGGGGGAAAGGGACGGAGAGTGAAAGGGAAGAAGAAGATCTGAGACAACGAGATGGGGCGGTGAGCTTAACCAGGTCAGAGAGATATGGAGGAGAGAGATGATGAATAGCCTTAACTGTGTACAAGAGTATTTTGAAATTGATGCAATATTTGACCGGGAGCCAATGAAGCTGCTGCAGGACAGGAGTGATGTGGTGGACAGAAGGGGTCCTGGAGATGATACGGGCAGCAGAGTTCTGGACGTGTTGAAGCTTGTGGATGGATTTTTGAGTAAGACCAAAAAGAAGTGAATTACAATAATCAATCCGGGAAGTAACAAGGCTGTGGACAAGAATGGCAGTGGCATGTGGGGTGAGAAAAGGACGGAGACGATTAATGTTGCGCAATTGAAAATATGCAGACCGAGTAATATTATTAATGTGTGAATTGAAAGATAGAGTACTGTCGAGGATGACACCCAAACGTTTCCAAGGATGGAAACGTTGCATTTCCATCCTTGGAGCTTTACTTTAGGTACCCTCTTTTTAACAGTCCAATAGATTTTTGATTCAATTCAATTCAATTCAATTCAATTTTATTTATATAGCGCCAAATCACAACAAATGTCGCCTCAAGGCGCTTCATAGATACAGAGAAAAACCCAACAATCATATGACCCCCTATGAGCAAGCACTTTGGCGACAGTGGGAAGGAAAAACTCCCTTTTAACAGGAAGAAACCTCCGGCAGAACCAGGCTCAGGGAGGGGCGGCCATCTGCTGCGACCGGTTGGGGTGAGAGAAGGAAGACAGGATAAAGACATGCTGTGGAAGAGAGACAGAGATTAATAACAGATACGATTCAATACAGAGAGGTCTGTTAACACATAGTGAGTGAGAAAGGTGACTGGAAAGGAAAAACTCAATGCATCATGGGAATCCCCCGGCAGCCTACATCTATTGCAGCATAACTAAGGGAGGATTCAGGGTCACCTGGTCCAGCCCTAACTATATGCTTTAGCAAAAAGGAAAGTTTTAAGCCTAATCTTAAAAGTAGAGATAGTGTCTGTCTCCCGAATCCAAACTGGAAGCTGGTTCCACAGAAGAGGGGCCTGAAAACTGAGTGATATAACCACTTCCAAAGTTTTTGCTGTTTCTCTGATAGGTTTATTTGAGTTTTTTACTTTTAAGATGGTCTCCCTCGGTTGTGTTAATATTTGATTTGTTTGCATTAAAATGAAAGTGGAAAACTATACAATGCAAAATGAATAATAAAACTTCAGATATTCTGTCAGACATAGAATCCCATGTCACGATGCTCCCAGCACACTGTTTTTGTGCTGATTTTAATACCAGAGGAGGTCAGGAACTCAGCAGTTATTGAGTCAGTAGCATGGCAACTTTTATATCTCAATTTACTCCTCGTCAAAAGACGAGGTAAACTTTGTAAACCCCCTTAAACAGCTAGAGGTGGCTGTAGCTCAGGAGTTGAAGCAGGCCATCTCCTAATTGGAAGGTTGGCTGCTCCAATCGGCATGAGAAAGTATCCTTGAGCAAGATACTGAACCCCAAGTTGCTCTCTAGTGCAATCATCGGAGTATGACTGTATGTGAATTTTAGATGGAATGCGTGACAGCAGAGGAGAAAACAAAAGGGCTTGTATGTTATGGGTGAATGAGGCATGTTTTACAAAGCGCTTTGAGTTCTTAAGCAGAGTAGACAATCATTATATTCGAAGCAGTCCATTTACCACTATGTGCCTCAACACTTGGCGACCCCAGTCAGTAGCTTAATGTGGTCTGCTACTTTGTGGCTGAGTTGTTGTGGTTTCTGTAATGCTTCCACTTTGGAATAAAACCACTTACAGTTAACCGAGGAACGAGCCTTCACAAACGTTTTGCGACTTGTTGCGAGAGTGGCATCCTATTTTAGCACCACACACTTAAATTCAATTAGCTCTTTAGAATGACGCATTTTTTCACAAATGTTTGTATAGGCAAAATATAGGTGCTTGACTTTATACACCTGTGGCAATGGGACTGGAAAAAATCTGATTAGATCAAGAAGGGTGGTCCAATACTTTTGTCCAAAGTAGTGTATTGTAGGTTTACCAGCTGAGCTATGGGGATGCCCCTAAATAAAGATATTATTTAAGGAGTTGACTGATCATTCAAGCCTAGTCTAATGTCATACTATTGAACTTGAGTCCTGTTGGTTACAAAGTGGTTAATAATAACAGTATCAGAAGCCACAATGGACTCAACACACAATGATAGATGCTCTTTTAAGGAAGATTTGCTTGTAGTATGTAGTTGTTGATCTCCAAGAAAAGGGTATGTGTTGTTGCTTCTATGCTCAGAAGACTCACTGAGTGAGAAAACAGTGCTGTTTGAGGCCAGAGGTCAGCAGCTCACCATTTTTATGCCTCTTGCCTGATCTATAGTTCATAGATGTTCTGTCAGTCCTGCTCCACTCTCTTGTTTGAGGGGCAGCTCATTGATGGCTTGTGTGTGTTTTGTTTGCTTTGGGCCAGCTCCACAGTGCTGCAGTACTTAGTGACTGGATTAGTGCATCAATTAGGCAGCTATTGGATGCAGAGAGCCATGTAGATTGATTTAGATGCTGGTTTGAGCTGTGTGCAAGTCTGAACATCAACACATCTTAGTGGAATGCAACTGATCTTCTGCTCATTATAGTATCATTTACACAGATGCACGATATTTGTCACACTTGCTCCTGGTTTTTAAATGGGCTGTACTTGACAGAAGGCAGCTAATCTACCTGGTTAATGGAAAAATGGTTAAGTTATACAAAATCATTTGTGACAAATGATCTGTGCTTCCCGACTCTTCTGCCTGCCTCTCTTCCTCTATCTCTCTGTGTGGGTGGGTGTATGAGGGTGACCACCTAACCCCACCCCTGTCTTGTAGGGGCGGGATCCTTTTTGACTTCCTGCCCTTTGTTCCTGGGCACCTGCATTTAATGAGCTCACCTATTTGTCATCGTCTGATAATGCTGCTACTTTATAAGATGGGAGGAATCCATTAGTTGTGGCCTGAGTATTGAACTACCCACATTAGTGAAACTGGCTAGTAAGTTGATTTTTTTCAGTTTTATGCCTGTTTCTTACTTGTTTTCTCCTCTGTGCCTAAGTTACCCTGAGAAAGTAATCTATCTGCACCCATCTCTTGAAAACTGTTCGTAGTGTTAGTTGTTATTGCGGTAGGCAAATCAGATTTGCTACATCTACACTGGCATTTCCATATCCATGCATTACCAACTGCATGTGTGTGTGGTAACTATGGAGGTATGATGCACTATGTGAACAGTGGATTTGATGTTGGTATTGTGTGCTGTACACAAGACAGTGTTACATCAAGATGCAACTGTAGAAATGTGAAAACATTTGAAACATGCACAAATTTATCCAGCATTGTTCATGGTCGAAGCATAATTTGATTTCAGAAGCTTTTTTGATAGTAGATCTTGAGTTGCTGAGGTTTGGTTAGGGCCTCAACAACAATGTAATTTTCACCATTGTTGCAAACAGAAAACTACACCGAAAGAAAATGACCATGCATTAGAAAACTATAGAGAAAACTACAATACTAACGAACACCAGCATCAATCAAAAAGTGCATTATTAGCTGTTAACTGTTGATGCCCTTACTTTGCTTGGGAATATATTTGATTTCATAGATGGTGTATCATTCGTAACAGTCAATGCTAGGGCTGGGCTGTATCATACCGCTCACGGTAATACCGGGAAAGCGGATCGTTAAATGAAACGGATGAACCAGAATTGGTTTGTAAAAATGCTGCAACTTCAGTGGTGTGGAACTGGGTTTGCTTTCGTCCGTCAGATACACAACAAAGCACTATTTTTGGTAGCTAGCATGCTAGCGGGCCGTCGTTATTACCGTGTTTTTTGGAAAATACGGCACACTTAAAACCAATCCTTTTATTTTTCTGAAAATCGACAGTGCCCCTTATAATCCCGTGTGCCTTATGTATGAATTCTGGTTGTGTTTACTGACCTCGAAACGATTTTATGTACACGGCGCTTGAAAATCTGTCAAATGTTTTAGTGCGACTTTGCTAGGCTACGAAGCCGCACCACTTGATGGATTGTCGGAGCATTACGGCTACCGTAGGCGGAGCCTCGCGGAGTGATACGTACTGTGCTTCAACATAATATTACCGTATTGTGTGTGCATAACCTCTTTTTAAGTTTTGTGGATATTATACATGGTTATGCTGAGGATATGTCAGCCAATTTCCACTGGAAATGCCTTTTGGTTAAACTGTCAGCAAGGAGTTTGAATTTGCACTGTTACATTTTTATATAACTTTAATGCACATAAAAACAGCTGCTTGTTTAAGTGAAAATACATTGATGGTTTTTTGCACTAATAAAGTTGTGGAGTTGTAAAGTATTTTGTCTAGTGTCAATTATATTGTCAGTTATATCGTTATTGCAAATTTTCAAATGTATATCGTGATAAATATTTTTGGTCATATCGCCCTGCTCTAGTCAATGCATATCTGCTGTTGTATAACCAAGGAGTGTAAAATGAGATTTAGCAGGTGGAGGAACACTAATATCTGACATGGTGGACTTGTTATGGCAGTTTGTTTAACTTGCCTTAAACTAACTCGGGAAATTTCGGATAACTGGATTTCTCCAGTTAAGCTATCATGGAAGCTTTCCAACCTCTAGCCAGTATAAAGGTAGTGTTAGTGGAATAAATGTACTATCACAATGGAAACTGAAAATTCACATAAAATCATCTGCTGGAATTCAATGCTTCCTTTTGATGACTTGATGACTTCACCTAACAGTGAAAATAGAGATCACAGTTTGCCCAACATAGTCCATTACTCTAAACTGTGCCAACAAACTCCTCTGTTTGGCCTATACTTATTTGAACTGTCAGTATAATAATGGAATAATGCTAAACTGTTGTCATTCAGTTTGTTATAAACACAGTTTCACAACATGAAGAAACTAATTTGAGAAACAGATCCAATGTTAGGTTAAAAATAATTTAAAAATAAGTGAAAATTTACATTTCAAGTATCCAGATTGTCCTTTGTTGAGCAGTTTTCACCTTTAAAAATAATCTCTCATCTTCTCCTCTGGTTCTCTTTTTAACATCTCTAACAGTGAAGTTTTCCACATGCAGATGGTATTCCTTTAGCTTCCAAACTGTATACCAAACTATACACAAACTGTTTGCATATTTGCTGACATGAGCTGTTGAAAATGTTGCATTTAAAATAGGTTTTGAGTTCCACAGGAAAGTAACTTTGTTTAGCCTGGACCTGCACCTGTAGGAGCAGCAGCTACAGGAGCAAGCGGAACATCTTCATGCTAGAATGCATGATGGGGATGAGAAGTGTGTGGACTTTGAGGTGCAGGACAGTCAGGCTACATTACTTTCTGATTTTTTGAGTGAAAATCTCCATGGAGCCATATGAAAGTCAAAGGAGCTTGCAAAGAAAAGCGTCTGGACTTCTTTAAGTTACTTGAAGACGTTTCACCTCTCATCCGAGAGGCTTCTTCAGTTCTAAGGTCAAATGGTGGAGAGTCCCAGATATAACCCTGGTGGGAGTGTCCCCCCACAGAGGGACAAAAGGACCCCCTGATGATCCTCTAATCGCCTGAGCCAAGGTGTGGAACTGGGTGTGGGTCCCAATCAGCCAGAGTTTCGGGTGAGTTCATTGTGAAACCTGGCCCCACCTTATCATGCGAATTCCTGAGGTCAGATGGCCCAGGGTGTGAGTGGGCCTTAAGGCGTCTGGGAAGGGATCTCAAAACTGGATTATAGATGGCAGAGAGTTGGTGTCGTAAACCACTTCCTCTGTTCAAAGATGGTCGCTCACAGTGGACATAGATGGCTTCTTTCACTCCTCTTTCAAACCATCTGTCCTCTCTGTCCAAAATGTGAACATTGGCATCCTCGAAAGAGTGTCCTTTATCCTTAAGATGCAGATGGACAGCTGAATCTTGTCCTGTGGAGGTCGCTCTTCTGTGTTGTGCCATGCGCTTGTGAAGTGGCTGTTTGGTCTCTCCAATGTAGAGGTCTGGGCATTCCTCGCTGCACTGTACGGCATACACCACATTGTTAAGTTTGTGTTTTGGCGTTTTGTCTTTCGGGTGAACCAGTTTTTGTCTGAGTGTGTTGCTGGGTCTGAAGTACACCGGGATGTCATGCTTGGAGAAAACCCTCCTGAGTTTCTCTGATACACCGGCTACATAGGGGATGACAATGTTGTTGCGCCTGTCCTTCTTATCCTCCCTCGCTGGTGTCTGATCTTCTTTTCTGTGCCTCTTTGCTGACTTTAAAAACGCCCATTTAGGATAGCCGCACGTTTTGAGTGCTTCCTTTACATGTGTGTGTTCCTTCTTTTTCCCCCCTTCACAGACATGAGCCATATGAAAACAATGCCGGGCTGCTGCACTAGAAAGATCAGCTTGTCGGATATCATATCATCAATCTGCAAATTAGACTTAATGACTCTTTGTTCCAGTACCCATTAAACCCTGTGAGCAAATCAGAGATTTGAGATGGTTGAGTAGAAGGCTCACAATGATTTCAGATGGAATGATCTTATTAAATAATATGTAAGCACAATTATCATCACATTTTTTTAGTAACATCAATATGAAGGGGACTTGCATAAAAGTACGCAATATTGCCAAAAGTATTCACTCACCCATCCAAATCATACGTATAGATGTATAAAATCAAGCAGACTGCTTCTACAGACATTTGGGAACAAATGGGTCACTCTCATGAGCTCAGTTAATTCCAGTGTGGTAGGATAGGATGACACCTGTGTTAACTGTCCCCGTGTTAACAGGGAGGCAACGAAGAGCAGCCAGTATGGGTGATATATGCTCTGTCTTTCTTGTCTCAGCATTTTGGATCAACTGAAGGCTTTTCGGGGAGTTTCTAACACATCTTGATAACCTAGAAGTGATAAATGCATGAACTAGTTTTTCAATATTATTCTGGGACAAGATGTTTTTCTTTTTAGAGATATATGGAAGAAAGCAGTCCTACATATTTGCATGGATTGAAGGACATATTCTGGTCAAAAACAACTCCAAGATTCCTCACAGTGTTGCTGGAGGCCAAGGTTTATAACTACCTTAAACCTATTACTAAAGGGTGCTGGCTCCTGTCTGTCTTGTTCAACTTATCTCAAAAGCATGTTTTTGAGTGTTTGTACCTTGTGTCCTTCAGAAAATCTTCTGTAAGACTTCAAACATGTATTTGAGCTCTAGTAGATAGCTTAGGTCCAGAAAGCAGACCACAGTGCTAGCACAGTGCAGTGCTAGCCAAACCGGGTAGGACCACCACAGCTTCAATAAAGACACTGATATCCATCTTCTGGCTGCACATCTTCTCTGTCAAAAATAGCCCCATCACTGTTTTCTTCATCATGCCTTGAGCCTCCATGTCTATATTATGTGTGATAAAAATATAAATCTACCATTAAGAGAAGAAACATGTTATAATAGTAGAGCCTTTTAAAAAGACATTTGAAGGCAAGACAATGCTTACCCAAATATACATTTTCAAGAATCCCACAAATTATATTTAACAGAATCCTGATTTATCCTGCAACACAGAATACAGGTCAATATCTCAAGCAACACAGTTAGTTTTAAAATTGCATTGCAAGAAGACTATTTCTTCACGATCCACCCACCCACACATACACACACACACACACACATCTACACACACACACTGCATAGTGCAAACTGTGTATATGCACAGATACAAAACTGTACATAACCATTTCATCCACTTTGGTTGCTAATCTTGACCTAACCAGACTAACACCCCACAAATTTTAACCAGAGAAACTACTTTTTTCGTCTTTTTAATTGGTTTACTGAATACAAACGGTTATGATGGCATATCATGTAAATCATCATAGTAATTATGTATGAGTTATTGCACTTCACATTCCCACGATGCATTGTGTACAATATCCTCTAGTAGAGTGCAACCAAAATAATATGAAGCTCACCCTAACCCTAAGTACATAAATGAGCATCTGCTTAGAAATGTGCCAAAATTTACTATGGAGTAAAGAGAAGGTGCCCATGAGCAGACGAAGGAGACTGCTTTGTTTTGTGATGTACCTCGGGTCAAGAGAAGAATATTTAAACAAATTCTACTCACATCTCAACTGTAAAACAAACACAAAGAACTCTAATTTCAACCTCAATACAACAGTTGTTTAGCTCTATTAACCATTTAGAGGCTGGTTAATATAGATCATTTGTAACCTTCACTAAAGCTGTTTCTGTGCTGTGATGAGCTCTGAAACCTCACTGAAACTCTTTAAACAAACCATTTCCCTGCAGATGTCAGTTAGCTGTTTTACAACTACTATTTCAAGATTTTGTTTTAGATAAAAAGATGAAAGGAGATTGGCCTGTAATTAGCTAAGACAGCAGGGTCAAGTTGTGGCTTTTCAAGTACCTGTTTAGCTACTGCCTACTTGAAGGCCTGTAGATATGTAGTCAATTAATACAGTTCGGTTAGTCATATTTAAGATTGAAACATTAATAAAAGGTAGGACTTCTTTGAGCAGTTTTGTAGGAATGGGGTTTAAAAGACACATTGATGCTTTGGATGAAGTAATTACTGAAGTTAACTTAGATCAGAGCCAAAGATCAGCGAAAGATCCAGCGCAATGAAAAGTGTTGGATGCAGTGGTGTAGAGCATGCTGCCACTGCACTATAGAGTAGTTGAGACATATTCTCTAGGGTTATGAATCATGCTTCTCCATCTGGCAATCCAATGGAGGAGTTTGGGTTTAGTAGTTGCCAGGACAATGGAAAAGTAAGGTTTGGTGGAGGGAGAAATGGTGTGGGATTGTTCTTCAGGAGTTTGGCTTGTCCCCATTGTTCCAGTGTGTTTTAGCACACCAAGACACTTTGGACAATTTCATGCTCCCAACTTTGTGGGAACAGTTTGAAGAACATTCCAACATGACTGTGCAACAGTACACAAAGCAAGGTCCATAAAAAAAGGCTGAACAAGTTTGGTGTGGAAGACCTGACTAAGGACGGGAATCAAGTAGTCGGATACTTGGAACTGATAGTCTGCTTTTGCATATCTATCCCACTTATTGATTCTTGCACTTGCAAACATTAGGGCAGTTTACAGCCTGGATATGGACATAACTTTTACTTTTATTGCACAAAAGGACGAGAGCACGATGGTACAGTGCAAACTGAATCCAGGAAAGAAACAGCTGCATTAAGCTGCTAACACAGCTTTAGCTCTTTTCAAGCACCTGTACAGACATAGTGACACTAAAGCTGGACTGTGGCAAAGTGAGCCATCATTTGTGAACTGCAGTGAAGCCAGATGCTGCTGAACTGCATCAGGTAACAAACAAATGAGCAGTCAGGGTGGAAACTCCGTTTCTACCTGTTTTTTTTGGAATTTATTTATTTATTTTTATACCACCAAATCACAACAACAGTTGCCTCAAGGTGTGTTATATTGTAAGGTAAGGTAAAGACCCTACAATAATACAATCCTGTTCATGTTTCTAAATTAGAATCATGATGGAGATCGCATTAAAGTCTCTTTGTGCTGGCATGTGCGAATGTGCGTAAAGCCAGACTAGCAAATACTTTTTGGACATAGTGTATGTACAATAACATGGGATGGAAGATACTTCATATGTTTTATAATGGTGGTGAGCAGAATGAGAAAAAAATCTAAGCAATAATGAACAATTACAGTGGAGCACACTAGGATTTAATCATTTTTTATGGATGGATTATGACACTTAAAATGACCGAGGGCCATGAAAATGTGAAATGTCTAAGAGTTTTCCAAAAATATGGAAGCCAAAAGAATGTTTTTGTTTGAATCCACTAAATTTTTCGCAGATACTGTAAGAGATGCTAATGAGGAAAATATAAATAACAAAGTTTTGGTAAACTCAAAATGATCATTGCCCCTTCCCAACATTTCTTTCCTCAAGACACTTTTCAGTGCTCCCCCACCCCTTACACACACACACACACACACACCTTATCAGTAACAACGGGGGTGTCGATAAATAGAAGCATCCTCTGGGTCTTGTTATTTCCTCTGTAGCAATTAACGTTCCCATCTGCTAACCTGTGATTAACGGTCCTTAGCAATATGCTGAAGTGTGTTTGACTGTTTGAGTCACAGCACACAACTTGCAATCCATTTTAGCCCCTCCCATACAAGGCTCAGGCTTTCAACAGTGAGTATAGCTAAACACTTCTCCAGGGACTCTGTGTTGTGATGATGTAAAGTTGTAATGATGGAAGGTTGATAAGTTATGATTACACTGAACCACAGATATGTTGTATAAGACTTTTATAGGTCTAAAAGTTACACCTTAAGCTAACTGTATCATGCTGCTATAGCAACTAATAACTTCTTAGGCCACTTTGCCCCTCCCTGCCCTTTTTTTAAGGAAAATAAATATGTTGGAATAATTACAATTTATTTTTTTTTACATTTTTTTTCTTTTTCTCATTTGGAGCATCACTGGAATTGGGGGCGTCTTCAGCTGGCAGGGAGGTTGTTGCTTCTTTTGCAGGTGGTCTCTGCTTGTGAGGAGTCCACTCTGCAGGTGTAGTCTGGGAGTTGACTGAATGTTGGGGTGGGTGTAGTTTTTCCTTTGCGATGGGGTCGGGTGGGCCACCCCAAGTTCTGTGGGCTTGGTAGTGCTGCTGCTGTGGGCCCCGGTCTGGAAGGGCCCAGGCTCCCTGGGAATAGGGGTTCCCATGGGGCTCACCGGAGGAGCTGGCTCCCAGGAGGGGGTACTTGCTCCCTCCCCCAATCCTTTCCTCCCCATTCCTAATTGCTTATCTCCTCCCACTCCATCACACCACCACACATGCAGGGCCTTGTGGTGCAGGTGCGTCAATGAGGTGCAGGGAAGGTATTCAGAGGATGGACTGTTAATTTAGGCAAGTGCATGAGTATTTGTATATGTGTGCAGGTCCCATACAGGTCCCTGTTTAAGCATGTAAACCCGGGACAAAAAATTGACCGAACCTGGACATGCACAGAATTTTTTCCTTCATGGTGTGGTGATGAAGGAACATGCTGGCACATGCCACGTTCGAGGTGAAAGGGCCTTTATCCTTCCAGGACCTAAGCTCAGGAAAGTGCCACTCTGCACTGCTATCTGTTCTCTGATTGGATTGTTGCATTTGTCATTGACATGACATTGACCAATCAGCTGAAAGGAAGAAAAATTAGGTCAAAATTCATACTTGCAATTTGAAACTCACATACAAGTGAGGGAACCTGAGCACAGAGTTTTACATGTTTTTTTGTTTTGTATCTGTAGCCAGATCTTAACAAAAACATTTGTAACATCTGTAAATATTTTTTACAAACACAAATCCTTTTATTACACAGCTGCACTCATTTTTTTACACTCAATTCTCATTTATAGATTCACAAACAAAAAAATTTCAGATATTTTGATTTACAAGGTTACAAAACTCTATGCATATTTATGACCACAATTTTGAGCCAATATTAAAAGGCTTAAAATCTTAAATTTGTAAAACTCATTATTGTTTTTGAGATTGTGGAACATTTATACAAATAATGCACATTGACTCATGTAGAAATACTATCAGAGGGCATATTGTGCACTCTTGGTCAATTTCTTCCCTCTGAACAAAGACTCATTTCAGATTCAGTGACAAATCACTGATTAAAACTCAGTGTGCAGGTGGTAATCGAAAACTGAATCATGTCAAGTCTTTTCATTTGTCTTGTAGGTGTTCTAATGATCCTGCCTGTTACCCACTGTGTCAGGAAACATCATGAAACACATGTGGAGAGAAAGCAAATCTCAAGCGTTTTAAAAGCCTCTTTAACAATACATTCTTTCATTTCACCGAGCTAATTTTTTTTGTGGCAATTTGCAATTTGCAATTATCTAATGAGAAAATGTTTCCTGCAGAGACTGTAAAACTGCCACTTAGCTGAGAGGTTGCTTCTAAAAAAGCTATTAATTAGTTTGGAAATATACCACTATGTTTCTATGGCAACAAATTGCCAATTTGTGACACAGGAAAATCTGTCATGTTTGTTTGTGACGTCCATCCACTCAGTCACATTAGCTTTTTCACACAGGGACTTTTCTTTATCCAACGTGTCAGTTTGGACAGATAAAACGAATAAATCAGTACTTTACTGTGGTCCATCAATAAATATTCCATGTGAGATTCTACATTATGTGGACAATCGTGTTTCTGTTTTGAGGAAATGTATTTATTACAGCTTCTTGTGATCTGTGATTTAAAAGGAAGTAATTTAGTCAAACTCTATTTGAAGTAATAGATTTCTGATTTTCATAAGCTACAAGCCATCATCAAAATAAGTGCAAATAAGATAGGTCACTTTACATGTAATAAATGTAGAATATTTGATTTTGTTTTACCTTTTTGAATTAATTAAAAAAAAAAATATATATATATATAGTATGTTTTCATTCCATCTGCGCATCCACATAAATGTTAAAATAAATAAACAAGGAGCTGGAAATGCACCAGTCCTTCTGTAGGCTTGAAGACTGGGCCAGTTTTACACAAACGTTCCTGTTTGCTTTTGTTTGTATATGCGAATTGAAACTAGATTGTAATCTAAAATGGCACCAGTGCTGAGATGACAACCTAGAATTTGACTTGAAGGAATTGAGACCACCAAAGATTAGTGACTCCAATACAGTGTCGAACTAAATATAAAAATATAATCACAATTCCTTAATAATAATGATGATCTAGAGTTTATTTGTTGAACATTATTGTCATGGTCCCTCAGTCCTCTCTGTGCCAGGCTCACAGCTTTTTCTATCACACTCTGTAATGCTCTATCAGAAGCGATCTGCGTACCTGTTCCAGATGAGCTTGTCACCACCACTAAGGTAATGGCCAGCCTTCAGTCTTTGCTGGTGAAGGCTGGCTGCTTTACTCTTACACATTTTCCTGGAGTGCTAAAAGCTGAAAGTCTTCTGTGAGAGATTCTGTGGAGAGATCAACTCTGCTTTTCTAGAAGCGAGACGTGTTTGTATATCACTTTGTATTTTAATTTATAATTTCTATTAAACACTTGTCTGAAATCTAATCAGGGCATAAGGGAATACGTGCATTATGGCCAAAACCATATTTGTTGAGATTTCTGCAACAGTCCCTTAACCAGTAAATTTGAATAAATTCATCCTTGAGTAAAGGTGATAGTTTGTGCTAAATGTAAAGATCAGTTGATCCAACTGATCAATGGTCATGACAATTTGCATATTAACAGCCATGAAACGGACCTTACCGCCCATTGGTGGCATTATGCAAATGTACTGTTTATAAAATTGGGGAAACCTGCAGTCAGCTAAGACTGAAAAGGTCGCTGGGATGAGTGACAAAATGTTTCTCCCACTGAAAATGCTATGTCCAGATGAACAGGATAAACTTTTTGGGGGTAAATGAGAAGCAATTTTCCTTCGCCCTCTAAGAGATAATTTTGTGATAATTAAAGAGATAAATAAACAGCCATGAAAATACCCTTGTTTACAGTTACTGCCAGTGTAGAGGTGTATTAGAAGTTGAAGTCAAAACATAATTTCAGGGTTTCAAATTTAACACGTGAAAACAATGTGAAACATGCTTTCTTATTTGTTATTTTTTCTAGCACTGACAGGCAATTGTAAAGTCGCTCATGTGTTGATCTACAGGTGCCCATTCATGGAGGCCACAGGTCAGTGTCTCTAAAAGTAAAGAGGCTTCAACACTGTTTTTTTTTTTGGATACTGCTACCTCCTACAGCTGCAGTAAAAAACAAACAAACTGTGAGGTAAACTACAGAAAATCTAAAACTATTACAATATATGTTTATTATTTAGAATTAAGTTAGTCACCCTACCTAAATTGGTTTTATTGAAATTATATTTAGGTTTTTTGATTGTTTGCGTTTTATATTTTTAGCTGATACAGCAGTATATCCACAACCACAGCAGTGGTTGTGGAATGCTGTCCACTCAAGAAGCAGCTCTTATCAGAATTCCCCATATATGGATGTTTCTTCAGACTTCAGATCTTGAAGAGATATGTGATTATGACTATTTCTAAAGCTATATCTAAATGTGTGTGACTGACCCATGGCATTTTAAACAGAGACAATATAAGAACTTTAGTGATGTTTACAACTTGTTGGCTTTTGAAATACCTGGATGTGATGTGGACAGGCTGCTCAAGGCTACTGATTCTCTATGCTTTTTACTGAAAAATTGATCGAGAAGTTCTATAGAAGTGCCACTGTCGATTAGACACTGATTTTGAGGTGTGAGAAAAGCCAAACATCCTAAGCTGGCAGTCACAGATCGAAGTCAGCCATCTGCGCAATTAACACCACACTAGATATACAATAGCTTTTATGAAGAAGTGTCCTTTTGTAGGTGCAGGGCTGTTTCCCTGCAACTGCAGCAGGAATCTGCTTTCCTTTGTGTGATGGGCTTGTTTACACAGCTCACAGTCCATCTTTCATTCAATTACAACATCTGAAACAAGGTCAGCATTATAGATTAGGCAAACATTTACAATGGTAGCCACACACACACACACATAGATAACCAACAACAGCAATTGGACTACCACACTTTATCATTTTAGTATTAATTTATTATTGTGTATTCCAAATTAGACACTTTTATGTAAAAAGGACACAGCTCATGAGTTTTCTGTCCTTTAAAGGTACAATGAATTATTAATTAGATTATTTAATATATAAAAATAATTTTGTACTCATACATATACATTAATTGTTAAGATTAAGTCTTTCAACATTATCATAAACTTAAACTTGGAAGCTGCCATGTTGCCCCACCATCTTGAATATAGTAGCCAAGATATACATTGCTGTTTGGCCAAATCACACTTAATGCATTTGTCATATGAATGTGCCACATATGTATTACGTCTTATACGTTCCTTTTGATTAGAAATAGGTCTTTAGAACCACTGAAAATGTGTTTATCTTCTGATTGTCATTATGTCTTTCTATTCCTGCCTAATTTTGAGTGTTTGTTCTGTTACTACATTTTATGAAATATTTGTGGGTGTTGTTTTCTTGTTTGTTTGGTTTTTTTGTCCTACTTGAACACCAAAGTGGCCCTGCATGAAGATGACAGTTCCAGCAGTGGCCAACAGCACACTGAAGTTTGAGACCCCCGCTGTAGATGAACAACACAACAGCAACAATAGTACGGTGGCCCCTAGAGACAAAGCACGTACAAACTCCAAAACACGTAGTTTGTAGTTTTATAACAACTTTCACATAGTTGTTACTCTATCCATCGTCTTGTCTTTATCAGGGTCGCAGGGGGGTGGAGCCTGTCCCAGATGTCAAAGATCCAGAGACGGGATATACCTTGGACAGGTTGCCAGTCAATCGTAGGGTTAACACAGAGCTACAGTTTTGCAGATGAACTGACCCACTTGTCTAACCATCATAACTTGACCCTTGAGATACTTGCTCACATCCCTACACTTGCCTATGTTTCCTGTTTCTAACACATTAACTTTAAGGATAAAATGTTCTCTTGCTTTCTAATCCAACCCACTAACACGTGATGAAGAGTGAGTGTTATTCACTTCATCTGTTAATGATCTCGGTTTGTGTTTGTGTTTGTGTCTGTCTGTCAGTGTTTGTGTCCTGACATACTGTTGTGTTACTCGTGTGTGAGAGAGACATCCCACTCCCACTTCACCCCCAGCATCACCACTAGCTGGCCAGCTACAGCAGATGAGGCTGAGTCATCAATATCTGTCACTCACTATTGATTACCTAATTGATGGCACAGTGCATGTTTGAGAAACAGTAGGAAGAGAAGAAGCCCGGGCCAACCCAATTGTTTAAAGCTGGGGTCCTTCATGAGAATGAGCGGCTGATGTCGATACTTCAGCAACGTTGCCTGTATGGTGGCTGTCAGTCAGAATTAAGGCTCCAGTCTAGACTTCGTGCCAGGATTAGGGAGGACATAGGATTCACTTCATGTATATAAAGTATATCTATAGCTATGTGTGTGTTTCAATAGATAAGTTAAATAGAGAGGTTCACTCACATTTAGTTGTTAATAGGCCGAAACGTTTTTTGTATAACAGGGTTTAAAAATGCTATTTAACTCTTTTTATATTTAGATTTTAGATGAATTTTTCACTGGATTCACTTGCTTTTGGATCAGGCCCAAATTAGAAGAACTGTTTTTGAAATTCGTGTGTCATGTTCAGCCCTGGAAGTTACTACTGGGTGTTTAACAATAAAACAATACAAAAAAATTTTTTACTTGTTATTTCCAAAAATGTGAGTAGTGTGATTTCTGTTTTTAGAACAGCTACTATTGTTAAAGATGTTTGTCTAGTCAAAACTGAAGAATTTACACTATGGCAGTCAAGACAGGAAAACTCAGATGGTCTTATAAACTGGAATTAGGAGTAATTATGCAGTTTAGAAATTTGGAAAGTGAAAGAAAAAGAAGTAGGTTTATTGTAGATTTACGACAGTAAATAGTCATAAATTGCTGTAATTGTAACTGCTTTGATTGGTTGTGATGTTATAATGCAGTGAGGAAGCCCCCTTTGTTTTTAGCTGTGTAACTGACTGAACACTCTCTAACCAGCTGACAATTACAGATCAGGGCTCGAAAACGTTGCTCGCTAAGTAAAAATTTGTGAGCGGCTTGTATGAACAAAGTAATAATTATTCCCGGTTCTTATTGTGATAGCCTTATGATTTTTCAATAGATCCCATCATATTGCAGGTTACAGATAAAATTTTGCATAGATGTAGAGGTGAATAACTAAAAATGACAAAATGTCATAGTTTAAGCTTTTGAAATATTTTCTAATTTTTCTTTACTTTGGAGATTTTAGCTTTTTAATTATTGGCTGCTATATACTAATTATTTTATAGATTTTATGGGCTGCACAATTTACCCAGCCCTCACTGAAACTGGCACAGCTAAGCTCCTATACAAACAGTAAATGAGGGATTCAATGAGTCATGAATGTACTTAAAAAAATCCTGACATATCATAAACATCATATCATGATATTTATGATGGCAGTGTTTGCAAATTCAGGTTTCATAGAATACTGCAGAGTCCTGTAGCAACTGTAGCCACTCTTCTACTTTTCATTATTCATAGTCAAACTAGAAAGAAATTACAATTTGCAATTATAGTGAGCCCAAAGTAACATGTTCAAAGTACCTGTGTAAAATATCAGCATTTTCAGACCTGAAATTCTCATATTTAGAAGCGTTAAAAACAAACAAACTTTATACTTGCCATAAAAGTTATTTAATGACAGCAAAAATAGCAGTCTTATTGTTTCACCACTGCTGTTCTTGTTAACTAGTTCACAGTATGTGATGCTTTGGCATAAGGTAAATAAATTAAATAATTTATTAGCGAAGAAAAACTGAAACTGTGCTGTGAAGAAAATATTCAGTTACGTAAATGAACTCAGATTCCACCTACTGCTTTCCTCTGTGTGTTCAGTACTAATTCACAAGCTGCAGGCTTTGGGCCCATGAAGGTCACTGAAAAGATGTTGAGGTCAAGCATCTCTCCTTGTAAACTTGAGGGTATTTGATTTTGTTGGATCAAGCACAAATAGTAATGCTAGAAGTGTAAAATCCTCACGCGTTCTGATGTGTTTCTCAAAACAAGCAATTACGCAGTGCACTGACAGAGACCTTTCTGCCTTTCTCAAACTCCCTGTTAACCCTTCAAGACTTTACACACCTCTGTCGCTCTACACACTAAATAAAATACACCTGTTTGCTGCAGTCCTGTTGTGCCTGTCGGCGACCTTGCTTCTTTAAATCTGTAAAATGTCCCATACGAACAAACTGAAGTGCATGTTTTTCATTGAGGCTCCACAGGGACTCTCGTGCCTGTTGGAATATTAGTGAGTGGAATGTAGGTCATAGAAATGTTGGCTTCAGCAGCCCAGTTAAAAGGATTCTAGGTCATGTTTATAATCAATTTTTCAATAAAGCTTAGAGACATGCCAGTGAAGTCAATGAAAAAAAACATTCTGTACAAAATCCTATAACAATTTAAAATAAGAAACTGTAACTACTGGTTTTTTTTATTACATTTTGAATCCTTAAAAACTTTATTGAACAGTTTCAATTGATTTAAGGGATTCAGTACAGATTTTGCAGATGGAGATTAGTCCACCTATCATGGAGGGCTCTTCTACTTAAAACAGCTTTTTCAAGTCTTTTAACATTATCAGGGTTACATCTGGTGAGCTTCGAAACCAAACTTTGTATTTTTTATCTTTTTAAAGTGTGGCTTAAAAACAAAAACATACAGTTAAGAAGTGGAATTGAAATAATTTACAAGGAAGTTGCAGACGCTGATCCACAGGACTAAATGTCAGAATATCCAACAGAGTTTGTGAGGGACAGTTTCTGTAGATTTATTCTTTAGTTAGGTCCAGTAACCAAACCTCTAGCGTTAAGTTTAGACAATAAAACTGCTCAGTATGTATTCTCTTCAGAGAACTCTCAAAACCTTACAGTGCTGTGAAACCTTATTTACACATTCCTGATTTTCTTTTAATTCCTCACAATTAAATGCTTCAGATTATTTTAAAAATAGCCGATAGTCTAAAATCTGCTTCTGCCTTATTGTAATAATTTGACAACTTTTTTCTCAGTTAGCTATAATCCTTTGTATAAAGGCAGTGACTTTTAAACAGAGGCTTTAATCTGACGTTACCCTACACGGCCTCATGTGTTTGGTGTGAGGTGTAAACAGGAAAGATATTAAGCATTCTGGGATCATCACCAACTCACAAAAGCATATCCTGTGTCTATAGACTGTGGGTTACCCCCTCTACACACACACACACACACACACACACACACACACACACACACACACACACACACACACACACACACACACACAGTGTTTCAGGCCTCTGCAGCAGTGGGAGTCATCCTGCTGCCTCTTGCTAACAGTCAGTGTCACAGAGCGGCGGCAGTTGTGGCAGCTTTTGAATTAAAACCATGGCTCCGGGCACTTTGTGAACTTAATATGGAAAACAGAGGCCCTCGCCGACGCCCTCTCACAGACGCACACAAACACACTCTCATATCTTTTTATAGGGCTTGTACCCTTGTCAACAAGCACACATTTTAATTAGTGTTGATTGTTGTTGGCACGTTCAGTGGTTATTAATTAGAACGGGGAGGGGTCCCAGTCTTAATTGCATGCCCGAAGCTGTGATGCATTGTGTTGTGTCACACTCCAGAATAACAGCAACGCTGTGAAAAATCAAAGAGTGGTGGGAAGGGTGAGGTTGCAACCCCTGATAATATCTTCTTAACTAAGAACATATTTTTAAGAAGCCAAATGTGGACAGAAATTATTATTATTATTCATGTATGTCAAACTACTTTAGTAATACTGGAATGTTGATTTACTAAGTGTGAGAACTGCTTTTTTCGTCACAATGTACTATTGTATAACAAACATTACAGTATCCTTTGCCAACTGTAGTTACAGAATTGTGAAACTGTGTCTGTAACAACACAGAAAGTCTATAGCCGTGCTCCAGAACTGCACTCGGACTGACCTCCATCCCCACGCTCCAGGGCTGACACTTCATCAAGAGGCCTTGTGACAGAGCAGGAGTGTCGAGGTCCATCCTCCCCCTTCCGCCTCTTCCTCTCTGTCCCGCTCTTGATGTGCCTTTTGTTTGGTGCCTAATGACAGCTGTGATGGAACCGTTATGCTCTGCGATCACACCAGCCCACAGCCAGGCCGTCTTTCTGCATTCTCTATCTCTGTCCTCTCCCTCTAACAGTCCTCTGCACATCCAACATCGCTTCAAATTCTCACTTTATCACCCCTGATCTTATGTTGCTCCACATCAAATCTCATTTGACTGCAGATTTAGTTATTTAGTAAATATGCATGTGTATATTTTGATGAATATGTTGCCATACGATGCAGACAAGAAGACCCACTGGCTAAAAATATCACTTTCCTTGGCATGGGGACTCTGTGGAGGGTTCATTGGAAACTTGTGCAGCTGGGTGCATTTCCTGCTGTTTGCCTGAACGCATACCCTTCATTCGGAGACGGTGAGCAGCTCTGCCTATTAAAATGTAAATTCCCTCTCACTGCAGCATTGGTAGTAGCAGCAGCAGCAGCAGCAGACTGGGATGAAGCAGAGAAAAAAGGGGAAGTTGGAGGGGGTGAGAGGTGTATGTGCTATAGGCAGGATCTGTCTTTCACAATGCAGAGGCTCGCAGATAGGCAGCATGTGGCTTTATAAAATGCTCTGCTGACCGGGCCCTTCAGTAAATTTCATAGCTTAGCCTGGAAACAAAAGATGATGGAGCCATCCATCTGATGTAAGCTTGTCTTAAGAGACTCTGATGACTTGATGCTTACTGTTGATATTTTCAACCTTTTTAAATTTTCACATTTAATTACTTAGTTTATAATAATTACATATAGCGTCTGTCCGTCTATCAGTATACCCACCTGTGTTATGTATTAATATTGACAGACAATATGCATTAGTATATTGGAGCATGTAGTTGTAATTGCCCGCTGCATGTACTGTATATAAAAATATGAACTTGAGGGGATGCAGTTCATTCAACTTTTTTACGACAAAACATTTAATTCCAGTGTTTATTGTAAATTTTATTATATGTAATTTTTTCTCTTTTTTCTTTTTCAATCCTATCTTTTTAATAGACACACCGTGTGTATATGTGTGGTGTTTTGTCCTGTATCTTAAAAATATGTGAAAAAAGTACCAGTAAAGAACACTAGATGGAGCTCTGATCACACTGCAGCTCACACACTGAAGCGAGGCACCGGCCACTTTCTCAGTCTCCACCTGCATCTTTGCCTACAAGCTGAACACAAGAAACACAGCTGGCTGCTCTTACTTTGGCCTCTGTGCTTGTTGACGTTGTGCTGCATGTTGGATGTGTGCGTGTGTTTGTGTTTGTGCAGTATTTTCTTTAGGAACAAATTACTGAAAGTAAAGAGAAAGAGGGTGAAACAACACAACAAGAAATCTTAAATGATAAGCATCTGTGATCACCAGAGTGACGTCGGGTTTCTGCTTTGCTGGAACATTTATATACATACCAATGTTGCCGTATTCAGAGATTATATTGTGGGGCCTGAGAGGAGCTGATTATTCCCTGAAACAGAAAGATTGAAAGACTGGGATCTCTTAATGCTGTCAAGTATGTGACAATAAGCAGAATCGATTTAGCTGTACAAGAGTGCTTTATGTAGGACCAGACAACAGTGTGATGTCTGCTACCCCCAGAGAGAGTTTTCATTTTTTGCCTTTAGTGTTGAGCACTCATGAAACTTTATTAGTACAAATCATTTTGAACACAGATGACATGAAAACACAGAAACCAAAAACAAATACATCCGTTTATTGCATTGATTCAAAACCTGATCATTATCTGCATCACTGCACGTCTGATATGCTTTCTTTACCTTCTGAAATGCAAAAATGCAAGTTACACCATGTATACCAGGTAATCCTACTACATTTACAGCACATGGACATTTTCAGCTCCTCACACATACGTCCTGAATTATACTTACAGAATCTGTACGTGCTGATCAAAGAACTGTGGAATGGTTTATTCCTGTTTTGACAGTTGTGATATTACTCAAATTGAGCAAATTGAGAGAGAGCCTTTAAATGTAGCTCCTTATTAACCTAAATGCTTTTGCACACTATAGAGCTGACCTGCTGCACAGACTTACAGTGCCTAATATGAAATCACTGGGAGCAAGATGGTTGTGGTGAGAATGAATCAGTCACAGTTGTCCATTTTTAGTATTTGAGAAAAAGTCAAAATATTATCAGCTTCAGTATTCATATGAAAATGATCTAATAACTCTGTACATGATGAAAGTGAAGCCAAATTAAGGACCCTGGCTGTTTAAATAATTTAATTATAAGCAACCGACCCTGGAGTTTCACAAATATAATGTACGTTGTGGTACAAAATTACACTATTACTATGTAGCTATTAAAGAATTTAATGTTTTTGCTGTTGTTTTTGTTTTGTTTTTACTAAATTTTACTGAATAAATTAGCCTCTTGCTCTTTAGAAAAGAGTTCCCCTTTCTCACAAATCCCAGATTAACTCATGTTCATTTTGTATTTGTTGCTTAACCTTATTTATTCCTATTTTGCAGCATTCAGTCGCATTCTTCTTTTCCCCTAAAAGCACTTGCTTTACCAGCTTATTTAGCTGGCAGTGTCCACTGTGGCTACAAACAGCAAGGTTGGTCATAATACACCAAAGTAAGGTTTCTGAGCAAACTGAATCATTCATGCTAATGAACTCAGCTTTCTGTAGGAAAAACTGTTATTTCTTCTTCTGAGGATGTAATCATCTTACCTTTTCGCAGTTTCCACATATATGCCAAAATTGTGATCAAAACAATTAAAAATAAGAAAAGACTTATATACGTCCTAAATATGCAAAATACAAAGTACAACTTCATTTTGTCAATTATAGAAAATGTTATGGAAATAAATAATGCATTTTTCTACATATGACAGTACATATTTCATGTGTAACAAATGAAATTCAGTATATACCTGGGTTGTTAATGGATTTCATTGATTATTACTTTGTTTTTCTTTACTATTACTTTACTATTCTTTACTATTACAATTTAAATTGTCTGCTTTCGATTCAGTATCCCAAAACAGCTCATAGCTTCACCCAAACACCTGCAGAAGGCTGTAACCCATCCAAAGCCTTTAATTAATTTCTCAAAATGAAGTTTTTGCATCAGCGAATAAGTCATTAACACCAGCATAGAAAGTTCACTTTGACCCTGTGTAAACCAGTATGGTCAAAACGTTTTCACTGACACTGTTGTGACAGCACGTACTATGGAAATGAAATGCAATGTGTAATAATAATAATAATCATCATAATAATAATAATGATGTATAGTAATAATAATACACTACAGTAATTTTTCTGTTTAGTTCAATTCAGTTTTATAATAAAGACTATAAGACTATAATAAATTATAGAAAACAGACAAAAGCCCAACAAGCGTGGGACTGTGTAACACAGAGAAAGACCGCCTTCAGATGTACACAACACTTTTTAAAGATTTCAAATAGTTTGTTGAAAACTTTACCTGTCATGGAGAAAACGAGTCATATTAGAAGTAAAAGTAGTAAAAGTCCATTGAAAGTTTTAAATACCCAGAAAAACGCATCTGCTAATTCTCTGCACCAATCTTCAATGAGCTTTGTTTTGGTAGATTGGTACAAAATAGGTTACCATGAACTTACAAAGGTTTTATATTAAGGCAGGCCACCACTGATTATTTTACCCAAGATCTTTATGTGTCTAAACACAAGTTAAAAAGTAAAATTATATAGAAAGATCACTATGGGTCCCAGTAAACATGAAGACAGTGAGGAACTGCTTTAAACCTAAAACTATTACACTAGACATTATTCACCTGATTAGCAGGTGCATTATTTTTGGTTGCAAAAATGAACATATGAACTATTTTACATCACTTTTACTACTGAATAAGGAAGTAGACATGACTATAAAGTGTAAACTGCACATAGGCCAGAAACGGCTGCAAATAGGACACTGAATCGTTGCAAGCACATGTAACAGAAAATATGGTAAGACAAAATGAGGAGCTAAGAGCCAGAATGATGCTAAAGCTTAAAAATTAGCGATGGCAGCAATGAGCAGACAGGGTGTGTCCTCTAATTTTACTTGCATATGTTACTACAATGGAAATGCTGTGGGCATAACAATTTTCTGTACTCCTTGGGATGGCTTTCATCAACAACAAATTTGTGTTCATTCTTAAACACTAAAAGAAAGTTATTCTGGATGTTGTCATTAGGATAAGAATGCGTGTGGGTGTGTGGGACTATTGCCTCTGGTTTCTGTTATTAACTGGTAATTATGTGACAATGCAAAGCTATGCTGTAAAAAGTAATATTGAGTTCTCTAGAACAAGTCTTGTGAATTTTAGTGAAAAACGTGGTCATGATTTCTGAGAGAGACATTTCTACTGGGTTTTCAAAATGTATGTTTTTGGCACGTTTTGTTTGCATTACGTGCATGTAGAGAACAATTTCTCCACAGCTGATATCTCTGGAAAACCTACACCAAAACAGTCTAGATGTAGACCACAGAAAAAATGTACATGTGCTTTTTGTCTGAAGTGACTCTTTAACTGCCCGACTGCCACAGTGTTGTCATATCTGGGACCTTGAAGAACTCCTCACCTGTTCCACAATTCTGTCCACAAAATGGTTCTCTTCCTCCTTGCAGTGAAATAGTTTGTTCTCTCTTAGAGAAATTTAAGAGGCTAAAATTGTCCATCTGTCTTTTTCAGTGAAAACGAATTCCAAGTCTAACCAATTGTCACGACTTGTGTAATCTAAGAGACTGCTGCAAATATCTTTTAGGTAATGAGAAGTCATTTTCGTGGCTGTTGTTAGACGATTTTGCACAAAGGCTTCCATTCTGTCTGAAATGATACATTCAGCCATGATGAGGGGAAAAACGAGATAGCCGATGTCTGAATGACTCCAAGGCCTTTTGAACCCCAAGTCAAATATCATTGTGTTAGCTCGTCTTCTGAGTGGCAGTCACCAAATACTGCTGTTACTACTGATTGAAAATCCATGAGGACCTTCATGAAAGCAGCACAGTGCCCTTGAAAAATGATACAAAAAATGTCCCTGTCCATCCTATCAAAATGTTGTGTCAGAGGTCCAGAAAACCTCTACTCCCAGCTCACTTATTTCACCTAAAAAAGGAGAGACTGAAGAGAGTTCACAAAAAATTTCATTTTTATTTGAAATGACTGACCACGACGGTTACAGCAGATGTTTATAGACCAACAGGGCTCTTTTTGTGGTATCAGCTTTGGCCCTCACTGTTTCTGATTTGCCACAGTATTGTTGTTGCTGTAGTGTTTGTTTAGCTGCAGGGATGCTGAAAAGTGATGAGTTAAGGTCACCATTTTTTTTCCTGGAAATGTTGTTGATTTTTTTTTTTATTCAGGATTTTATTGCATTGTAAAGCATTAATTTGATCAAAAGCTGTTTTGTGATATACAGAGTAGGTAAGAACAAAACAAGCCGTCAGTGTTTAAACAAATGGTTCTGCAATATTTTGGTGTCTGTATTTGGTGGGTCACAAAATTAAGTCCTTCCTCCTACAAGAGAGTACTGTACAGTAATGAGTGTGTAATGTATGTTCTAATCTAGTATATAAAGAAACTGCTGTACGTAATTATGGAGAAATAAGAAGATAAGTAGCCATCTGGACACTGACTTGTCCATGTTGTGCATTTGACCTGTAAAATCAATGGAGTGCATTTTTAAGCTTTATGATGTTTGAAACATTAAAATCTAAGAGTCCATGATTTTTATGACAGCACCATTGCATCAATATGAAAAGCTGTAACTACTGAAAAATGTTACTCAACGCAGGTTGAATAAAATTCTACCTACATTAAGTTGGTAAAGCGGTACCAACACTGTTGGAAAATTGTGACATATGTATGCAACTCATTTTAGCAATTTTATTATGCATGACACTTTCCAAAATCAGTTTTCTAATGAGAAACCCCCTGTCATTGCAATCATGATTGTCCACAGTCCATCAGCTCCATCTCTGGAGAGGAACTTGGTGATGTAGTCCTACTCCAGAATTCTGGACTGCAGTTGGCAATGGGAATTCTTTTACTCTGCTACAAAATTTTAGTAGCTGAATAACTGGTTTATCTACAATTTTAAATGTAGTGAAGAACAGTAAAAGAGTGAACAAAAATAGCACTCTTCCTACAGCTGTCCTGTTTCTGCATATTTTGAGGTGTTTAACTAGCAATATGTTTAATGTGATGCAGCTCCCCTGGCTGTAATACGTGACTCTGTTGTACACTCTGGTCTTTCATGCTACAATTCTGGGTGCTACTGAAAAAACACGGATAAGCTCTCCTCCTTCTTCTTTCCTTCTTCTGCATTCCATCTTCGTTTGTCTCATCCCCTCTCATTTTGTTCATGACAAGTTGAAGCCACCACATGGGTGGTGCATTAAACGCCTTATGATTTATGGAGCTTTAATTTGGTTTAGACTCCATTCATTGTTTTGCAGCTTGTGGTGCGGCAGGCTGCCCTGCTGACAATAATTTCCCGCCAGTTGGGTAGGATTGTGTATCATAAGCTAATGGCACCCTTTCTCTCCCTCATTTTTAGAGGAGGGAGGAGGTGTGTGTCATTGTGTGAGGAAGCAAGCTTGTGTTTGAAATAAAGTGAGAAGGTAGTGGCAGAGTAGGAAACAAACAGCGGTTCCTATTTACTCTGCCAATTGCACTTGAAGGCGTTGTGTGTATTGAAATGAACCAAGCTCTTTGTAGCTGGAAGAGGGCCGGCCTGGCAGTCATCGAATAGATGGTAGCAGGTAATTACAGCAGTCAGTAGTCTGATTAGAGAGTTGCTGGAGCTAAGCCCTCCCCCTTCCCATCAAACCTCCCTCACCTTACTGTGGTCTCCTGATGGGGGTGGACAGTTGAGCCATACACTGATTGATTGCTCTTACACATATTTAGGAAAGAGAATCTCTATGCACACATCTAACCAGTTTGCTGAGTTCAATCTGGTTCATCTTCCTGAACACTGTATTTATTTGTATTTTTTTTTTTTTTTTTTTTTTTTTTTTTTCTGCCTGTCCCATTTGGTTCTTTAGCCATCAGAATTGTTGTCTGAAGACCAACAAGGATACCCAATGGATTTATTTTGCCAAATGGATCATCATGGCATTGCCGTATTGGTCCATTTGATCGACCTTTGTTTTTATTATTTATTTTATTTTCAGTTGTTACAGACGGGACAGACATGAGTGAGGGATAGGAAAGGGAGAAAGAAAGAGGAAGGAAAAGAAAAACAGAAGGGGAGAGGGACAGTGAGAAAGGGGGGAAGAAAAAATATCTCCGGGATCACCTGTTGAGAGAAAAAGAATAGAAAACAAGCAAAAAAAACCCCAAAACAATGCAACATACTATACACAACACCATCGCATTAATCTAGCTAAGTGAAAACAGCAGTAAATACTAAATATTGAATGTTGTTGTGCAGCACGCAGGACAGACAGCGCACAATGTGCTTTGAAGTAGCAGCCAAGAAAGGTGTGATTTAAGTCTACGAATAGTGAACACCCATGTGCACACCTGTGTGGATCGGCGCGCTTGTATTCAAATGGTTTCCCCATGTAATGGTCTGCTAGAGGATGTAGAGAGCCATAGCCCCGTCCCCCAGGGCATGAAGCAGGCATGGAGGAGATCCAGGCCCCAGACATCCAGAGGCCCCAGAGTGCAAGAGCCCAAGGAGGACCACCGGAGGGGCATCCGTGCCACCTTCATGGGAAGGGCTGAGGATCCCCAGATGAGGGGTCACCCAGTAGCCACCGGGCAGAAGCTAGAGGGGGCTGCACCGGCGTGCCCGCCGGCTCTGCCGGCAGCCAGCTGTGCCAGAGTGAACCGAGCCGCAGGCACAGAGGCCGGAGGCCCGAGGGCCCCCCGCGCCCTGGAAGAGGCCTGACCGAGCAGCAGGCGCCAGGCCCCGCCAAGTAGTCACCGACTACTACATTTATTTGTATTTTTAAGCATGACCAGTTCGCGTTGGACACGCGTTGAGGTGCGAATGTCCATGTGACCAGCTAGGGGCGTCGCACGATCTGATATTGTCGTGTTGGTGTTGTTCCCACATCATCATAACAAATGTTGTTCCAGGTTCAACATTGCAAGTGACCAATCACATTGTTGTGACGTCATACTTTTGCGACTTCGGAAAAAAAACAGTAAAAAAAGAAAAGTACTTAACTTGCGAGAAACCGACTCTGTCCGCCGATCCAGCAATTTGAATTCTTTGTATTTCAGGATACTGTTCTTTAATAAACGATAAGCATTATACATATTGTCCTTGCAACATTGGAATTTCATAAATGAACGATCACTTAGCTCGCAAAAGTATTACGTCACAACAAGGTGATTGGTCACTTGCAATGTTGCACATGGAACAACATTTATTATGATAATGTGGGAACAACACCAACACGACGATATCAGATCATCCAGGGGCGTCTGGCGCTTTTTGGTTGCGTCTATCGTGTTCGTTGTGAATGCACTGTTAGATTCCTCTTGTTTTGGACATGTGTGCTTCTACTTTACTAATTTTTAACTTTTATATTTTTTAAATTATTCAACTTTATTCAACAAAAATTTACCATGTATTTCAATGGGAGAATCTTCAAATTCTCCTTCAACTTACTCCTCTTTCAGCTGTATCTGCTTCCACATACGTTGACCTAGAGACACCATTCAAACTTTAAATTGAAGCCAAGATATTAAACTTTTCAGCTTGTATTTATCTTTTCAATATCTATCATACTTTTTCTTCAGTTCCAGTTTTAGTTTCATGCTTTTTTTTTCACCCATTTCAGAGTTTATAATGGGAATGTATGGGACAGTATGTTGGAGGTTAGAGTGAGACAGCTCAACTGCTAGTGGGAGCAGGGGGAAAATTTATCTTAAAATGTTCTCTTTAAACTGCTGCTGTATCCACAGCGTCCAGACTACAGTAATTATTTTACCCTCTAAACGTAGCCATCATTGCCCTCTTTTATCCAGTGTTATTGTTATTGTATTAGATGCTATGGTTCTTTCATAAATACTACCAATTCACATCCTCATCCCTGCAACTCTTCCATAGAGTCTAATGTTAAAATGGCTCCCAAAATTCGTCTGAAAATCAGTACAGGCTGTATTTACACTGTCACCACGTCCATATAATAAACTCCACAGGCATCAAAACTCCAAATTCTTTAGACTAGACATTGCTAGCACTCACGGTGAAAGAATTGTGTCAATACGACTTGTAGTTTTCTTTTGGGAAGGATTTGTTTGAGGGTCCCTTTTCTCTATAATTAAAGCAGCAAAGGAGAGGCGCATGTCTTTTTCTGTGTGTGTGGTGCCACTGGCTGAAGTTGCTATAGCAACCAGGCTCACACCTGCCTGCTTAATGAGCTCTGTCTGTTACTCTGCCAAGATTAATCTTAAACACTTCTCTTTCAACTGCTGCTGTGTGCACAGTGTTTGCTCTACAGCCATCATTTTATCCTCCAAATGTAGCCATCATTGTTCTCTTTCCAACAGTGTGTCTTTCAAAGCTCAGAGATGTAAACTTTTTTAACTGTGTGAATCCAAGTAGAGGGATAACCTTCTAACCGACCCATATAAATACACTGCATTTTTAGCCAGGAGTTTGTCTCAACAGCAGGAAAGACCCCCACTTGTTAAATCTCTCCTGTCATCACATTTTTGACTCCACAAGCATAAAAGAGAGACTGTTGTGTAGATCAATTCCTTGGGATCCTCACAGTTCAAAAGCTGTATTTCACAAGTAATGGTCTTGGATTTAGATGCAGTTTTTCAACAGGTGCACCAAAGCAGATTTGACAGGGTATTGCCACAGAATAACAGTATGCCAGTAATTAGTGCAGGCCAGCTAAATACAGCATTCTGATTAGCCCATTAAATTCAAGCTTTTTGATCATTGGTGGATTTCTCTTCTGCTTACAGGTGGTTCCGATCCGGGCAGTTTGATTCAGATGATGACTTTTAGAATAATCTTTTCTGACTGGATGATTAAAACTTACAGGATTTACCTGTCTTCAGTGGATTTCCCCACATTTCAGTCATTCAGTGATTTAAATAATATGAGGTTACATACTCAGTACGGCTTGGCTAACATTAAAACAAACACTACAACACATTTTCTGAAGTTACAGGTTGCCACTGTCATGGCATATACTTATAGTGCTATGTAACATAATAGCATTATGCCGATGATGAAAAACATCATTCAGATGTTTTATGAATTTTCCTTTGTCATTACTCAGCTTTTTCTCACCTCTATTTTAAACATGACCTGCTATTTTTTAAAATTCTTTTGTGTCAACGTCAGCTTTCAACTGTTCTGCACTTTTGTATTCAAGTGAAAAATTCTGTATTTTTCATCTCATTTAACATTTTTTACGTAACATTCAGCAATTATTTCATTTCAGGTCAAAACATTTAGTTATCAGCATCCACACTGCAGTTTCTTCAGAAAATGCATTTTCTAGTTGTAAATATTATTGTTTTTTACAGTTATGCTTAAGGTAACTGTGCAGAAAGTTGTAAGCAAATTAGACAGTCTTAAGGTAAAGCATAGATCATAGACACTATGTAGATATGCTACAGTAGTGGCATAAATTCTACATTATAATTGTGCATTGCAAGAGTGTGGCTAAGGCTAGGGAAAGATCTGACAAGGTGACTGTTAATTGCAATTCTGTGGCTAGATAATAAGGTTTCTTGCTTTAGACTCCAACCTCAGGACCCATCGACTCGCCTATCTCCAGGGGCGAAGTCACTGAGCCAGTTAAACAACTCCTTGATGGCAGAGCCCCTTGGGTGGATGAGGTTCGCCCTGAGTTCCTGAAGGCTCTGCATGTTTTAAGGCTGTCTTGGTTGACATTGCCTCTGCAAGGTTGCGTGGAGATCAAGGGCGGTATCTCTGGATTGGCAGACCAGGGTGGTGTTCCCATCTTTAATAAGGGGGACTAGAGGCTGTGTTGGGAGGCTCCTCCCAATGGGCATGTCCCATTGGGAGGAGGCCCCAGCCTCCTCCCAATGGGACATGCCCAGAACAAAATACATTTTATTGACATTAAGAAAGAACAGACATTTGTTTTAAAAGAGTTAGAACCTGAAGTGTATGATCAGAAAATACATGATATTAAAAGGGTAGCATCATAAGAAATTACAATACACCTTCAATCTATATTTTAACAATTTAGCTTTAACGAATCAATTAATAATGAAACAATTTGATTCAACAAAACAAAGACTGCTAATTCTGTCTCAAAGATTTGACATTACAATGAACCACTGAAAAGAAAAAGAAATCATACTGATAGAACTTCCCTTTACCAACTCCAATACCAATCTTATACCGTACACAGAAAATAAACAAACGCTAGTGCCTGGCACAAGTACAATACCTCAAATCTTCACCCAGGACTCAGCAGACCCAGGACACGCTGGAGTGATTATCTCGGCTGGCCCGGGAATACCTTGGTGTTCCCCTGGACAAGCTGAAGGAGGTGGCCAGGGAGAGGGAGGTCTGGGCTGGTCTGCGGAAGAAGAAATAAAGCATAGAAACTCCTAGCATGGACAATATGTATTCATTTGTGTTAGTGGACTCTGCTTAACTATTGAATGAATCGCAGAGGTATTCTTTCTACACGGATTGTCTGACTTTTCATTTATGACACCAGCCCATTTACAACATTAGATTTTGCAAAGACACTTGAGATAGTAGATCAAAGTTAAAATTGTATTTTGAAAGTAGAGCCATGCTCCACATTACAGGTATGCATCACTTACCCAATATTTATAATGCATACTGTGCAGTGCCAGCCAGCCAGAAGCCTCCATAAGCCACTGCCTGGGCTTTAGACTTGTCTTGATAATGGAATTGAGTAAACAGTCTCTACTAACCTTCCCTCCTGCTTTTTTGTAGAGAACTGCAGCTCCTTTTACTTCTTATTTTTCTCTGAGTATACATCTGGGCAAGAAATACAAAGCTTATTTGAACATGCCCTTTTATCAAGTGTGCAAGTAACACGGTGTGGTGGAGTTGAGTGAAATTATGCTTTTCTTGATGGTTAGTGAGTCTGTCCACTTCCATATCTTTCACCTCAGGGGAGCTGAGCTCTCGATGTCTCTGGTGTCCATATTACATCATAAAAGCACTCATTATTAACAGCTTTAGAATAACATTCAAGGGCAAACGACTTTGAAATGGGGAACTTGATGTTTTTTTTCCTCTCCTCACACCACATATTTGATTTAGCTACCTCTCAGTAGTAATTCACTTTGATATGGTTTTCAACATAAACAAAGCTATGTGGCTGAAAGCAAGCTGCTGGCTGATGTAGTGTGTCAGCCATAAGAATCCATATCGCCACAGCTACAGAACACAGAAATGAAAACGGTGTCATCAGCATTAAGGGAAAGGGAATGCCCATGCTGATTGTTCTCATTCTGTATGTGTGTGTATGTGTGTGTGTAAGAGAAAACCATGGGGGAGGGAATGATTGTCTGTGTTTATTGAACTGTGTGTTTGTATGTGTATGTGTGCATTCACGCTGACTAGTCTCATGATAGCTTGGCTGCGTGGTGTGGACTGGTGCTCAAAGCGCACTCCAGACTGGCAACAGTGTGTGCTGTTAGCGTTTCACCTAGAGGCTACTGTAGCATTTTGTGTGTGCATCTGTGTGTGCGTGTGTGCCGATGCTATTTCCGAGACACACAATGAGTCATTACAGACAAAGAGAGGGAAAAAAGAGAATTATAAACAGTTATAGTATATATATGTTAATGATAATGCAATTAAAGCGCATGATTCAGAACACCTAGAATTTTATGGTTTAATATGAAGTAAATAGTAAATTAAAGTAACAGTTTATAATTAAGTATCCATTTAACAAAGTGAAACTAAATCAAGTTAAATCAAAACACTTTGTCATTAAATGGGTTTTTAATTTTATTTAGAACTTCACAGAGGTTTTCTGCCACTGTGACAATGAAGCCTTATAATTTAAAAATCAATTTATAAAATATAACATTAGAATTCAGTTACACTCATCTCACAATATACCGAATTTTTCGGACCATAAGGCGCACCGGATTATAAGGTGCATTAAGTGACAGAAAACAGTCAGATAAGTCAAACTTTACTCAACTCATTCTTCTTTCTTCCTCCACTTATGTACCATTGATTCATTAATGCTGAATTCTCTCACAGCTGCTCTATTCCCATGTTGTTGCAGTATATTAATGACTAACCTCGTATTGTGGATGGATTATCGCAGTTGTTCTCCTGACTGAAGTTTGGTCTGTTTGCAACATCCTGCCATGTGATTGCATTTGTCCATAAACATCGGGAACCCTCACATTAACTTTCATCGAGTGGAACAGCTTCACTGTCTTTATGTTATGCTAATGTTACCGGCACCAGACCTAGGGGAATCTGGACCGGCAGCAAGCGGCACACAGGCTAGAGAGCACTGCGTAGTCAAGTATGAACACACTGTGGATTAATAGAGAGGACACCGAAGTTAGCGTCTTGCTCAGGCCGGAGCTCATTTATTTCTGCAACTATACACAGAGCCATTGCAGGGGGGCGCGGTATGAAAAGAAAAAAAAAAGAATTCTTGGACACTGCTAGCATAATGGACAGGTTTTGATGGGGCTCCCACACAAATGCAAAACACGAGATGAAGCATCACTGAATATGTTTCCAAACCAACCTTCCAAGCCAAAGACTAGAAAATATGGTGAAGCATATCTTCCCTTAGGCTTCATCTGCACAAGTGCCGAGGTAGGTCTCCCCTGCAGAATTGGTTTTCCCTGTGAGCACGCGCTGTTTGTCCAAATCATGGACAAACAGGATCCTACATTCTTAATTTTTAGTTCACAAACACTTCTTGTAATGACAAACTACTCCTGACATTTTGGAGATGTTAGCTCTTTATACGGTAAAGTTACAGTGGGATACAAATAATATCAATATCTGCGAAGATTTTTCTTGTAAAACAAAGGGGGGCCTAGCAAAAAAGTTTGGGAACCACTGCACTAAATCATGCATTTTTCCAATAAAATAACAGATTTCATAATCAAAAACCATTCTCTCAAAAGCAAAATAAATACAAACTAAATCAAAATAACTTTACATACTCACAACTTAAACAAAACACTCACGGCTAAAGCATAACAACATACCAAAATAACCCATTTCACATTCACACAAGCTTTCCCCACATTTGCACCATATACGCTATTACTTTTGAACATGGCGTCCCCCAAACGCAACACAACATGACGTCAGACGACTGCAAATGTTGTTTCACCAACTTACAGCTTTCCCCTTAACACACATACTCAGTACTGCTTGGCTAACACTAAAACAAACACTACAACACATTTTCTGAAGTCACAGGTTGCCACTGTCATGGCATATACTTATAGTGCTATGTAACATAATAGCATTATGCCGATGATGAAAAGGTTTGTTCGTCAGTACCTGTGGATTAATAGAGAGGACACCGAAGTTAGCGTCTTACTCAGGCCGGAGCTCATTTATTTCTGAGCTGCGCATGCACAGAGCCTATAGCTAGAGTCTCTCTGGTAGTTCCACAGCAGTGCAAGAGCACCATCTACTGGCATAATGAGATATAACCTTGGTCTGGCAACGCATAATTATGTCAAAAGGAGTCATAATAATAAACAAAAATAAGGGGATATTTGGTTTTCTTACAAAAATAAACATGTAGCCTTTTCCAACCTGCTACACTAGCATAGCTGTGTCGCTAGCGATCACATAGCACATCATTATATACCAGCTAGCCAAACTTCAGTAACCCTACAAACGTCACTGCTGTTTAGTTTTCTATCTTCATTTATGTTGGAAGTGACAGCAAAGCTGTACGTTTGAATTGTTTCAGAAATCTCTCAGTCAGAACATGCTATATCATGTTTAGGTGGAAACTAGCGAGCTAACTCCTGCTAAGTCCTAACTTCATTAAATTTAATAAATTCTGTTTTCATGGATGTGTGGATGTTAAACTTAATTGTGACACCTGCTAAAGCAGCAACACTGATCATTTTATTAAAGATGAAAGAATTTAGACAGTTTTTAATTCTCAGTGATGCCGCAGTGTCCGTTTGACATTGGGACCTGAAGCTGACAGAGTTTTGGACCCAGATTACTCTGCGAGGCTCCTGACTACGGCAGCCGTAATGCTCCGACAATCCATCAAGCGGTGCGGCTTCATAGCTTACCAAAGTCGTACTAAAACATTTTTTGAAAGATTTTTGAGCACAGTGTACAACATAAAATTGGTTCAAGGTCAGCAAGCACAACCAGAATTCATACTTAAGACGCACCGAATTATAAGGTGCACTGTCGATTTGTGAGAAAATTAAAGGATTTTAAGTGTGTCTTATAGTGCGGAAAATACGGTATGTGTTACATACTATATTTGGCATAAATAAATCACACAACAGTAAAGGCCGAATACACCCAGATGCCACTTTTTTATTTTATTATTACAGAGTTTCGGCCAATGTTGACATGATAGCATTACCCAATTTTTCCTGCATTTGTCAGCTCTGTATCCTCATTGTGCATCTTCCATTTCACTACATCTGGAATGAGCTCTACTAAACTGAGATCTGGTGACTGTAGGCGCTTACTTTATTTATTTATATAGCACTCTTATATAGCACTCTTCTCAGGATAAGAAGTACAAAGTACTTCACAATAATATAAAACCGATATACATAAAACAGCACAATCGAATCTAGTTAAAAGCCAGTCTAAATAAATGAGTTTTAAGCTGCTGTTTAAAAGAATAAATGCAATCAAGGCAACGTAATGATGGAGGGAGAGAATTCCACAACCTGGGGGAAACTGCTCTAAAAGATCTATCTCATCTAATTTGTGTTCATGGGACTACCAACTATTGAGTTGGCTATTTGAGTGCAGTGAACTAGTTAGACAACAAAAGTAACTAGTTTGAGATCATTTGAGCTTTGTGAACTGTCATGTTATTCTGCTGGAAGCATACATCAGAAAATCAGATGGACATGGTGAACAACAATCCTCAAGCAGGCTGTGGGGTTAAACAATGGTCAACTGATACTAAGGTCCATAAAGTGTCACAAAGGCAGGAGGGATCCATGTGC
Organism: Neolamprologus multifasciatus; assembly: GCF_963576455.1. Lineage (NCBI taxonomy): Eukaryota > Metazoa > Chordata > Actinopteri > Cichliformes > Cichlidae > Neolamprologus > Neolamprologus multifasciatus. The sequence continues at coordinate 38,661,134 of NC_140452.1, read as the reverse complement.
TAATGCGGTTTATGCCAAATTTTGACCGTACCATCTGAGTGCCACAGCAGAAACCGGGATTCATTAGATCATGCAATGTTTTTCCTATTTTAGTCAACTGTAGCCTCAGTTTCCTGTTCTTAGTTGGTACCAGTGGCACCCAGTGTGTTCTTGTTGTGTTGTTACCCCTCTGTTTCAAAGGCAATGTGTTGTGCATTCACAGATGCCCTTCTGCATACTTTGGTTGTATGAAGTTATCTGAGTTACTGTTGGCTTCAGCTTTAATCAGCCTGGCAATTCTTCTCTGACCTCTGCTATCAACAAAGAACTGCTGCTCAGTGCTCACTGAATAACACTGGATGTTTTCATTTTTTCAGACTTCTCTATAAAACCCAGGAAACATTTATGTGTGAAAATCCCATTTGATCAGCAGTTTCTGAAATACACACGCCAGCTCATCTGGCACCAAAAACCATGCCATGTTCAAAGTCACTCAAATAACTTTCTTTCCTGAACTTAAGCCAGCTGCCTTCACCATGTTTAGATGTGTGAATCACTGCCATGTGATTAGCTGATTTAGATGTTTGTGTTAATGAGCAGATGAACAGGTGTACCTGTTCATCTGTTGTTTTATGCAATTTGAACATTTAACAATAACAATAAACTAGAATTATCCATTTGATATTTTAAGCTTGTTTTTTTACACTCTTACATACACATTGTGCATTGAACATGCAAAAGTGGCCTGACTGAAATTCCCTACAACAGATTACACTGGCTCAACAGGAGGGAACCTGCACGTTTTACATATTGATTCAGTGTTTTTAGTGATTTATGGGTTGTAACAATTTTATTACTGTAACAACAACCACGTTTGGTATGGTTGATCTAAACAGGATATGTAGTTAAACTTTCTGAATCATGTTCTTTGATAAAGACGTGAGATATGCTGATTCTTTAGTAGAGCTTTAGGAGATTTCCTTGTATATGTACACGACACATTCGGAATATTTATCTCACTTGTGGGTGCAAACAAATCAACAGTAGTACGCACAGCTATTTTTTCTTTTGTTGTTTGGGAAAGACATTGCGAAGGAGAAACAAGACTACAGATCTCTGAACAGCTGGATGGGCACAGAAGGTGAGTGAGAGAATGAATAAAAAGGCCATGTTTGCTGAACAAGTCGTCAATGGAAAAAATGCTACCACGACCCAAAACAAGCAAACAAAAAAAACAAAAACAACCCAACAAATTCAATTCAATTTTATTTATACAGCACCAAATAACAACAACAGTCTCCTTGAGGCAACTGTATCACTTGAGTGTTGTAGTTGTCACAACAAATGATTCCTTGCATCCCCTATTTTGATATGATGAACATGTTAGGGCATCGACCTCTGCCAGACGAATCAGGAATATTCATTAATTGCTATTCATTTAGCAGCTTGGAAAACAATTGCAAAAACTGGATTAATGTTTCCATGTAGACTGAAATCTTTGAGGCATATAGAAATATTCGAACAAACCTTCATCGGGAAACTTTCTGGATATTTAAAAAGGACACAGTGAAAGTGCAGTAGCAATAGAAAACCCTCAATACAACTATACTCCGTCATATCTCATACTTACCCTCCCAAATCCTGCCATGCACTATATTTAGAGGTGATACACACTAGCACAGCACAGTTTACAACCAACAAGGTGATAAAACGCTTTACATCTTGGAAGCTCAGTGGAAACTCAGGTTTTTGGCAAGTGCCAAAAAACCTAATTCTCTTATCACTTTGTACATGTATGCTATTATGTCTTATAACACCATTTTAAGTTGCATTAGCAACTCGGGCACCCCCCCTTTCCAGTCTCACAAAAGGCAAGTCTTCAATGGAAAGGCCCATCCCACCGTTTATAAAAGCATCTGCAAAAGCCCCACTTTTTTAAAGGAATGCCACCACCGAGAAAGCTGTAAGCACTGATCCTTGCTGTGTGTGTATTCGCAAGGCCTCGAGAATTAATCCCGAGCAATTTTTCTGCACCACTTGTGTCTGTGATAAAGGAAGCCTGAGCATTCAAATAGGCTGGGTCCCTGGTGGCATTAAGTTCTTACTATATTGGGCTGCAGTCAGGCCTGCAGTGTAAAGAGGAGACTCGAGCGAACCATTGAGCCTTACTGGGCTTAAATCTCTATACCTCTATATCTACCTCCCTCCTTCATACTCTGTGTCTTTTCCAGCCAATCTCACAGATAAGCAACAAACATAGCAGATGATGAAGTGACTAGTTTACTGTTCTGAAATCAATAGCAGGGTAAAATCTTTTTCACTTATTGTGCAGCTCACATGTATTTACCTTCATACCTTAGCTAAACGAATTAAAGGCAAGTTAATTCAAGTGGTCATAATCTTCACAGGCCTTTTAAGGCTTTTTGTGAATTAGTCGCCCTTTTTCAATTTCACAGCTTGCCTCACCAATTTGAAGCTACTTATTGCATTTAACATGGCTGTATTTTTAACATCTTCAATCCCAGTGACCCACTGACTGGACCAGTCATTACAGCCTTATATTGTGCTGGCTGCTGCCAAACTTTGGTCAACTTTTAAAACTCTGGTGGCTATCCCCCAGGTTTCCAAAGCTAACATTTACTAAACACCCAAGGCAGGATTACTGACTAGAGAAACACTGAGTTTACCACTTTGATCATATGTATTGGAATATTTAGGCTGATTTAATTATAATTACAATTAGTGCTCTTCCCTTAAACTGCATTGGAGTTTGAAATAGATTTGGTAAAACTAGTGCGAAATCCATTCACTAAAGAAATCCATACGATGAAAAAATGTAATAATCCAAGTTTATAATAATGATTCAAATATTCATGCTATTATTATTCTTAGAATTCCAACTGGTTAGCTGAAGTTTGTAGGGAAAACCCTCTAAGAGAAACAACAGTTTAAACAACTTGGATTTCAGTTTCTGTCATGGTCCTGGGTCAGTGATCCAGTGTTTTGCATTTTGAATTTTATTGCTATTTAGTGTCTCTTGACTTTTCTGTGCTCCCTCCGGTGTTCTCTGTGTTTGATCTAGTTATGTTTTCATGTCTGTGTTTCTCCTGGTTTCAGTGTCAAATCCCTGCTTCTATGCCTGTCTCAAGTTTCCTGTTTTACTTTGATAGTCTCATGTCCTGTGTTTGGTGTTTTAAGTTTTGCTTCCCCTGTTCTCCTGTGTCTTATTCCCTCATTATCCCTCAGTGTATTTAAGACCTGTGTCTTCCTCTGTTTATTACTGATTTGTCTACTTGTCATCCACTACTAGCCTTCCATTTCTCAGGTATCTGTTATTTTCCTAGAGTTCCTGGTTTTCGTGTGTTTAGGGTTTTATAATTAGTTTCTCATTTATCTGGTTTTTCGTGTTTGGTTCATGTTCTGTTTTTTGGCCTCTGTGCTGCCCCTTTAAGGCAGGCATGATAATTTGGGTGTGTGTTTTTTGTACCAGCAGACTTGTGTAGTACCGCACCAGTGAAAAACAGTCCGTTAGACAAACTGTCGTCTGTTCCACTTTTTGTTCACTTTTTCTTGCTGAGCCTGAGAGAGCACATGCCTGTAAGTAGTTGCTATTTGTTCTGTAAGCTTTCCCGCGATAGTTTTGTGTAGCAGTTTAGAGGTTTGTGTGGAAAACGTTCTTTTGTGAGGAAAAACGGCCGCGATGCTAACACGTTAGCCCGTCTATGGGATTTCCCATGTAATGTTAGCATTAAGCTAATCGCTAAATGCGTGGGCCTAATAACCAGTGAAAGGGTTTGGTTAAGTTTGTGTTTATGTGTTATATACATTGTAGTGCAGGAGTTAATGTTTGATGTTGTAAAGAAAATGCAATTACAGCAGAAATGTAATATTTTATTTTGTTTCTGTACCAGTTTTACAGTGCTTCAACAGTAAACATCTAAAACGTATCCGCTGACTCCTGGATGTTTATTGTGGACCTGTTAGCTATCTGCCAAGCTAGAAACCAGCTTCACACCCTAGTGAGGGCAGAATAGCCTCAATAAAAGGTACACCTTTTGTTATAATCCAGTTTCATTTTCACTTCGGGTCCATTATTTTCCACTCCACATGGTCTGCCAGCCCAGACACTTTCTTTTGCAACTGAAAAAAGTTACAAATAGTCTTTGAAGCCAGAAAATGTGCCATTTCTAAAGTGTTTTCATGGGATTGCCAATCTTTAAAACAAAAAACGTTTTGGGCTGGAATTATGGAGGGGCTGAATATTGTTTTCTCTATGACACTTACAGCTCAGGTAGAAGCGGAATAAGAGGAAAGTTGTGTCTTCAAACCCAATACAGAAAAGTATGACATAGAATTAGCGGCAAATGAGAAAAAAATAGGGGGGGTTGACAAGATGGCGGACTGAGCAGTCGCATCCGTCTGAACTCCTCACTGAAGTCCCGATATTTTAATCTTAAAGTTATAAAATCCACTCCTTTGAGCTATATTGACGACGTTTCAGCCCGAACGTGAAGAAAAACAACAACACGAAACCTCCGGCAGTGAAAAACCTCCCTTTTACAACCCAGAGAAACAGCGAGCATGACTACTCAGCTCCGATGGAAACGGCTAATTCCAGCAGCAACAAGAGGGGCAGACTGTTAACAACCCCTGATAATACTCCTGAGAAACCACATATGGAGAAAAAAGCAAAAGGTACGGCTAATGATAATGACTCAAACACATCCACTGACACTATACTGAAAGCTATTGAGAGTCTTGAAAAACGTGTTGATGACCGCATGGACGAAGTTAGCAAACAAATTCAATAACATAGCGCCATGCTGGCTTCCATTGCTAAATCGGTGCAGTTTAATTCAGAGGGCAAGAATGCAAAAAGAAAAGAAAAATAAAAAAATGAGAAAAAAATATTATTGATTATTTTGAAAATTAATTCTATTTCAAGAAAAAAGTCAAAATGTGGAGATTTCAGTTATTTAAAGACAAACTGCCGAAGTTGCTATACCCTTTTTAAAAAGCCTTTGCCACCCACTTCAGTTTTGCACAACTTTTCTAAGTTTGTTTCATTCTGCATCTTATTTTCAACATCCTTATACTTATCACCACTAGGGATGGGTATCGTTTAGGTTTTATCTGATACCGGTGCCAAACCGGTACTTTTGAAACGGTGCCGGTGCTTAAACAGTGCTCGAACCGGTGCTTAAAGAATCAAGAACACAAACTTTGTCCAAAAACCTCTCATGTTCAGCTGTTTTTTTTGTAAAAAGATAACAATGTTAGCCTTTTCTGCAGCTATGGGGCATATATGATATCACTCTTAGCTGGAAGCAGCTTAAACAATGGAAAAAACACCAACTTTGTCCAAAAACCTCTCATGTTTAACTGTTTTCCACTTTTTCTTTGGTCATTTTAGCCTTTTTGTATGAGGTCTCGCAGCAAGCTATCAAATACGGCGCATTTCTCGGCTTTTAAAAAAAAAACGCTATGCGTCGCCAGGTGTTTCATCGGATTTGAGGTGTTACCTCCTTTGACAGTATCACAGTATCACCTTAAAGCTCTTGTTGCAGGCTGCTGAGTTTGCATATTTTGCTGTGACGTACAGCCAGACTTTTGACCGCTTCGCCTTGGGCATTTTTAATCTGTAGCTCTGCTCTAAAAGAACGTACGTACCTGGGACCGCCTACTATCCTCGGAAACGTAAAATGATTGGCTAGAATCTAAAGTGTATCACAGCTCAGGAAAAATAAAGCACCGAAATGTGTGCTGCTTTTCAGTCTGGTTACTACCGTTTATGACAGAACCGGTGCCATCATGGCACCGGATACCGGTACCCATCCCTAATCACCACACTGTACGATCTCACTAACTCATCTACACAAGGCATGTTGAAGAGGGTATAGCAGCTGCGGCAGCTTGCCTTGCAACAAGTGTAATTACATTTCAAGTATATTCTTGTAATTAACGTTTTTATTACTTTTTGAAGATTTAAACAGCACAAAACAACACAAACCACACTCAGTGATAAAGAAAGAAAAAAAAAGGAGGGGGGGGATGATTATAAATAAACCATTGCACACACAAGACCCTAATTCTTAACACTACATCTCACATTAACCTCATGCTGTAGGCCCATAAAAACAATAACTGTCCCATTGTTCTGTTAGAGTCTCCGTTTTGCTGCTCAGTCTTCCTAGCATTTTCTCACATGTGGCATTTTCAGTCATTTTCTCTCTCCACATTTTCAGGGTTGGAGTCTGAAGCTCTTTCCAAAGTGTTAAAATAAGACGAACACAGGTCAAAAGCTCAGTGTTTAACACTCTGAAGCCTGCTTTGTCTAGCTTTGGCACCTCGCCTCTATCCCCGAAAAGGCACAAACTTGGTGATCTAAGTCATTTAAATTTCACCCATATATTATAAAATATTTTCCCATATTGGGGAGACCAGTGGACATTCCCACAAAGATCACGTGTTAACTCAAGTTAAACCAGGACAAGATAAGATAATATGTAATTAAATATATTTAAATAAAAAAATTAAAGTCTAATCATTTATTTATGTCTTTAGATTTATTTATTTAACTGTAATTCTGAGCATTATTTGGCTTCTAGCTTTTAGAAAACTGAAAACAATGAAAAAAAAGAAATCCAGGTTGCACCCCACCTCTCCACCTATGGCAGCTGGAAAAGGGATAGTTTTTGTGAATGAGTTCATTTTTGCCATATGTTTCCTGCGGGTAGATGTGATAGAATATAAACACAGAGAATAAAATTTAATTTTGCCCCAAGGCACCAACATAGGCTGATCTATTCATTATTGCATAATTATAAAGGACACTGGTGCACGACCCATGGAAAATATTTACATTTTGAGCAGCTGTAAAAAGAACTTGAAGCTACTTAACTGGTCGATTTGATTTAAAAGGGTTAAGGAGAAGTGTGTAAAGGTATGATTCGGGCAGTGAAGGTTTAGTCTTGTATGTTTCTGTATGTGTGCACCGTAAAGACTTTGGGCCTTTATGTTTCCTGTTGTAGATCTAAAATGTAATCGCAGCAGCCCTTGCATATATCTTAGCTCTATAAGCTGCTGTTTTTCAAGATAGTTGATCGAAGGCCAGGGAGCCATCGAGAGATTGAGTCTTGCCTGGCTTTGATAGATAGAGCTCTTTATTCAGACAGGGAGAAAAGGGGAGAGTGTATCTGTGTGCATGTGGAGGGGTGGGGTGGGGGTCTGAAAATCAGCAGATGGAGAAGAGAGAAGAGGCAGCATTGCAGCTGAGGTGACGGGTTTTGGAGAGTGGGCACAATAGCCTATCACAGACAACCTGCCGCTGCAACAATCATTGCTGGAGAATTGAGAGCTGCGATGGCGCTCAGCGAGACAGAAACGTATAAAACTCTCCAGCCAGCCCTATTATACCCACTGTAATAAAGCCCAATAGTCTGATAGCGCCTCTCCTCTCACTTTCAAGCTATAAAAGTCACCAGTGAATGCCACAACTGCTGCAGAAAATTTATGTCATGCTGTTTATTTGTCCTTCCACACACTTGGTAAAGAATTGGTTCCTTTTTAATGCTATTTGAGTTTGGGTGGTTGCAGACACAGTCTCATTTTTCTCCAGTTGTTTGCAAAAATATATCCTGTACTTACTGAACAACTACTTAGCTGTTCGTGTTCAGACTGAATATAAAATGTAAATACATTATGTTAGAAAGCAAGTCATGTATATTAGAAAATGGCTCAAAGAGACCAACTACATTACTTACGCCTCCTTGCGCCTGATAATGATGATAACATATGAGGTGAAGGAATGCCACCCAACAGGCTCACCCAGGGGAGTAAAAGTGAGGGTAATCGTGGAAATAATTACTCAGGGGCCCAACATGCATGAATTTTTACCATTTTGAGTAAATAACTGCTATTTACAATTACTGCAGGTTGAATAAATAGTTTGTCTTGTATCTAAATGACATTAACTGCTCTCAGGTGCCTCAATAGTTTCCCTCCTAAATGTGGTACTTGCACTCAATCACAGGAAATGTTATCAGAAGACAAAAAAAATAAATTGTTATAGTAATTTGCACATCTAAATTATTTTAGTTTAGTTTAGTTTAACCATAAGATTAAAGTAAACATAATTTATACGATTTATATTTTAATCCTACTGCACAAGGAGATTATTTCTCATTTTGTCGCTTCCAAACTAGCCACACATTTCAGAATGGACTGGTTCTTTTCTGTCATTGGCCAGGTGAGTCTCACCATATCTGATTATGGCACTGCCTCTGGGCGGGTTCCTCATCAGTTCACCTGTCGTCCGCACTTGTTCGTTATCTGGTGCAACTACCCAGTGGTATTTAAGCCCAGCATTGTCAATTGTTCTTCTCCAGTTTGCCTGCTAACCTCCGTTAGTACAGGCCACCTTGGTTTTCTATGTTCAGTGTCTTTCACGTTTTACTTGCCTGTGCTCTCCTGTATCTCCATTGGAACTCTCATACTCATACGCCCTCATACTTATTATCTCAGACTGGCTGATAATAAGGTTCATTGATTCTGAGTTTGGCTGTTTGTGTTTGTTTCTACGTCTGGATGCATCAGAGTGTCCCGCCCAAGGATATTTGGCAACAGACTGGAGGAGTCAAGGATCAAGCCATCAACCTTCTGATTAGTAGATGACCTGCTCTACCTCCTGAGCTGCACCCACAAGTTCTACACAACTTCATTAGTTCTGTCTGGAGCGCATTCAGCTTCATTATGAAATACTGCTATAAACATTTTGTGTGTCATGTACAGTGGGGCAAAAAAGTATTTAGTCAGCCACCGATTGTGCAAGTTCCCCCACTTAAAATGATGACAGAGGTCAGTAATTTGCACCAGAGGTACACTTCAACTGTGAGAGACAGAATGTGAAAAAAAAATCCATGAATTCACATGGTAGGATTTGTAAAGAATTTATTCGTAAATCAGGGTGGAAAATAAGTATTTGGTCACCTCAAACAAGGAAAATCCCTGGCTCTCACAGACCTGTAACGTCTTCTGTAAGAAGCTTTTCTGTCCCCCACTTGTTACCTGTATGAATGGCACCTGTTTGACCTCATCATCTGTATAAAAGACACCTGTCCACAGCCTCAACCAGTCAGACTCCAAACTCCGCCATGGCCAAGACCAAAGAGCTTTCGAAGGACACCAGGAAAAGAATTGTAGACCTGCACCAGACTGGGAAGAGTGAATCTACAATAGGCAAGCAGCTTGGTGTGAAAAAATCAACGGTGGGAGCAATCATCAGAAAATGGAAGACATACAAGACCACTGATAATCTCCCTCGATCTGGGGCTCCACGCAAGATCTCATCCCGTGGGGTCAAAATGATCATGAGAACAGTGAGCAAAGATCCCAGAACCACACGGGGGGACCTGGTGAATGACCTGCAGAGAGCTGGGACCAAAGTAACAAAGGTCACCATCAGTAACACACTACAACGGCAGGGAATCAAATCCCGCAGTGCCAGACGTGTTCCGCTGCTGAAGCCAGTGCATGTCCAGGCCCGTCTGAAGTTTGCCAGAGAGCACATGGATGATACAGCAGAGGATTGGGAGAATGTCATGTGGTCAGATGAAACCAAAGTAGAACTTTTTGGTATAAACTCAACTCGTCGTGTTTGGAGGAAGAAGAATACTGAGTTGCATCCCAAGAACACCATACCTACTGTGAAGCATGGGGGTGGAAACATCATGCTATGGGGCTGTTTTTCTGCCAAGGGGACAGGACGACTGATCCGTGTTAAGGACAGAATGAATGGGGCCAAGTATCGTGAGATTTTGAGCCAAAACCTCCTTCCATCAGTGAGAACTTTGAAGATGAAACGAGGCTGGGTCTTCCAACATGACAATGATCCAAAACACACCGCCCGGGCAACAAAGGAGTGGCTCCGTAAGAAGCATTTGAAAGTCCTGGAGTGGCCTAGCCAGTCTCCAGACCTCAACCCCATAGAAAATCTGTGGCGGGAGTTGAAAGTCCGTGTTGCTCGGCGACAGCCCCAAAACATCACTGCTCTTGAGAAGATCTGCATGGAGGAATGGGCCAAAATACCAGCTACTGTGTGTGCAAACCTGGTAAAGACCTATAGTAAACGTTTGACCTCTGTTATTGCCAACAAAGGTTATGTTACAAAGTATTGAGTTGTATTTTTGTTATTGACCAAATACTTATTTTCCACCCTGATTTACGAATAAATTCTTTACAAATCCTACCATGTGAATTCATGGATTTTTTTTTCACATTCTGTCTCTCACAGTTGAAGTGTACCTCTGGTGCAAATTACTGACCTCTGTCATCATTTTAAGTGGGGGAACTTGCACAATCGGTGGCTGACTAAATACTTTTTTGCCCCACTGTAACACTGTAAAATGGCATGCGTAAGTTTAAGTAGCAAAATTGATTTCTTGATTACATTTAGAAAAAAAATTGGTTTGAATAAAAAAAAATAAAAATAATGATCTTTGCCAAGTCAGCTCATAAGAGATAATATGGATATAGATTAAGGAGTGGAATATGTCAAGAGAAAGTTAGTTATCAACTCACAGTGAAGATGCAAGTACGAAGGTATCCCACACGCCAACAGGAACCATGATAAAGATGTATAAATGTTAGCCAGAACCAAATACCTCCAGAAAGCAATAAAGGTGCCAAAAAGCCAGTTGAATGGTGGGAATAAGTTCTAAGTCATCAATACATATGCCCTATCAGTCATTCGATGTTCACGTGGAATAATAAACTGGCCCAAATTCCTAACAAAGCACCAGGGTCTCCATCAAAGTCCAACACTCTGAGGATCTACAAGCAATGGAAAAAGAGAGGGTGAGGATTAATGACTGTCAGAGCCACAACCCAACATGAAAGAATTTTGAACATTTTTGCCTATAATGTTGATTAATAAAATCACCTGTCAGACAAAAACAAACAACAACAAAAATATTAATTGCAACTTGGTAATTGCCAAATCACTGAACATGTAATATGCCAGATTATACGTTACGCACACCTAAGCAAACTTAGAGCTGTCACTGCAGATAAAAGCAGAAGGAATCAGTATCTTTAGGGGAAAAATCTACATGAGAAAAGACTGCTGCAGCCATTATTCCCCACCCCCATCCCAACGAGTGCCCCCTCCCGTCCCCGACAGAGGAGTCCACCTGAATGACATTATGACATTTACAAATTACCCGGCCCAGAGTGCTTGGTCCCCTGACCCGTGAGCCTCTGCTCAGCACCAGCGTTTTGTCATATAATTACTGAAAATCCCCTGAAAGTAACCTCCATCCACCACACACACACACACACACACACACACACACCATCCCCTAGATATATATGGATAGATGCTTGTAGGTACACAAGAATAAGCTTGGAGATCTGAATGTTAATATGTGATGTTATCTGAGTAAACATCATCCTGACATCGTCCTGGGGTTCCATGGGGGTTTTTACATCCCCAAACCCTGCGCCCTTACAGTCTGTATATGCTCCAACAAAAAAAACCCCAAAAAAAAAAAAAAAAATCATTTATACATAAAAGAAAATCCCAAACTGAAGAAGAATATCTTATTCACTCACAACAGCACCAAAGAGTAAACCACTGAAATGGGGATTGTTCTGCTAAGACCATGTTAACACCTTAATTAATAATTGATCGACAAATTGATTTACTCTGCCTTACACAATCCTGCTTACAGCAGGATGATTGTTTTAGTTTAATTTAATCAACATCTCCAAGTTCTACTAATTGTCAGAATCCTCAGACTGAGGAGGGGGTGTGGCAGCCACTCTTTCACTCCAGCTTATTAATCAACCAAAGACCTAGACAGAGTTTTAATTTATTTGAAAGTTTGATGGTTAGAATTGTCCACCCTAGTGGGAAAACTAAAAAAAAAAAAAAAGTTTTTTATTTGTTATTATCTATTGTCCACCTGGGCCATACTCAGAGCTTTTGTCTGATTTTGCATACTTTTAATCTGATTTAGGGCTCAGCTCATTTAAAATAATTATTGTGGGTGATTATACCATCCATGTGGATTCTAAAAATGATAGCCTCAAAACAGCATGTAATATGAAGCTTAAGCATAAGTTCAATGGAGAAGATCTGTAGTCGAACATTTATCTGCTTCCCAGGTACTGGCAGCTAATCTAAGCTTTACATCACTCCCTCTTTCCCATGCTGTCAAGCTGATTGTGTGGTGTACTCCAATCATTTTTCTGCCGGCCTTTTCCTGGCTAATCAGCCTTCACTTCGTGTACTCCAGTAACACTGTGAGGCCAGTATTACTTCTTGGAATCATTTTTGACCAGGATATGTCCTTCAATGGAACTATTAAACAAATGTGTAGGACTGATTTGTTACACTTGCGCAGGATCTCTAAAATTAGAAGCATCCTGTGCCAGAGTGCTGCTAAAAAAATAGTTCATCCATTTATGACTTTATTTATTACTGTAATTCTGCATTTATTACTTTGGGCTGGACTACTTTGATTCATTATTATCAGGATGTCCTAAAAACTCCCTGAAAATCCTTCAGTTGGTCCAGAATGCTGCAGCAAGAGTACTGACAGGGACTAGAAGGAGAGAGCAGATTTCTCCCATATTGGCTTCCCTTCAATGTTAAAGCTAGAATCAAATTTAATGGTTACTAGAATATTTAAAAGTAGAATGGGAGGCAGAGCCTTTAGGCTGCTTTCAGGCCCTTCTTCTATGGAACCAGCTGCCAATTTGGAAATGGGGGACAGACACTCTCTGTACTCTCTCTCAGATTGGGCTTCAAACTTTCCTTTTTCATAAAGCATATAGTTAAGGCTGGATCAGGTGGTCTCCTTGAATCCTTCCTTTGTTATGCTGTAATAGGTCTAGGCTGCTGGGGGATTCCCATGATGCACTAAATATTTCTTCTTCAGTCACCTTTCTCGGTCACTATGTGTTCATACACCACCTTGCATTTAATTATGATTAGCCGAGGGTCTCTTCCACGGCGTGTGCTGTCCTGTCTTCAGGAAGACAGGCCATCCCTCCCTGAGCCTGGTTCTGCTGGAGGTTTCTTCCTGTTAAAAGGGAGTTTTTCCTTCCCACTGTCGCCAAAGTGCTTCATCATAGGGAGTCATATGATTGCTAGGTTTTTCTCTGTATGTATTATTGTAGGGTCTACCTTACAATATAAAGCGTCTTAAGGTGAAGGTTGTTGTGATTTGGTGCTATATAAATAAAACTGAATTGAATTGAACTACTTCAGCCTCCGCTCTAAAAACTAGTCGCTTCTTTTCTTCAACATGCAGAATCCAGCAGCGATTTCAGAGATATTTTGGCTTAATTTCTGTGAAAATGGGCTATTATTTTCAAAATACAAAGTTCTTAAACATCTTCATAATATCATGGAAATAATTTTAGACTTCTGTTTTAACTAAAGAATACTTTCCATCTCCTAGAGCTGTGGTCAACTGAAAAGCTTCATATTTTAAAATAAGGCTGTTAATTTTTGAAAATCTGACACACATCTACTTTCAGTCTTTTCACTGTTGTCTATTGTCCATTGGTATGTGTATGTGTGTGTGAGAAAGACAGGATTTTAATAA